>NC_092752.1:80079558-80388099 GCF_047496795.1 Chiloscyllium punctatum | reverse complement strand
CAGCCTGACCCTCAGCGCCGTCCGCACACCGCACCCAACCTGACCTTCAATGCCATCCACACACTGCACCCTGCCTGACTCTCACTGCTTTCTACACACCGCCCCTAGCCTGACCATCACTGCTGTCCACATACACCACCCATAGCCTGAACCTCATCGCTGCACACACACTGCACCCTGCCTGACCCTCACTGCTTTCTACACACCGCCCCTAGCCTGACCATCACTGCTGTCCACATACACCACCCATAGCCTGAACCTCATCGCTGCACACACTGCACCCAGCCTGACCCTCACTGCCGTCCACACACCACTCCCCCGCCTGACCCTCACCATCATTCACATACCGCCAGCAACTGCCCCCAGCCTGACCCTCACAGCCTACCACACACCACCCATAGCCTGAATCTTATCGCTGACCACACACTGCACCCAACCTGACCCTCACTGCCGTCCACACACCACTCCCCCGCCTGACCCTCACCATTATTCACACATCATTCCCAGCCTGACGCGCACCACCGTTCACACACACTCCCAGCCTGAACTCCACCGCCGTCTACACACCGCCCCCAGCCTGTCCCTTAATGACATGCAACACTGACCCAGCCTGACCTTCACCGCCGTCCGCACACTGCACCATCCCTGACCCTCACTGCTGTCCACACACTGCACACTGCCTGACTCTCACTGCTGTCTACACACCGCCCCTAGTCTGACCTTCACCGCTGTCCACACGCTGCCCCCATCCTGACCCTCATCAACGGCAAAACCACTGTCCACAGCGTGACTCTCACCACAGTCCACTACCGCCCCCAGCCGGACAAACACCTCTGTCCACCAACTGCCCCTAGCCTGACCCTCACCACCATCCACATACCACCCCCAGCCTGACACTCACTGACGTCCACTCATCACCCCCAGCATAACCCTCATCGACATCGAACGCACCGCTCACAGCCTGATCCTCACCGCCATCCACCAACTTCCCCCCAGGCTGACCCGCACAGCCGTCAATACACCGCCCCCACCCTGTCCCTCACTGCCATCCACACACCGCACCAAGCCTGACCCCTATCGCTGTCCACACGCCGCCCTCTGCCTGTCCCTCACTGCTATCCTCACACGCCCCCAGCCTGACCCTCACAGCCGTCCACACACCGTCACCAACCTGACCCTCACTGCCATCCACACATTGCCCCCAACCTGACCCTCACTGCCGTACACACACTGTACCCAACCTGAGCCTCACCTCCGTCAATATGGCGCCCCGATCCTGCCCCTCAATGCCATCCACACACCGTCCCTAGCCTGACTCTCACTGCTGTCCAGCACAACCCCAGCCTGACCCTCACCACCTTCCACACACCGTCTCCAGCCTGACCCTTATCTTCGCCCACACAACGTCCCCAGACTGACCCTCACCGCTGTTCACACAGCGTCCCAGCCTAAACATCAACACCATCTACACACTGCCCCATGCCTGACCTTCATTGACCCTCACTGCCATCCACACACTGCCCTCAAGCTGACCCCCACCATCGTCCACAAACCGACCTCAGTCTGACCGTCCCCTCCGAACACACACCGCCCCCAGCTTGAACCCCCCCGCCGCCCACACACCACCCACAGCCTGAACCCCACTGCCATCCACACACCGCCCTCAGGCTGACACCCACCGCCAACCACACACCGACCCCAGCGTGAACCCCACCGCCATCCAAACACCAACCTCAGCCTGACCCTCACTGCCGTCCAACACACTGCCCACAGCCTGACATCCACTGCCACCCACACTCTGCCCCCATCCTGACCCCACGGCCATTCACACACCACACCCAGCCTGATCCTCAATGCCATCCACACACCGCCCACAGCCTGACACTCACCGCCACCCACCAACACACCCCAGCCTGACCCTCACCACCGCCCAACACTGCCCACAGCCTGACCTTCAACTCCGTTCAACACCACCACCAGCCTGACCCCCACCGCTATCCACATATTGCCCCCAGCCGGACCCTCACTGCCATCCACACACCGCCCCCAGCCTTGCCTGAACCACTGTCCAGGAATTCCCCCCACTTGACCCACACTTCTGTCCACACACTGCCCCCAACCTGACCCACCCCTCCGCCCAACACCACCCCCTGCTTGACCCTCACACCATCCAACACCGCCCCCAGCCTGACCCTCATTGCCTCCAGCCTGACCCTCACCACCATCCACAAACCGCCCCCAGCCAGCCCCAAACACAGTTCACACACCGCCCTCAGCCTGACCCCTCACTTCCGTCCACACAGGGCCCCCACCCTGAACGCCACCACCGTCCACACACTGCACCCAGCCTGACCTTCACCGCCCCATCCTGTCTCGCACTGCACTCAACCTGACCCTCTCCCACATAGCCTGACCCTCACCGTGTCCACCACTCCCCCAGCCTGACTCTCACCACTGTCCCCAGCCTGACCCTCACTGCCGCCCACACACCATCCCCAGCCTGACCCTCACTGCTGTCCACACACCGCCCCAGCCTGACCCTCACTGTCATCCACACACTACCCACAGCCTTACCCTCGTCGCCATCTACACACTAACCCCAGCCTGACACTCACCACTGTCAACACCGCCCTCAGTCTGACCCTCACAGCTGAAGCACACCGCCCCCAACTTTGCCCTCACTGCCATCAACATACCTCCCAAAGCCTTGCCCTCACCACCTCCACCAGCCTGGCCATCACTGCTGTCCATGCACTGCCCCCAAACTGACCCTCACTGCCCTCCAACACCACCTACAGCATGAACCTTACAGGCCCTCAACACACCGTACCCCACCTACCCCCCACCACCTTACATCACTGCACCCCCATCCTGACCATCACCACCATTCAATACCGCCTCTAGCCAACCCTCACCGCTGTCAACACATTGCCCCCAGCCTGACCCTTCCCTCTGCCATACACAGACACTGCCTCCAAGCTGACCCACCCCTCCGCCCAACACCACCCCTAGCCTGACCCTCACTGTCCCCAGCATGACCCACACTGCTGCTCACACACCGCCCCCCAGCCTGACCCTCACCACCACCCACACACCGGCCCTAACCTGACCCCAACCACAGTCCACACACTGCCCTCAGCCTGACCTCCACTGCCAACCACACACCACCCCCAGCCTGACGCTCACCGCCCAAAGCATGGGTCTTACCGCACCCAACCTGACCCTCACCGCCCCCAACCCGACCCTCTCCCACTTTGCCTGACCCTCACCATGTCCAACACTGCCCCAGCCTGACTCTCACCACCCCCCCAGCCTGACCCTCACCGCCATCCACACACTGTCCCCAGCCGGACACTCACTGCTGTACACACACCGCCCCCAGCCTGACCCTCTCTGATGCCCACTCACCACCCCAGCCTGACCCCCACCACTGCACAACACCGATCCCAGCCTGACCCTCAACACCGTCCAATTCTGCCCCCAGTCTAACCCTCACCGCTACCACACGCCACCCCCAACTTTGTCCTCACTGCCATCCACACACCGACCCAGATTTGTCTTCAACGCCTTCCACAGACCTCCCCCAGCCTGCCCCTCACAACCGTCCCCACACCACCCGCAACCTGACCCTCACTGCCATCCAGCACCGCACCCAGCCTGCACCCCACCACCGTCCAACTGCACCCCCAGCCTGACCATCACCACCATTCAAAACCACCCCTAGCCTGGCTCTCACCCCTGTCCACACACTGCCCCAGCATGACCCTCACCACCGTCCACACATAGCCCCCAGCCTGACACCCACTGCCATCCACACACCGCCCCCAGCCTGACCCTCACCGCCATCTAACACCGCCCCCAGCCTGACACTCGCCGCCATTTAACACCGCCCCCAGCCTGACCCTCACCACTATCCACACACCGCCCTCAGCCCAACCCTCACCGCTATCCACACACTGACCCGAGACTGACCCCTACCGCCATCTAACACCGCCCCCAGCCTGACCGCACCGCCGTCCATACACAGCCCCCAGCCTGACCTTCACCGCCATGCACACACCACCCCCAGCCTGACCCTCAACTCTGCCCACACACCGCCCCCAGCTTGGCACTCACCACTGTCCACACACCGCCCGCAGCCTGATACCCTCTGCCATTCACACGCTGCCCCCAGCCTGACCCTCACCGCCATCCACACACCGCCCTGAGACTGACCCCCACCGCCATCCAACACCACCCCCAGCCTGAACCACACCGCTTGCACACACCACCATCAGCCTGACACTCACAACTGCACACACATCGCCACCAGCCTGACACTCACCGCTGTCCACACGATGCCCCCAGCCTGACCAACACCTCCATCCTACACCGCCCCAGCCTGACCATCACTGCTGTACAACACTGCCTCCAGCATGAACTTCACAGCCCCCAGCCTGACCCTCACCGCTCCCAACCTGACTCTCAACAACGTTTAACACCATCCCCAGCCTGACCCTCACCAGCGCCCATACACTGCCCCCAGCCTGACCCTCGCCACCTTCCGCACACTACCCACAGCCTGACCCTCACTGCCGTACAACACCGCCCCCAGCATGAACCACACTGCCGTCCAAACACCACCCCCACCCTGACCATCACCACCACCCACACAACGCCCCCACCCTGTCCCTCACTGCTGTCCAACACTGCTCCCTGCCTGACCCTCACCGAAACCCACTCACTGCCCCCAGCCTGACCCCCACCACCGTCCAACACCGCCCATTGTCTGACCCTTACCACTGTCCAAACAATTCCCCCAGCCTTGTCCTCACCACCACCAACACACTGCCCCCAGCCTGACCCTCACCACCGTCCAACACCACTTCCAGTCTGACCCCACTGCCGTCCACACACCACTCCACCCTGAAACTCACCACCATTCACACCGGCCCCAGCCTGACCCATACCGCCATCCAACAGCCACCCCAGACTGACACTCACTGCAGTCCACACACCGCCTCCAGCATGAATCTCACTTTCATCCAACACCACCCTAACCCTAATCCTAACTGACGCACACACACCACCACAGCCTGACACTCACTGCTGTCCACACACCTCACCCAGCCTGAATCTCACCGCTGTTCACACACCACCCACTCACCACCCCCAGACTGACTCCCACCACCGCACAACACCACCCCCACCCTGACCCTCACTGCCATCCACACGCCGCCCACACATTGGCACTAATCGCTGTCCAACACTGCCCCCAGAATGAACATCAATGCCCTTCCACACACCGCCGACAGCCTGACCCTCACCACCCGTTCAACACCATCGCCAGCCTGTCCCTCACCACCGCCCACACACTGCCCCCACCCTGACCCTCACCGCCTTCCAACAATGCCCTCAGCCTGACCCCCACCACCACACAACACTGCCCTCAACCAGACCCTCACCACTGTTCAACACCATCCCCAGTTTGACCCTCACAGCCGTCCATACACCACCCCAGCCAGACTCTCACCGCCGTACAACACAGGCCCCAGCATGAACCACACCGCCATCTCACACTGGCCTAACCCTGACCCTCACCGCCGTCCAACACCACCCATAGCCTGACCCTCACCATCGCCCACTCACCGCCCCCAGCCTGAACCCCACCACTGCACAAAACCGCCCCCAGCCCAACCCTCACCACTGTCCAACACCGCCCACAGTCTGACCCCCACCGCTGCCCACACACTGCCCCCAGCCTTGCACTCATCCCCATACACACATCGCCCACAGCCTTGCCCTCACTGCTGTCCACACGCCGCCCTCAGCCTGCCCCTCACCACCACCCACACATGGATACCCAGCCATAAACTCAATGCCGTCCACATAATGCCCCTAGTCTGATCCACACCGCCTTCCAACAGTGCGCCCCAGCCTGACACTCGTCCAAATCCACATCCAGCCTGACCCTCGCTGCCACAAAACACCGCCCCCAGCCTGTCACTCACTGCCGTCCACACACCGCCCCAACACTAACCCTCACTGCTGCCCACACACCATCCCTAGCCTGACCCTGACTGCCGCCCACACTTCTCCCCCAGCCTAACCCTTAGTGCCATCCACTCACCGCCTCCAGACTGACCCCACCACTGCACAACACCGCCCACAGCCTGACCCTCACCACTGTTCAACACCATCCCCAGCCGAACCCTCACAACCACCCACACACCGTCCCCAGCCTGACCATCACCACTGCCCATACACCGCACCCAGCCTGATCCTCACCACCATCCATACACCACCCCCAGCCTGATGCTCACCACTCCCAAACTGACCTTTACCACTGTTCAACACCATCCCCAGCCTGACCCTCACCACCGCTCACATACCGCTCCCAGCCTGATCTGCATTGCCATCTACACATTGCCCCCAGCCTGACCTTCACTGCGGTCCAACTCCGCCCCAAGCCTGACCCTCAATGTCTTCCAACAACGCCCGCAGCCTGACCCCCACCACCACAAAACACCGCCCCCAGCCTGACCCTCACCACCATCCACACAGCACCCTCAGCCTGACTCTCACTGCCATCCAAACACTACCCCCAGCCTGACCCTCACCGCCATCCACACAACATCCCCAGCCTGACCCTCACCGCCATCCACACACTGCCCCCAGCCTGGCTCTCAGAACCGTCCACACACCACCCCCAGTCTGACCCGCACCGCCATCCACACACCACCCCCAGCCTGACCCTCACCGCCATCCACTACTGCCCAAAGCCTGACCCTCACCGCAGTCCACACAACGCTCCCAGCCGACCCTCACTGATGTCCAACACCGCCCCAAACCTAACCGTCACTGCCACCCACACACTGCCCCCAGCCTGACCCTCACTGCCGTCCACACACCGCTCTCAGCTTGAATCTGTCACCAAAGCCCACTCACAGCCTCCATCCTGTCCCTCACCACCGCACAACACCGTCCCCAGCTTGACGCTCACCACCGCCCATACACTGCCCCAGCCTGACCCTCACCGCCGTCCACACACTGCCCCCAACCTGACCCTCACTGCTGTCAAACACCACCCCAACCCTAACCCTCACTGCCGCCCACACTCTGCCATCCAAACGTGCACCCAGCCTGATCCTCACTAGCATTCAACACCGCCACCTGCCTGACCCTCACCAGCATTTAACACCGCTCCCAGCCTGACCCTCACTGCCGTGCACACACTGTCCCCAGCATGAGACTTATCGCTGTCCACACACCGCCCCCAGAAAGAACCTCATTGCCATCCACACACTGCCTCCAGCTTGACCCACACTGCCATCCGCACACCGCCACCAGCCTGACCCTCAACGCCTTCCACTCACCGCCCTCAGCTTGACCCTCACTGCCGTTCACACACCGACCCCTGAATGAACCTCACCACCATCCACACACCGCCCCAACCCTAACCGTTACTACCACCCACACACTTCCCCCAGCCTGACCCTCATTGCCGTCCACACACCGCTCTCAGCCTGATTCTCTCACCAACGTCCACTCACCGCCTCCATCCTGACCCTCACCACCGCACAACACCGCCCCCAGCCTGACGCTCACCACCGCCCATACACCACCCCAGCCTGACCCTCACCGCCGCTCACACTCTGCCCCCAGCCTGAACCTCACTGCTGTCCCCACACCGCTCCCAGCCTGACCATGACTGATGCCCACTCGCCGCCACCATCCTGATCCCCACCACCGCACAACACCCCCAAACTGACCCTCACCACCCTCCCCACAACGCCTCCACCCTGACCTTCAATGCCATCCAACACCACCCACAGCATGAACCTCCCTGCCCCTCCAAACACTGCCCCCAGCCTGACCCTCACCACCGTCCACACAGCACCCCCAGCTTGACACTCAAGGCCGTCCACACACAGCCTCCATCCTGAACCTCACTGCCGTCCACATAACGTCCCCAGCCTGACCCTCACCGCCATCCACACACTGACACCAGCCTGAATTTCACCGCCGTCCACCCACACCACAGCCTGACCCTCACTGCCGTCCAACATGACCCCCGCCTCCCGCACTCAGCACCACACCCCACACCCAAATCCATGCCCACTGCTCCCATCCAACACTGCTACCCTGCTACGAATCCACTCCCCAACCCCGTCCAACTCCGCCACCTCCCCAACACTGTCCCCTCCCACAACCCTGTCCAACACCACCCCGTTCCCCCAACCCCATCAAATATCGCCCCCTCCCCAAACCCATCCAACACCGCCCTCTCCCACAACGCCATCCAACACCACCCCCTTCCCCAACCCCATCAAATATCGCCCCCTCCCCAAACCCGTCCAACACAGTCTCCTGACCCAACCCAATCCAAAACTGCCCCCTTCCCCCAACCCCATCCAACACCACACCCTCGCCAACCCCATCCAATATCACCCCCTGCCTCAAACCCCTGCTCACACTCCATCTCCCCTCTCTCCATCCCCTCCCTCCCCCTCTCACTCTCCCCTCTCTCTCTTCCCCTCTCTCTCTCCCTCACTCTCTCGCCCCCACCTCTTTCTCACCCACCTCTCTCTTCCCCCTCGCTCTTGCCCTCTCTTTCTCAACCCCCCTCGCTTCCCTCTCTCTCTCAACCCCCTCTCCCTCTCCAACCCCTCTCTCCCTCTCTCTCTTAACTCCCTCTCTCTCTCGTCCTCACTCTCTCTCTCACTCGCCCCCCACTTTCGCTCCCACCTCTTTCATCCCCCTCTTTTATCCCTCCTTTCGCCCCCCTCTCTTTCGCCACACCCTCTTTCGCCCCTCCTTTCGCCCACTCTCTCTTTCACCCCCCTCTTTCGCGCCCCTCTCTTTTCCTATCTCCTCTTTTGCCCCTCTCTTTCTCCCCCGTCTCTTTCGCAATTCCTTGACCCCACTCTCCCTCGCCCCCTCTCTCTCTCACCCACTCTCTCTATCATCCCCCTCTCTCTTGCCCACCTCTCTCTCTGCCCCCTCTCTCTTGCGCCCCCCTCTCTCCCCCTCACCCTATCTCTCCCTGCTCATTCACTCTCCCTGCACATTCTCTCTCTCTCGCCCACTCTCACTCTGTCGCTCTCTACCCACCATCTCGTCACTCTGTCTGTCTGTCTCCCTCTATCTCTTTCTCTCTCTGTCACTCTCTCTCTCTTTCTCTCTCACTTTCTCTCTCTCTGGAGCCATCTCCTCCCTTGATCTCTCTCTCTCTCTTTCAAGTCACTATCGCCTCATCTCTCTCTCTCTCTCCCCTTCTCTCTCTCGTTATCGCCCCCTGTCTCGCTTTCACTTACCACCATCCCCTACCTCTCTTCCCCCCCCCGTATTGCTCAGCTCCTCTCTTTCTCTCGCTCAGCCTCTCTCTCTCTCAATGTCTCTGTCGCTCATTCTCTCTCTCACCCTCTATCTCTCGACTCCTCGCCCTCTGTCTGTCCTTCTCTCTCTCTCTCTCTCCTCTCATGTCTCTCTCTCGCTATCTCCCTCTCTCACATCCTCTCTCTTGCCCCACTCTTTCCCTCCCTCGCTCTCACCCTCTCTCTTCTGCTGCCACCCTCGTCCCTTCTCTTTCGCTCTCGACAACCCTCTCCCAGCCTTCTCTCCTTCTCACCCATCCTCTCTCTTTCCTCTCTCTCACCATCGCTCCATCATTCTCTCACGCACCCTGTCTCTTTATCTCTCCCCTAACTCTCTCTCTCTCTCTGTTTACATTGCTCTCGCTGACTCTCGTCGGTCCCCTTATTCTCTCTCTCCCGTTTCTTTTCTCCCTCTCTCTCTCTCACTCTACCTCTCTCTCTCTCTCTCTTTTTGTCTCACCCTGTCTTGCCCCTGCGCTCTCGCTGACACCCTTTCTCTCTCCCACCCTTTCACTGTCAAGCCTCGTCTCACGGAGCCCTCTCTCTCCTTCTTGACATTCCTCTCCCTCTCTCTCGTCTCTCTCGCCCTCGCTCTCTCCCAACACAACACTCTCTCTCTCGTCCTCTCTCTCTCTCTCTCGCCCACACTCTCTTTCTTGCCCTCGCTCTCGTTCTTGCCCTCGCGCTCTCTCTCTCAACCCCTTTCTCTCTTCCTCGCGCCCTCTCTCTTACCTCCTCTATCACTCTTTTGCCTCCATCTCTCTCAAACACTGTTTTTGTCTCTTGCTCCTTTTGTCTCTCTTGCTCCCTCTCCCTCTCTCGCCCCTCAATATCTCTTACCAATCTCTCTTTCTTGATGTCTTAACGCCTCCCTCTCTTGCTTCTTCTTTCTCTCACCCCCTCTCTGCTTCCCCCTCCTTCTCTCTGTCTTGCCCTCCCCTCTCTCACTCCCTCTCTCTCACCTCTATGTCTCTCTCATCCCGTTTTTCTCTCTCTCACTCACCTCATCACTTTCTCACCCACTCTAACCCTCTCTTGCCCAGTCTCTCTCGCCCTCACAAACTCTCTCTCACTCGCCCTCTCACTCACTATCCCGCCTGCTTCCTTGCCTCTCTCTCTCTCGATCCCCTCTTCTCTCTCTCGAGACCCCTCTTTCTCGACCCTTTCTCTCTTGCCGCCTCTCTCTCTCTCGACCTCCCGCTTTTTTGCCCCTCCCTCTATCTTTCACACCTGCCTCTCTCTCATTCTCTCAGCCCTCATTCTCTTTCTCTCTTCCCTCTCTCCTCTTCGCTCTCTCTCGCCTCCCCATCGCTCTCTTCCACTTTCTCTCTCCTTTTCCCTCTCTCTCTAAGAATTGCCCCCTTTCTCTCTCGTTCACTCCCTCGCACCTCTCTGTCTCTCTCTCTCTCTCTCTCTATTGCCTCTGCCTCTCATTATCTTCTCCCCTGTCTCTCTCTCTCTCTCCCTATTTCACCCTATCTCTCTCTTGCCCCCTGTTCTCTCTCTCTGCTCCTTCAAGCTCTCTCCCCGTTCTCTCATTCGCGATACCCCTCCCTCGGTGTCTCTCTCTCCCCACCTCCCTCCGTTTATCTCTGACTGAATCTCTCTTCCTTCTGTCCCTCCCTCTCTCTCTGACACACTGTCTCCCTGGCCCTTCCCTCTTTCTCTAACCCAGAGACTTGGGGTTAGTTGTGAGTCTGCGTGTGGGGATGGAGTGAGATGATAGAGAGATGTGACAAATGGGAGGAGGGAAAATGGGGTAGAGAAGGAATTGCGGGAGGGAGACAGAGACGGCAGGAGAGAGAGAGTAAGGATGAGGGGGAGAGTGAAGAGTGGAGGCAGGTGGAGAATCTCATGTTGGGGATTTCAGAGAGAGAGAGGGGGAGGGGGATGGAGAAACAATAGTGCAGGCAGGTGGAGAAATCGGGGTTGAGGAGTGTCTGAGAGGGGACGAGAGAGTGAAAGGGAGAGGAGGTGGGAAAGAGACAATGTGCAGAAAGAGAGGGAGAGGAGGAGAAGTGATGAGAAAGAGTAGGGGAGAGGAAATGGGGAGGCCAGGTTGGAGTGGGAGCGGTGCAGAGGGAGTTAAACCCAGCTCCTGAGCTCAGGGCGCGGTGCCATTCCCTTCCCTGATGACCAGGACTTGGGGCTGAGTCTGTCTCTCTCCAGCTGAGCTTCTCCAACACAAAGACACACAACAACATCGGTCACTCTGCTGCTCGGCACGCTTTAATCACCATTTTTATTGGTTACTAATGGAAGCAATGGATACAGTCAGTGGGATGGTGCCTTTTCTCACTGGCCCCCGCATTGTGAGAAACATTGAAATGTTTCCCTGTAACCCCCCTGTGGGATAAGGATGGACAAACCAGCGCTACCCTCAGTCTGTTACCATAGCGACAGGCTGCTCCATCTCGCTGAAACACTGAACTGAAATGAGAAAATCCCGGATGGTGTGATTAACGAGGGAATTTGATGGACGGATGGATTTGGGTGAAGGGATATTTCAGCACATTCTTCAGTTGCTGCCTGAACTTAGTCTGGGTCACGGCATAAATCGCGGTGTTTGTGCAGCAACTGAGGAGCTGCAGCATGAAGCCCAATTCCTGCACAAAGTGATGGAGAGACACAGGGGTATACACAATCCACAACATCCGGAACCATAAAGAATACAGCATTAACGTTGACCATAACAGGATGAAATTGGCAGAGATCACAAACAGTAAAATGATGGATTTTTTTCGGTTTCTCATTTCAGTGTCAGACTGAGCGTCCCCATTTGTGTGAGCACGGAGTCTCCTGCGGGCTCTGCTGGTCACTAAAATGTGTCTGATGGTGAGAACATTGAGCAGCAGAATCAGGAGAAATGGGACACCCGGGGTTAGAATGTAGTGGAGGAGCTCGATTGCGAGCCAGACACTGGAGACTAGAGCAGCGACTTTTATCGCACAAAACAAGGGGCGGTTCATCAGCGAATACCGAGCCCCGTTAATAAAATACCAGGAAATGTCCTTTAAACAGCTCAGCACAGTCACTGCTCCCAGAACCACAGCCGCCGTTTTCTCACTGCAATATTTACTTTTCAGCTTCTGGCAACAAATGGCCACAAACCGATCAAAGGTGAAAGTGACGGTGAACCAGACAGAGCAGTCAGTGGCTGCATAAACCAGGACGGCGTGGATATTACACACGGGGACGGAGTCCTCCAGGAAATAAAACTGTTCCCCATAAACAATGGGAATGTGTCTCAGGATCAGGTCGAGGATAATGACCAGGAGATCCGCCGCTGCCATGGCCCCCAGGTAACGTCTGACACATGGAGACAATCCACAATCTTTATAAAGCAGGACGTAGATGGTCACTACGTTAACTGTGAGGAAGGAAAACAAACCCATTATCCATCAGCCTGGAGGCAAAGGGACCCGTTTGATCGGGGACCCAGTGAGATTTTCAAAGGTGTCCCTGTATTCAGGGATTTATTAAAATAATTGGAGCTGGAATAACAAATGTGAAATTCGGAATTACTGACAAAAATGTGACATAAACCACAGGAAACCCTCCCTCCCCAAACACACAGAGACACATCCATAAGAACAGATGGTTTCTAGAAGATTCCCACACACTCGATCACTTGAGAGCAGACACAGGTCACTCCTTCTCAGTTCCTAATACGGAGGGTGGGAATGTTTCTGTCCTGAAGGATTCTCTCCCAGTTTCCTGAAGACAAACGGAGTTTGGGAATTTCTGTATTTTGGTCTAAATTGTGGTCGATCCTGTGTCGTGGAGAAATGTAAATGCAGGGAAAACGTATTCACCCCTTTAACAGCCCGAGGGTCCTTCGGAACAGTGTCTCCTTCTCCCTGGAACGGGATCTCTTCCCTCGGGATCTTATCGTTTGTTCAATTCACTGACGTCCGGCCGTTCACAAAAAATGTTCGGGGACAGAACGTTCCGGGGAATGTCAGGGACAGAACGTTCCAGGGAATGTCAGTTATAGAATGTGAGGGACAGAACGTTCCGGGGAATGTCATTTATAGAATGTTGGTGACAGAACGCTCCGGGGAGAGTCAGTCATAGAATGTTGTTGACAGGACATTCCGGGGAGTGTCAGTTATAGAATGTTGGGGACAGAACGCTCCGGGGAATGTAAGTTATAGAATGTTGGGGACAGGACATTCCGGGGAATGTCAGTTATAGAATGTTGGGGACAGAACGTTACAGGGAGCGTCAGTTATAGAATGTTGGGGACAGAACGCTCCGGGGAAAGTAAGTTATAGAATGTTGGGGACAGAACGTTCCGAGGAATGTCAGTTGTAGGATGTTGGGGACAGAACGTTCCAGGGAACATCACGTTTACAATGTCAGGGAAAGAACGTTCTGGGGAATGTCAGTTATAGGATGTCGGGGACAGAACGTTCCGGAGAATGGCAGTTATAGAATGTCGGGGACAGAACGTTCCGGGGTATGGCAGTTATAGAATGTTGGGGACAGAACGTTCCGGGGAATGTCAGTTATAGAATGTGGGGGACAGAACGTTCCGGGGAATGTCAGTTATAGAATGTTGGGGACAGAACGTTCCAGGGAGTGTCAGTTATAGAATGTTGGGGACAGAACATTCCGGGGAATATCAGTTATAGAATGTCAGGGACAAAACTTTCCGGGGAAGGTCAGTTATAGAATGTCAGGGACAGAACTTTCCGGGGAAGGTCAATTATAGAACTCCTTGACCTGCCCATCACCTTTCCCTCCATCCTGTACCTGGACACACTGTAACGTAAATGGGGAAAGAGGTTGAGGGTGCAATCACAGGAATGGGAACTAAAGGCATTGCCAGATCAGCTGAGAGGGTTAGAAATACTACATTCTCAATCCACCACACAGAACCAATCCAAATACTGTAAACTCAGGGGAGATATCTGTTCACCATGGAACACTGTGCAGACTAGACCAGTGTACTGGTCATTACAACTCAGCAATCTGTCCAGATCCATCTGTCCGGAGTGAAACACTGCACAGATCATGTCACAGCACTTATCTTCAAATGCAGACTCGACATCTGTCCAGTTTGGGAACCTGGGATAGAGACAGAAAAGCTGCAGATGCTGAAGTCCAAAGTAGACAGGCAGGAAGGTGGGAGAACACAGCAATTCAGACACCATCAGGACGTGGAGATGTCGACATTTCGGGTGTTACCATTCTGTAAGAATCCTGAAGGAGGGCTACACCTGAAACAACAAATTCCACACATCCTGATGCTGCCTGGATTGCGGTGTTCCTCCAGCAAGTATTCAGCCTGGGGCCATACACAGTTCCCAGTGTATGGCACTCGATGCTGGACAGGATGTTTGAGCATCTTTGACATTCTTCTTTGGAAATTGTCCAAAAACAGAAGTTGCTGAAGTACCCATTTAATTCCACTGCAATTTCTTTGTTCCCCGCAATATATTGCCCTGTTTCTGTCTTCAATGGTCCAATTTTAGTCCTAACCATTTTTTTGCCTTGCACATACCTAAAAAAGCTTTTACTACCCTCCATTATATTATTGGCCAATTTACCTTCATACCTCGTTAATGTACTTGGAAAATCCAGGCTGAATCAGAAAGTGACCCCCACTCCTATCCCCCAGTCCCTGTTTCCAGGCTTCCCTTCTCTGTAAGTTCTGCTCCAGATGTGGGTCATGTGGCAGACCCAGATACGCTGGGAATAGAGCCACATACCCCTCCCAGGGTTATAACAACAAATCCTCTGCTCTCCCTGAATGCAACATTGCACAACACGATTTCCAGCAAAATAACCCGTTACTTTCCAAAAGCATAACATGTGAAATTAATAAATAGGAACAGGAGTAGGTCAATCTAACCCTGTCACATAATAAGAACATGGCTGATCTACCCCAGGCCTCAACTCCACTCTCTTACCGACTCCTTGTGTCCCTCCACACCTCTCTGATTTAGGGAATTCCAGACATTCATTGCCTTCGGAGAGAAGTCATGACTCTGCATCTCAGATTGAAATCGATGTTCCTTATTCGGTATCTATATCCTCGAGTTCAACACTTTGCCCAAGAATGGAAACGTCTACCTTCTCCAACCCCTTCTGTGTCTTGTAATTTTCAGCAGTATCACTCCTTATTCATTTAAACCCCAATGAATTATAGCCTCACTATTTTAGAGATTCTCAATAACTCAACCCTTTCATTCCAGGAAACCACCTAATGTACCATCTAAGTTACTTGCTGCATCAGCATGCTGACTTTATGTTTCATACACTGGAAGACTCGAATCCCTTTGTACTGCTCCTTTTCTGGAAGTCCTCTCCATTAAATAACAGCCTGCCTTTTGGTTCTCAGTGTCATCCATAAACTCGGACATATGTTGCACTCAAATCCCTCCTTCAGGCTGTCAGCATAGATTGTAAATAACTGATGCCATCGGACTCATAGCTGTGGTACTCCAGCAGATACACCTGTATCATGAAGATTCATTAATCCAGTCTCTTTATTTTGTAATACCTTGTGGAAAATCTCTGGAAAGCCTGGTCTCTACCAGATACCCTTTACCAAATCCGCTTGTTACATTCTCAGGCATCTCCAGAAATACTTTGCATAATTTTTGCATGGCAAATTATTGTTTTCCTTTCACAAACACACACTGACTGTGCATGAAACTTTTCTAAACGTCCATGCAGTCCAGGATTTCCAAATTAAACTCGTCCCATCTGCTTTCATTTTGCCCATATGCCTCGAACTGTTTCCCATTGATATGTTTGTCCAAATGAGTTTTAAACGTTGTAGCTCTACTGGCATCTACCACTCTTCCTCTGACAGCTTATTCTATAACCACACCACTCTGTGTGTAAAACAGTTGCCCCTTCGTTCCTTTTAAATCTTTCCTCTTTCACCTTAAACCTATGCCTTCTCTGGCTGAACTCCCCCATGCCATTGGAAAGATCTTGGCTATTCACCCTACCATATCTCTCATGATTTTAGAAACTTTTACAATGTCACCACCCAACCTCCCACATTCCATCTGATACTAATTTCAAGAACAAGCATTTAAAGATAAGCACTGCAAATTTAAACAATATTGAACAATACTCAGCCCAAACTTCGTATGGTGATTTGTTTTTCTCCATATTATAATACTAAGGCAGCATGAAACGCTAACTCGTGCCAATGGGAAGTCAAGCACCTGGATTCTTTTGTCTAAAGGGGGCGATGATCTCGACAGTGAAAATGTATTTAAGGCCAGATCTATATCATGCCACATAGTCAACATTCTCCTTCCTGGCCTCCCTCTGACCTTGTGTGGTTGGGTCTTCTTTATCTTGCACTCAATAGAGAGAACCCCTTTTCCCCATTCACACCTTAATTTACACACATTTTATATCATCCACTCGTTCAGCAGTGCTAAAAGCTCGTTTATCTTTACCACACCCACTTTTCCCTGTCATCCATCCTCCACCTCTGACAAGGGTTTAAAAATCCCAGTTTCCAATCCTTTTCAGTTCTGAAGAAGTGTCACACTGGGCTTGAAATGCTAATGCTTTTTCTCTGTCTCTGCAGATGCTGACAGACCTGCTGAGTTTCTCCAGAAATTAATAGGCACAGAATAATTTTTCACTAAAACAAATAACTGTGGATTCTGGAAATAAAAATACAAAAATTGCTGGAAAAACTGGGAGCTTTGTAAAGGGTCACTGGACCTGAAAGTTTCGCTCTGCATTCACTCCAGAATATACTGCAACATTTTCAGTATGTTCTTCAGCAACTTCTGTTTTTGGACAATTTCCAAAGAAGAATGTCAAAGATGCTCAAACATCCTGTACAGCATCGAGTGCCATACATGGGAACTGAACAATAATGCATGGTGCAAAAGTTCCTTGACTCTGAAACTGCATTAGACTGACATCACTGACACTACAGAGCTTTTAATCATGTTCAGGGAGAAAAACAGAGTGAAACAACGTTCACTGCAAATGCAGAAGTTGACAATGTGGAAAAGAAACGGTTTAGTTTATTACCTTAAATGAATTGAGTTAAAGTAACAAATTGGAGGCGAGACACCTGGAAGATGCTCTTAGCAGAATGAGAATATGAAAATGGAAGTGTTACCGCATCAGAAACCAGGTTTGGTCACTGAATACAGGGCTGATGCCAAGATTGGAATCACGTGCACCTAAACCTGCTGACAAACCATTAAAGCGACCACACGTGATTGGTTACATTCCAAACAGCAGAATTAACTTCTGATGGAGAGGGGGAAATGATCCCAAGACTAAAGGATCGGATCTAAGCTCTGTCGTCCTCCTAAATCCAAGCATAAATGTCGATGGACTATTAAACAATTTACTGGAGGAGAGGACTCCACAAATATCCTCATCCTAAAAATCGGAACTACTCTGTATATCAGTGAAAAATGATGTGGTGTCTGCACTACCCTCAGCCTGAGGTGTTGAGTGGATGATCCAACTCACACTCACCATGATGCTCACAGAATCACAGATGCCAATTTTCAACCAATTTGATTTGCTGCACGTGACATGAAGAAACAGCTGAACACAGTAGATACGACAAAGGCAATGGGCCCTGACCCCATTCCTGCAATGGGACTGAAGACTTGTGCTGCACAACAAGCCGTGTCCCTGGGGAAGCTGTTTAATTCCAGCTCCAACTCTGACATCTCCCTGGCAATGTGGAAAATTACTCAGCTATGTCCACTCCCCGAAGAGGAGAATAATTACAATCTGACCAATTGCCACCTCGAACTCCCATCACGACAATCAAATTGGTGGGATTTGTTTGACAGAGTTGTCAAGTAACACCGAAATAATCAGGTCAGTGTAGTTTCCGATAGGTCCCCATGTGGAGATGATGTTGTTGTGGAAATATCATTGGATTACTAATCCAGACCAGGCTAATGCTCTGGCAGCTTGTGGAAGTTAAAAATAATTAATAAAATATTGAGACCTAAAATCTGGTGTCAGTAACAGTGATCTTGTGTCCAATATTGATTGTAAACATCGATTTCCTTCCCCAATGTACTTTCAGGAAATGAATCACCTGTGCCTTCCTGGTCTGGTCTAAAAGCGACTCCAGACACACAGACATGTGAGAAACTCTTCAATGGTCTCTGAATCGGCCAAGCAAAATAATCTATTGTATCAAATTGCTGTGAGATCTGAAAGGATAAAATCGGACAGAACACCTGGCACCAGGTTCGTTATCAAGTGAAAAATAAAATGCAGTCATCGACAGTACAATTAATACTACTATTGGTAATTTATTTCCGACATTTTGAAAGGACATACATCTGTTTCATCAGACTTAGCAATGCTCAACCCAGCTCCATGTTCAAGTACTACCTTGTTATTGATATGAATTGACTTTATGTCTTTAGCTCCAGGAGTCTGATATGATCACTTCGTATTACTGGGTGATTTTCTGGATCTTCCTCCATGAAGACAGATGCAAAGTAACTGGTTGTCTTCTTGGCCATTTCCCTGTTCTCCACAAAGACCCTCTCCTCTCCCAATTACAAATTTCCACGTTCGACCTTGCTTTTGTTTCCTTTGAAATATCGATTGTAGATTGATGCAGTCTTTGTGTTCCTGTTTGTTAGCATGTATGTTCTCTTTTTGATTTCCTTTACAGTTTCACGGCCTTCCATTTTTGGATCGTTAATTTCTGAGAATTCTCAGGTTTTCACAATAGCTGGAATTCTCCTGAAGTCATTTTCTATGATTAACGTATTTTCTAATTTGTTATGTTAACCATCATTGAGTCACTTGCTCACTCTTTGGTGTTTGTACCTGAAATAAATAGATGTATGTTGCAGACTTTGCAGTATTTCTCAAAACTCCTGGTCCTGACCAGTTATATTCAGGAACACAGCAGGAGGACAGGAGGATAGAGAAGAAAATGCGGGAGCACTGCTTGGCTCTTTTCTATCATCGCTGGCCAACGAGTGAGGTCCTGGAGGACTGGAGCATAGCGAATGCTGAGCCCGTGTACAAGAAATGCTACAAAGATAAACCTGGGAACTAAAGGCCAGTAATTCTACAATCTCGTGGGTAGGTTACTTTAGAAGATTCGGAGAGATTGGATATGCATGCATTTGGAAAGACAGTGTATGGTTCGGAGTAAGATTAGAATGGTGCTGGAAAAGCAGAGCAGGTCAGGCAGCATCCAAGGAACAGGAAAATCGATGTTTCGGGCAAAAGCCCTTCATGAAATTCAGCACGGGAGTTTGTGCAAGGGAGATCATGACTCACAATTTTGTTGGAGTTCTTTGCTAAAGTGACCAGCAACGTTGAGGAGGTCCAGGTGGTACACCTAGTCTAGATGGATTCCAGTAAGGCCTTCAATAAGGTTCCACATGGTACACCGTTCTGGAAGGTTAGATCGCATGGAATTGAGGGGGAGCTGGCAAATTAGGTACAATATTGCCTTGATGGTAGGAAGCAGAATTAATACTGGAAGCATGCTGGTCAGACTGGAGGCCTGTGAATAGTGGAATGCGTCAGGAGTTGATGCTGGGACCACTACATATTACATATATCTATGATTTACATTTGAAAGTACCGGCATGATTTGTAAGTTTGAAGACGGCACTAAAACAGGCGGCATCACGGAGAGTGAGGAAGGTTATCAGAAATTTCAGAAATTACAGCAGTATCTTGATCAGCTGGAGAAGTGGGCTGAGAAATGGCAAATGGATTTTAATATTGATCAGTATAAGTTTTTGCATTTTAGGAAGTCAAATCAAGTTTGGAGTTTCATGGTGAATGGTTGGGTCCTAAGGAGTGTAGTGGAACAGAGGGACCTTGGAATTCAGGTGCATGGTTCTCCGAAAGTTGATTCAGAGGTAGACAGGGCAGTGAGGAAAGCTTTTGGCACACTGGCCTTAATTGGTTTATATCACTGAGTATCGAAATTAGGGAGTTATGTTGCAGTTATGCAGGATGCTGGTGAGGCCATATTGGTAACGTTATGTTCAGTTTTGTTCACTTTGCTATAGGAAGGATTGTATTAAACTGGAAATTGTGCAGAAAAATAATTACAAGGATGTTGCCAAGGTCTCAATGGTCTGAGTTATAAAAAGAGGTTGGACAAGCTAGGACTTTTTACTTTTGTATGCATGAGGCTGAGGGAGGATCATATTGAAGTTTATAAGATCATGACAGACATGGATAGAGTGAATGCACCCAGTCTTTTTTCCCAGGGTTGGGCAATCACAGACTAGAGAGCATCAGTTTAAGGTCAGAGGGGACATAACAAAAGGGTAACTGAGGTCAACTTTTTAACTCGGGGCTGTTATGCATATGGAATGAGAAGTGGTTGAGGCAGATACATTGACAATATTTAAAAAGCATTTGAACAAATACATGGATAGTAAAAGATGAGAAAGATACGGGACAATGGCAGGGAAATGGGTTTAGCGTGGATGGGCATTTTGGTCGGAATGGACCAGTTTGGGCTGAAAGGCCTGTCTCCGTGCTGTCGGACTCTATGACTCTAACAACCACTGCTTGTCTCCTACTGAATATTATATTGTACTTTCCAAATTCACTGTAGATATCTTGAACTCTAGCCTACAATCTTCAATGATGTTTGACTGGACTATTCAAGCATTCTATATTGTATGCAGCCACCTTGTAAACTGCACCTTTTAAATGGCATTATTCCTTAAAAGCTGCTTCAGACCAAGGTTAATAACTCGTCCTTCTGACTACACAACATCAAATCCGAAATAACCTGCTCTCTAGTTTGCTTCACAACATACTCTTCAACCCACTGCATATACACTTACGGAACTTATTTTTCACAGCTTCAGCAGTCACTTACTTTAAGCAGTTTAGATACAACTCGAGACCATTCAATAAGACTGCGGTATCCACAATACTTGCCTATCTAATTTCCAGAACATATAATGCTCCGATTTTCTGCTACTGCTTTGGTTTCGACATATAAAACACCAATATTTGCTTCTCCTTGCTACCTGTAAACTCTACCTAACCTGATTCTGTGGAAGCTGAGGGACAGGTCTGTGTTGTTATTAGTGATAGACCTGGACAAGGCATTCGGGTAGGCTCACCTCGACGCTGAGATGCTCTGAATAAATGTCCCACAATACTCGACAAGCAACAGTAACCTCCACGCTCTGTTACAATAAGAGTTACCATATACTCTCTGCTCCCTCACACTCACTGTATATCTGTTATAGCACCTAACCCAGAACAAGATTCACGCTCTGTCTCCAAATAAGGCACAGGCACTACCACACTCACTATTGAATTCAGCAACTAATAACACTATGGATTCAAAACTGTTGACTGCTCATTCCAGACACCTCACTACTCCCCCCACCAACACCAGCACAAACAGCAGGGTCACCCATTCACACTCTCCCTCCATTGCTTTCTCCCATTCCAGGAGAAACAGCCTGGAATAGGATAGAAAGGGCCAAGCCGGGTAGTGGAGTGTCCGATGTCAGTTCCCTCACTCCCCTCCCCCCGTAATGTGGGAAGGACTTTTAAAGAGCTGGAGAGGACCAGGATGCCTCGTGTGGAAAATCTGAAACACTAACGTCCTACTGACCAGTTAAGGAGCAATGTTCAGTGAAAGACAATTCTCACTTTAAACCCACTGGCAGTTCCAACAATAGTCCTTTCACTTCCAAAATAAAACCCAGATACCTCACTGCACAGAGATGCAGACACAGAAATACACAGACGAAACACACACAATACTTACAAGGAGATAGGTATACATTCACGTATAAACATACGAATACATATACGGTCACATAGAAATCAACATAAATACATATAGAAACACGGGTTGACACACAGACAGACAGATGTAGACACGCAAGCACACAGATAACAAGCATATGGACACACACGCACACACACAGGCACATACACATACAGACACACACAAACAGAGGCACAGATACACACACACAGACACACGCACAAACACTTACTCACATACAGATACACAGAGTCAGAGACGCTCGTGTCATTAAGACACAAATGGATATGTTTTTGATTTGTAAGGGGATCAAGGATTCTAGGGAGAAGGCAGAAGAATGAGGTCGAGGTACATATAAGAAATTATCGAACTGAATTTCCGCTTCGATAGGCTGAATGGCCTCAATCTGCTCATTTCCTTAATGCTCCTGCGGTCTTCTGCTATCAGGCATTCTCTTCCTGAGACAGCAGCAGAGGCTGGGTGCGATACATATTTGATTGGAAAGGGTCATTGGGAATGTGGGATAGGTTTGGAGTCCAGAATGGATTACATTCCTAATTATTCCAACTTATTCTGTTCTTATGTCTGAAAAGAGGTGCTGATTTGATGTTCAGTTAACACAGTTTTAAAATAACAGTCCCACAATGAAATAAGGACGTCCCTTTCACTTTAGTGTTATGCTACCTGTGGTGTTCTCATCCTCAGGGAGCAGTGAAGACTCAGTTATTGAAGATATTCAAGGCTGAGCTCGACTGATCTTTACTGGACAGAAGTGTCAGTTGTTATTGGGAACAGACAGGGAATGGATGGTCAGACACAATCGGATCAGCCAAGAACATTCTGAATGGTGCAGCCGAATGGACAATTTCTGTCCATCCCATGCGTTATTCCCTCAATCCACTCCTCCAGGCTCTTGCAGAGATATACTGCTGTCAATACCCTATCTTTTGTTCCCTCAATCTAATAGGGTTGGGGACCACTCCATTCAGTCAGACAGGATTGTTACAATGACACAGGAGGAGACCATTCCGCCCCTCTAAGGAATTCCACAGGAATATAGAATGAAGTAATTCAGCTCGTTCAGTACACTACACAGTCCAGGAGGAGGCCTTTCAACCCACCTGAGCCAGTACACAGGAACACGGAAGCTGTTGCTAACAGGAAATAAATGTTTATTTTCAGGCTGTAACTGATGGAGTGCGTCAGAGATCACTGTGGGGTCATCAGTGATCAATAATCTGTATCAAAGATCTGGATGAAGGGGAGCGAGTGGCTTGGAGCTCAATTAGCTCGTACACCAAGATGGTCATTCAATGTGTCGTCAAATGGTGGTAATGAGTCTGCAAAGTGATACAGGCAGGGAAGGTGAGTGAGCAAACCTTCAGCAGAAATAACATAAGGTAAGTTGTCTATTTTAGCATGAAGGATGAAACAATGATAAACAATTTAAATGGAGAGAGATTGCCGAACTCTGTGATATACGAGGTTTCTATGTTCTTGCTACATGAATCGTATGAAGTCAGTCTGCAGATGCAGCAAGTGATTTGCAAGGTAAGTGAAATAATGCTGTTTTGGCAAAGGTATCAGGTATAATTGCAGGAATGTTTTACTGTATCTGTACAGGCCATTGCTGAGACCACAACTAATCCACTGTGTGCAGGATTGATCCCCTAAACTAAAATAAAAAGGTAAAACTCTTTTCGAAGATTTTCAAAGAGGTTTCCCTTTACTCATTCCTGGTATGCCAGCTTTTTGTTATCGGGGATTATCAGTTTCGCTCTTAGCTGAGAAATAGTATTGAACCATCCATGACTTTCTGAAAAGTGTATCAGCTGGATGCATATTATCTCCTGTCAGGGAGCCTAAAGCTAGAGAATAAACTTTAAGAAAAAGATGCATTAATATTAACACACATACTATGAAGACACCTACCAATATTTACAAATTACACAGACACATGTAAGCATGTCATCAAATTATAAATTGGGAACTTTTTTTGTGATTGGAAGGAATTGTGTACAACAAGAGCAATGACGCACCTGCATATAACCCATAATCAGGTTTTCCAGAGAATGGTCCAGTTTGGTGTTCAGTTGACAAAATTGTATGTTCCAACACAGAGAGGGAGAAAAATGTTCCCTGTCTGAGAGGCAGCAGTCGATTGATCCCTCTCACTTTCTTTGTTCCGCCAGATAGCAAAGTGTGAGACCATAAAATCCTTGTGTCATCTTTACCACTTGTGAAGGATTCCTGGTGAGGACTCATTGGAATCTCTCCACTGCCTGAAACGAAGGGAATTCAGCCAAACCCCACTGTTCCAGAAAGAAATCCCACTACCAGTAGCTTGCGTGAGCAGAATAACTTCAAAGGCAGAATAACATTTGGGGCACTCTATCATTTTACCATTTTGTTATGAGTTCAATTTTCTGTGTCTCACATTTTTCTAGAAAATGGCCTAGTCTAAGACCCAAATAATTGGCCACCTCACTAAACTGGCTGCATTTAAGATGGGTGTAACCAATGGAGGAGTGGGACTGGAAAAGGACATAGCGACCCTTCAACATTTGTTGGAACACAAATGAGAAATTATCAAAGGCCTGTTCAAGTGGAAATTCCCTTCCCCAAAGGATTGTGGTTTCTGGATGTTTGCATTGATTCAAAGTTGTTTTTGTATGTTGTAAAATGGCATACAGACAGAAACGTGCTGCTGAGACCAAAAGCACACAGAGCAGTGACAAAATATCTAATGGCCCACTCCTGCTGCTCAGTCCTGTGTTGCTATGTTCTATTCAACTCCTCACACCTCCTGCAAGGAGCAGATGGAGGCCACTTGCTCCAAATACCTGGTCAACAGTAATACAGGATGTCATCCAGTCCCTCAAGACTGTCACACAATGTTTGGAGTCCGTTGGAAAATGTTATTTAGTTCGAAAGATGCCTCTCGTCTCTTTACAGAGTGTTTCCTCCCTGTAACTTGTGGTTCTTTGGTTGGTGATATTATAGACCCAGATTCACCGTGAGTACAGTCCCCAAACCTCAACAAGAGATGACTCACAAAATACTTTATTCTCTCTGATTGCAACGTTCAGTAAAAGAACATTCAGGAAAATTACAGCCATTAACTTTGCAATTTGCTGAATATGAGGACAAAAGAAACAGGATCAGATAATTCGGATGATCAAGCCATTGCATAACATTATGGCTGATCTACTGTTGTCATTAACTCCTCTTTAATGCCCAATTCTTCACCCCTTAGCTCTCTGACAGTTCAAAAATTCATCTAACTCCTCCTTAAATGCTTTCAGTGATATAGCTTCCCTAGGTCTCCAGCCCAGATCCTTCCTGACAGTGATTACCTTCTGTGAGAGGAAAGCACTCCCTACACCGTCACCTATTGATATAAACAAGAGGTGAACACAGGGCTCAGGAAAGAGCGAATGGCTTTGATATCAAGGCAGTATTTGACTGAGGATGGCATCGGGACCACCTACCTACTTGATGTGAATGTGGATCAGGTTTAACCTTCCCACTGGACAGGGTCTTTCCGAACACAAATAAAGAGGTTTAGGGTCAGTCACCAACAATTCTCTCAGTCCCAGGACATCTCTGCAGGAGATCCTCAGGATATACTCCTCAGCACAAACATCTTCAGCTCCTTCAATGTCTTTTTCCATCATAAGATCAGAAGTAGGTATGATGACTGAAGATCACAGAATGATCAAAACATTTTGTCCTCCAACAGCTCCTGAACCATTCTGTGTCCATGTGCAGCCAGACCCAGGACAGCATTCCGGATTGTGTTGTTAAAGTGTCGGTAACATTTATGTAACAGTACGGCCAGACATTGCACATATTCACAGTTAAAAGAGGTGCTCATTCAGCATCTCAAGTTGGTTGAACACGGGTATGAACTAACATTCAGGAACAAGAAGAGTGACAGCAGATTCAATACTCCTGCCTGTTACATAGGAAGAAGGGTGGTCTGTTCAGTGCATCGAGTTCGTAAATAGGAGCAGGCAGAACCCAATCAGACATTTAAACCTATTCCATGAGACCAGGAGGAGGCTATTCATCCCCATGAGACAGTTATACAGGAACAAGAGGGGTCGTTGATATTCCAACATGACAAACCAATGAAACCGAGACTGCACTGACAGAGGACTCCATGATGTTAATCATGGTTCCATTGTTTGTAGAACGTGTGCTGATTTAACATAGTTTACTGGCAATGAGGAGGGAAGCCAAATGATTTGTGCCAAGTCTCAAGGAGGCATCTTCCATCACCGAGAAGACACACCCATGTTCTCCATGGAGGTCAGAATCTGGTGGGAAAAATTAACTGTTTTAGCATGAAGGTATTGTGGCTGCTTTAGGGATTGTGGATAACGAGACTTACAGGGCAGGACTATACACCAAATGCACTGTATTAATGTGATGAGAGTTTATTCAAACACTGGACCTCTGACTCTCTCATGCGACATAGGAATTTGGTGTGGAGTGAGGGGAATATTCTCAGAGGCTCTTATACTATCGACAATAAAAAAACCCAAGTAAAAAACAAGCCATGGAATTTTTCAACGTATCAGTGTCTATTTGGAACATCATGAGCGATTGTCCATCCCCCTTAAGGTTCAATGCAATCGCCTCTTATTCTCTCACTGAGCTTCACTCACTGCTCAAGATGCCATCATCCCAGCGATTAATCTGGTGAAACTTGAGAAAAAGTCTATCCACGGCACCCCAAATACTGCCTCAACAACACTCTGAGGGATTGTCAAAAAGCATATTTTCTCTCACTTAGACATTGCCATTTCTTTCCTGTGCCACAAAAAGCCATTCCTTCCCAATGCACTCTGACTGACATGGAATTTATAAATCCCTTACATCTGTACACAGCATCAATAAAGCCAGCACCAGAGATACCTATGTGCATCACTCTCGGGGAGAATTTCAATGAGATTGAACCTAAAATAGGGGATGATCACGGACCTGAATGGAAATGAGATGTAGCAATACAGAAAACAGGCAGAGAAAGGGAGCTATCTCTACCTGTGTTCTTCTCTCACAGGATGTATGAAGCCCTGGTCAGGGCAGCACGTTATACAGATCTTGAACTGAGTTGCTGATTCCGCTCTTCCACAGTACCGTAAAGAGTAAAACGCATATCGATGGGTTTGTAGGGTTACAACACAGGATAAATCTTCCTGCTTAACTAAAACCAGCAACAGAGAAAAGATTTATCCAATTTGTGATAATTCTAGAGTCCAAATCTATTTAAATTAAAAATTAACAGCTTTATTTCTTAAAGTATAACAGAGAATAATAAACGAAAGGCTATTTACAACTTCTTTCTCTAACCTGTCATTTACCTTCCCCTTCCACAATACTAGTCCGATAAGACTCCTAATTAAGATTGACAAAACAAAACTTCTTATCTCAAAACCAAGAAGCTTTCGGTTCTCCTCCATATTCCTGTCTTCTTTTCTTCTTGGGTACTCTGCCTCACCAGTTACTAAGCAATAAAGGTACCTATAGGAGAGCTACTTTTCAGGCTGTCTTTGGATGCTGGTAGCTTGGAAGCTCTCCTCTCAACTGTTCAATTTTCTGTGGTCTTGTACTGCCAAACTATTGGATTGCATCATTGGCTGTTAAGATTGTCAATATAAGAAATTGAAACTTGGTAGGTGGGTTATAATTTAAAATGTTTTGCTGAAATTGTTTTCAGGCAATGAACTAATCGGGTTGTTCGACCAAATGTAACATTATATCTATTTTTCAGAACTCTTGGTGCTGTCAGGTAGTTATTGTTGGTTTTAAATTCTCTCAAAGGTACAGTACACCTACGTGTTCATCACAGAAGTCACATGGAAACTTGACGATGGAAGCATGGCACATTGACTTCCCTAAAGGACTTGAGGCAAGCAGATTGGTTTTAATAACACATGATAATAATTGCTTTTAAACTCCACAATTTCCTTCATGTGATATCAACATACCATTATTCTGTAGCTCTAGATTATGAGTAAATGGCTTGACCACCATAAACTGTCTTCCCTTATGTGCAGAGAACAAGTTAAACATTATCAACAGCAATTATTTAGTGACAGACATGTGGTTACAAGGGACGTGAAACTGTTCCATCTGGATTGAACAAAGGCACAAATGGTTTATTCAGATATCGCACTGAGACTAAGGACGAGACTGCGATATCATGATGGTGATATTGGACAGGATTGGTGAATGGGGAGGACATGGAGATCTAAATCTGTGTAGGACAAAATGGATTATGGAGTTTGAGAAGAGTCTGGTTCCTTCTTACAAATCAGTGAGTAATTTATAAATCGTAGTTTGATAGTTATAATATATAAGGAAATGAATTTTGGGTTGGCACTTTCCAAAATGTACATACCATGTGCAGAAATTCAGTTCAACCCAGTTTAGTAGACAAATATAATGACTTACCGGGAACACCAACTATTGCGAGGATGGAATAGTAACTACCTTGAATAATCCAAAGACTATTCTGGATCCGATATGCTAATGATATTCAAGGCTGGGAAAGCCAGAAAAGACTCAAGGATAAAGTCCTGTCCATTGTTGGAGCATTTCCTTCTAATGTTCTCAGATTCTGATCCATTGTTGGAACATTCCAGTGTAATGTTCTCAGATTCTGATACATTATTGGAACATTCCAATCCATGGTCCTCAGATTATGAAAACTTATTGTAACACTCCTGCCTAATGTTCTCAGATTCTGATCTCTCCTCCCCCTCTCTCTCGAGATGCTGATCCCTGTTAGTGCTGTCAGTGATGTTCCTACTCAAACTATGCGATAACACATTGAATAGAGTCCATTATCTTTCAATGATGGAAACTCTCCAATGTGATAAGTAGGATCCATGGAAGTGGACATTAATTACAGTCACTGAACAAATAGCTTCATTTAAGCCCTTTGAGTGCAATATTGATTTTATTAAAATTCAAAAGAATGTTTAAAATTTACTCATTTAGCTTAGGATATATTGGGGGTGACTGAGGGAAGGAATATTGGAGATGGTACATGGATTACGTATAATCATTCAATCTGCCTTGGATATGGGAGTAATGTCGAAGGATTGTCAGGATAAATAAGTTTCTCCATTTATAAATGGAAACATTCAGTCTGTAACTACTGTTCAGTAATTATGATGTCAGTAAAATATGGAGAGAACCTTTCTAGTCCATAATCTGACAGGCAAATGTGCCTATGACAACATGAGTTACAACAGACAAATGGCATGGATATGTTAACAGAGAATATGATGCGACACACAATTCAGATGGTTAGTCGAGGATCAGAGAGGGCAGGTGAGGGTCATGCTGTTAATGTTGTCGATGTCAATCAATTGTGATTAAGTACCATGCACTGGTTTTCAATTTGAGTGAGATTATGATATTGGGGACATGGCTGCAGAGACTGGAGGGAGGGAATATGATGTTTCCCAGTCATCAGTATTGGGAGATACTCTTTATAAAGCATAAGAAGATCAAATTCCAGGATACATCTCCAATGAGGAATGAGGAGAGCCAATATTAACCATACGACCAGAAGACATTGGAGCAGAAATTTGGCCTTTCAGCCCATTGTGTCTGCACCGCCATTCAATGATGGCTGTTAGGCTTCTCAACCCCATTCTTCCGCTTTCTATCTGTACCCTTTCATCCCTTTTACAATCAAGAACCTATCTGTCTTAAATATACTCAATTACCTGGCCTCGATAGCCTTCTGTAGCAGTGAATTTCCGAGATTCACCACTCTCTGGCTGAAGAGATTCGTCTTTATCTGTGTTGGAAAAGGTCTTCTCTTTACTCTGTCCCCTCGGGTCCTAGTCTCCCCTCCATTGGAAATATCTTCCCAAAATCCACCCTGTCCAGGTCATTCAAGATTCTGTAAGTTTCAAGTAGACCTCCTAACAACCTTCTGAACTCTATCAAATATAAACCCAGAGCCCTCAGATGTTCTGCATATGTTAAGCTGTTCATTCTTGGGACCACTTTCGTGAATCTCATCTGAAAATGTTCCAGATCCAGCACAATATTCCAAATGTAGCCTGACCAAAATATTATAGAGCCTCAGAATTACATCCCTGCATTTATAATCAAGCTTTTTTGAAATAACTGGAATCATTTTATTTGCCTTTCAACTACTGACAACCTGCAGGTTCACCTTTCAAGATCCTTGGACTAAAACCCTCCCACTGTCCCCTCCCCACCCCGCCCCAAGCCTTCTCAACTTGCTTGCTATTTAGAAAATAGTCCACATTTTATTTTTCCTGGCAAACTGCATGACCTCACACTTGCCCACGTTATACTCCACCTGCCACTTCTTTGCTCACTCCCCTAACCTGTGCAAATCCTTCAGCAGGTGAAAGTGAGGACCGCAGATGCTGGAGATCAGAGTCAAAAGGTGTGGTGCTAGAAAAGTACAGCTAGTCAGGCAGAATCTAAGGAGCAGGATATTCGACATTTCCGTCATAAAGCCTTTATCAGGAAATAAGTGGGTGGGCAGAAGAGGGTTGAGAGATGAATGGGCGGGGCTGGGCGGAAGGTAGCTTGGAAGGTGATGGCTAAATGAAGGTGAGTGGTGAGAGTGGAAGGTGGAGTGGATAGATGGGAAGGAAGATAGACAGTTAGGATAGCTCAACAGGCGCTGCTCAGTTGGAGGGTTAGATCTGGGATAAGGTGGAGGGAGGGGAGATGAGGAAACTGGTGACATTGTGCTGGGTATCGTGTGGTTGAAGGGTCCCAAAGTGGAAGACGATGGGCTCTTCCTACAGAGGTCTGGTACCTAGAATGTGGCAGTGGAGGAGGCCAAGTACTTGCACGTCCTTGGAGGAGTGGTAGGGAGAGACGAAGTATTCAGCCACAGGAAAGTGGGATTGTTGGGTGTGTGATGGAGAGTGTTCCCTGAACCGTTCTGCAAGTTGACATCCAGTCTCCCCAGTGTAGAGGAGACCAGGAGCAATGCACAGAGTAGATGAGGTGTTTGGATTCACAGGATCTTCTCTGCCTGTTTGGAATGATCCTTTGGGGCCTTGGATGGAGGTGTGGAGGAAGTTGTTGGCACAGGTTTCATACCTCTTGCAATGGCAAGGGAAGGTGCCAGGAGTGGAAGGTGGCTTGTTAGGGTGTGGGAAGGAGGACGTGTGAACCTAAAGAGGCAGTCGTGAAGGGAATGGTCTCTGCAGAATGCTGGTCGGGGTGGGGATGGAAATATATCTCTGGTGGTGTGGTCTGACTGTTGGTGGCAGAGGATGATGCATTGTATCCTGAGGTTGGTAGTCTGGAAGGCGAGCATCAAAGGGGTGCTACTGCACCCTCCTGCAGCCAAACAACCTCTTCGATTATACCTATCCCTCTCTTCCATCTTTGCACTGTTTGAAAACTTAGCCAGAATTCCCTCAGTGCCTTAATGTGGACTATTAATGCACAAAGCGAATTTTGTGGTCCCAACACTGAGTCTTGAGGAAAACCACTTGTCATTGGATACCATCCTGAGAAGGACATTTTTATCCCCACTCCCTGCTTTCTGTCATACAGCCATGCATCTATCCAGGCTAGCACTTTGCCTTTAACATCAGGGGCCCTAATCTTTCTCAATAGCCTCCTGTGTGGCACCTTATCAATGGAATTTAGAGAAGCAGGTGGATAACATCTACTGGTTCTCTTTGGTCAAATCTGCTCGTTACTCCCTCAAAGTGTTCCAGCAGGTTTGTCAGGCGTGACCTTCCATTGATGAAACAATGATGACTTTGCACTATTTTACTAAATACTTCCAAGTATTCAGAAATCCCATTCTTCACGATGGATTCCAGGATGTTACCCACAACCAAGGTTAGGCTAATCAGTCTGTAATTTTCCATCTTCTGCCTAACTGCCTTATTAAATGGAATGTCACTTTAGCAATTTTCCAGCCTTTCCTGATTTTAGTCATTCCTGAAAGATTACCACTTTCACTTTCACCACTTATTCAGCTATCTCCCTTACAATGCTGGGGTGTAGTCCATATGGTTCAGGTGAGTTATCCAAATTCAGGCCATTTAGTTTTCTAACATGTTCTTCTCGGTGAGGTCCACCATACTCAGCTCTGCCCTCTCACTGTCTTCAATTTTTGGGAAATTACTCGTGTCTTGCATCATAAACATTAATGCAAAGTTCCTCATTCTTTTCTTTGTTTTCTGCTACTTTTTCTCCAGCATCATTTTCCAGTGGTCCATATTCACGTTTGCCTCTCTTTTGCACTTTATATATCTAAAGAACCTCTTATAGTCTCCTTTCTATTACTGGTTAGCTTACCTCCATATCTAATCTTCTCCGTCCTTTTTTGCCCTCTGTTAGTCTTTGTAAGTTTCCCAATTATCTAGTGTCCCACTGCCCCTCACCAGATTATACACTTGCTCTTTTGCTTGTCTGCAATCCCTGACATCCCTCGTCAGCCCTGACTGTCCCATCCTCCCTGTACTATGCCTCTATTTCTCGGCAAGAATCTCTGCTGTGTCTCCTGAATTAATCTTGGAATCTGCTGCCATTGCTGTTCACCTTTCTTTCATGCTTGACCCCTCTCCCAGACAATCCTACCCAGCTTCTCCCTTATGCCTCTGCAGTTGCATTTATTCAGCTGAAATACTGTTACCTCTGATTCTATCTTCTGTCTCTCAAATTACAGAATAAATTCGTCCATGTTCTGATCATTACTTCCGAAGTTTACCTTCACCCGAATCTCCCTTACGAATCCTACGTCATTAAATTCAGTATCATCTGTTACCGACTGGACTCCACGAGAAATTGCTCCAAAAAGCCATCTCATAAACATTCCTAAATTTCATTTTCTTGCGAATCACTACCAATCTAATGTTCCCAGTTCCCCTGCATACTGGAATCACCCATGATTACTGTACTTTGCATCTCTTACACATCTTTTCTATCTCCTGTTGTATCTTTTGCCCCGAGCTCCTGACTACTCTTTGGAGCCCTGTACAAGATTTCAACTGTGGTTGTCTTACCTTTATGGCTCCTCAATTCTACCCACGGAGATTCTACACGATCTGACTTATTTCCTTTCTTACTATTGATTAAATTTCATTTCTTACTAATAAAGCAAATGCACTCCCTCTGCCCACCTGCCTATCTTTTCGATCGGATAAATATCCATAAATATTCAGATCCCCTTGCAGCCACATCTCTGTGATGCCCACCGCTTCTTACATGCTGATTTAATTCTGCACCACAAGCTCATTTACCTTATTCCTTATACAGCATGCATTCAGTTGTAAACCCTTCAGTCCTGCATTAACCGTCTCTCTTCTCATTGACATTCATTTGTACAGTATACTTGAAGTTTGATATGTTAAACATTTCCCAATGCTCTATCCTATTTGTGTCTGTACTGGAGATTTTAATAACCTCTCCTGAGTTCTGTACTCTTACCTCCTCTTTTAATTCGGCTTTTCTAAATAAACCCTATAACTGCACCCCGACCCCACACGCGCGCGCGAACACACACACGCACACAGGCACACTCCTAATCAGTTTAAAGCTCTGTCTACAGCCCTGGTTAGGATTCACTCGGATTCTGGTCCCAGCACGGTTCAGATGACGACTGTGCCATCGGAGCAGCTCCTTTCTTCCTCAGTAATAAAAAGTATTTATTCAACACAAAATACAAGAATACAAAAAGCTTTTCTGAACATACCAAAATATGAAAACTACAAAAAGACAATATTGTTAAAATACACTTACTATGTGGAGCTATATAAATTGTAATGTGAATTACAAAACCATGGAAGTGGTGTGCAAACTTTATCAATCATTATTTGACCCACAGCTGAGATCCTGATTTCCGCTCTGCCAGTGATTCCCTTCACTGATATTCCACCCTGCCTCTCACGCAGTGTCCAGAGGGGCTACAAGTTCCTGTTGGCTCAGAATATTTAAATTAACCCACCTTCTACCTGGAACCAATCTATTGCTTTATTGGATTGTGTTTAGCTGTCAGCAACTCAGCTCTGGGATGTTATTGGCAATTAATGATCTGGGATGATAGCCAGTGTCAGCATGGTGCTCACAGGTTATGGCACCAGACAAAGGGCTTACAGTCTGTGAGAGTTTCTTAGAAAAGGTTCTGTGTATTTCTCTTCATGCTGTCTCCTGTTCTAACTTCACATTCGTTTGACACCCCTTGCTCTCACACACTCTATCGCTGTTTTTGTTTACACTCTCTTTATCTCACTTCACTGTCTTTCTCTCTGTTTATTTCTCTCCCTGTCAGTCTAGCTCTGATCATTCCCTCTATTTTCAATTTGTCAATTTGAAGAGCTCATGGACGCATGGTGGGCTGAATTTCCTCCTTCTGTGTTGTATTAATTCTGACTTTCTCTGACCCACAGTAACAAATGTTGGTGCTTGGAGAGACAAGCTGGTTCAGTGAATGACACAGTGGACAATTAACCATTATCTCTTCCTATTTTCTGACATGCAGCAACATCGAAATATCTGTTCAAACAAATAGATTCCTCATGTTAAAATCAGCACCGTTCAGACTGCCAGGTCACTGTGTTTAGTGCCCTCTGTTTATTTTTTGTTGGTCCTAACTGTGCTGGGATTAGTCTCCAACTCCTCCTCGGTCACTGTACCTGTCGACCTACTGCTGTGGTTCCACACACCCCTCCCCCACCGCCACCACACACTAGTTTAAACCCTCATAAAGCACAATAGCAAACCTGCCTGCCAGGAGATTGCTGTCAGTTCAAAGCTCTCCCGGGTCCTTCTTATTTATATCCCACCAACACAGGAATTCCAATGATCCGCATATCGGAGATTGTTATCAGTTCATGTGCATGCCGTCCTTCATGTGTGTAACCGACTGACCCATGAATCCCAAGAAGCCACACATCGTAAATTGCTGCCAGTTCAGGTTCTTACCATCATTTTTGCGTATATCCGCCCGACTCAGGAATCTCAATGATCCACATATCGGAAGTGCTGCCTCCCCGACCAGCACTTTTATCGTTATTTAACTGTGCTACCTTACGATTCCTAACCTCACTCGCACGTGACATATTCTAATGTCTCCAAAATTCAAATATCCTTTCAGCACAATCCCAGCAAGGCCTTTTCTTTAAACTGGAGAGACTTGACAATAAAAACCTAAGTGTGACGTCAGGAAAGTGGGACCACTGAATCAGCCCAATGCCTTCCGGATCTGATATCTCACCCCACCACCAAACCTGCTTGACAAGGCATACATATGGGCCATCTATTTGCAGATGGCCGAGAATAAACAGAAGATTAGAAAATGAAAGAGCAGATGGATGTCATTCAGCCTATTTACTCAGCTTTGCTATTCAACTGGATTCTAGATATTCTGTTCCTTTCAATGGCAGGGTCTTTACCCAGCATCCCCAGCGGGTCAGAAAGTTCTCAGTGTCGTTGTGTGCACAGTCCTGCGAAGGGAGTATCCAGTGCCAGGCAATGGGGTGTGGGGAGTCCCAGGGGTGGCATAAGGAAAGGCTGCATGTAGTGACGATGGACTGAGGGAACTGAGAGAGATGGAATGGGCATCCAGGGACACTGCACTCAGACAAGTGGCCGGGCAAGATTCCTAAACACCCAGAGGAACCCACGAACCACGGCTGCTTTTACAAAAACCTGTCACATTTGCTGCATTTCTCCATCGAACAAAAGCAAAAATACTGTAGATGGTAGAAATCTGAAGCAAACACAGAGACGTACTGTGGAGAGAGAAAAGTGTTAATGCTCCCAATGCAGACACGGGAAGAATATACAAAGTCCACACAGACAGGGTCCAGAGATTGGAAATGAACCCAAGTCCCGAGCACTGTGAGGTAACATTCCTGTGTCACCATGCTGCCCTATGATGGATAATTGGCGATAGTATAGTTAAAAGCGTAGATACTGTTCTCCGTGATCGGGATTAAGTTTTCTGAAGGTTGTGTTGCCTACATGGAGCTTGGGTTTGGGATATATCATCTTGGAGCGGGAGGGGAATAATCCAGTGGTCAGGGTCCATGTAGGTACCAACGGCTGGACAAACAAGTGACAACGAGAAGAGCGACCGGTAATACAGGAATGAACTATTGTATCGGAATGCATGCAAAATAAGGAATAAGGTAAATGAGCTTGTGAGTCATCCATAAAGTGGCAGGTATGACATAGTGCGCGTTATAGTGACATCGCTGCAAGAGGATCAGGATTAGGAGCTGAATATTCAAGGATATTCATCGTGTCGAAAAGATAAGCAGGTGGACAGAGAGATAGAGTTGTTTCAGTATTAAGAATGGAATCGAATCAATAATCAATAATAAGAAATGAAATAAGGTCAGATGGTGTAGAATCTGTGTCGGTAGAATAGAGGAATCAAAAAGGTGCAAAAATGCAGTTGGAGTTATATACAGGGAGCTGGGGTATAGGATACACCAGGAGCTAGTAAGATCTGTAGGAAATGCAAAGTTACAGTGATCATGTGGGATTTTATGATACAGATGGACTGGGGGTTCAGATTGATAGTGGTTGGCAAGAAAAGGAATTTATGGAATGTCGATGAGATGGATTTTTGGAGCAGCTTGTGCAGGCAGAATAGATGAGAGGAGCTAAAGGTGACAGTGATCACAATATGATTGAATTTACTCTGCAATTTCAGGTGGAGAGGTTAGACTCAGAAGTAACGGTATTACAGCTGAATAAAGGCAATTACACAGACATGAATGGGGAGCTGGGTAGAATTGACTGGGAGACGGGCCCAGCAGGAAAGACAGTGCAACAGCAATGGCAGGAGATTTTTGGAGTAATTCAGGATACAGCAGAGATTTATCCTGAGGAAAACGAAGCTTGTATAGGGAGGATGGGACAACCATAGCTTACTTGGGAAGTCAGGTCTAGCATAAAAGCAAAAGCGAAATGATATAATGTGGCAAAGTGCAGTGTGAAACCTGAGGATTGGGAAGCTTACAAAGACAAAACAGAGGGCAAACAAAATAAAATAAGGAGGGAGATTATTAAATAGTGGCTAAGCTCACCAGTAAGATAAAGGAAGAGTGGAACAGTTTCCTTCGAGATATAAAGTACAAAAGAGCAGCAAAAGTGAACATTGGACTGCTGGGAAATGATACTGGAGAGATGGTAGTGGGGAACGAGAAAATGGCCAAGAAACTGAATAATTACTTTGCATCAGCTTTCATGGTGGAAGGCACGAGTAATACCTTAAACATTCAAGAGATTGAGGGGCCAGAGCTGGGTATGATGGACCCCACCATGGAAAACATGCTAGAAAAAATGTAATGGCCCGAAGGTGGGTAAACAACCTTGACCAGATGGACTACATCCCAGTGTTATAAGGGAGATAGCTGAAGCGGGAGTGGAGGCGATCGTGGTGATCTTTCAGGAACCACTAGAATAAGGAAGGATCCCAGACCATTGGAAACCCAGTAATGTGACACACCTTTTTAACAAAGGAGTAGGGAAAAAGACAAAAAAACCCCACCATGAATAGTTTATCCTGTGTCATGGGTAGGATCCTGGAATCCATTGTGAAGGATGAGATTTCTGAATAGTTGAAAGTATTTGGTAAAATAGGGCAAAGTCGGCATGATTTCATCAAGGGAAGTTAATGCCTGACAAATCTATTGGAATTCTTTGAAGAGGAAATGAGCAGCTTGACCAAGCACAGCCAATGGATGTTATACACCTGTAATTCAAGAAGGGCTTTGACATGGTGTCACACAGGAGATTACTGAGTATGATAAGGGTCCATGGTGTTAAAGGCAAGATAGTGGCATGGATAGAAGCTTGTCTGTCTGGCAGAAATTAGAGAGTGGGGATAAAAGAGTACTTCTCAGGATGGCAGCCGGTGGCAAGTGGTGATCCAGAAAGCTCAGTGTTGGAATCATAACTTTTTACTTGTTACATTAACAATCTAGATGAGGGAATTGCGGACACTCTGGTTAGGTTTGCAGACGATACTAAGATAGGGAGATGTTCAGGTCGTTTTGAGGAAGCGGAGAGGTTGAACAAGGATTTGGACAGGTAAAGAGATTGCCAGATGCATTCCAACGTTGGAAAGTGTGAGGTCATGCACTTTGGCACGAAGAATAGAGGCATGGTCTATTTTCTAAATGGCGAGAAAATTTAGAAATCTGAAGTGCAAAGGGATTTGGGAGTTCTAGTGCAGAGTTCTCTCAAGGTCAGCTTGCAGGTTGAGGCAGCAGTTAGGAGGGCAATTGCAATTATGATTGGGAGTATTTACTACGAGAAGAATTGAATATAAGAACTGACTGTGTACGGCTCTGGTCAGATCACATTTGGAGTATTGTGCTAATTTTTGAGCTCCATACCCCAGGAAGGATGTACTGGTTCTGGAGCGTGTTCAGAAGATTTTCACGAGAATGGTAAACGGAATGAAAAGCTTATTGCATGAGAAATATTTGAGTACTCTGGGTCTATACTTGATAAAGTTTGAAAGGATCAGAGGGAATGTAATTGAAGTAGACAGGATACTGAATGATCTGGAGAGAGTGGACGTTGATAAGATGTTTCCATTATATTAGAATCCGAGGGCACAGCCTTAAATGAAAGGGAACACTTTTTAGAAAAATGATAAGGAGAAAGTTATTAAACCATAGAATGGTGACTCTTTGAAATTTATTGCCACAGAAGGCTGTGGGGGAAGGTCATTGAATATATTTGACACGGAGATAGATAGTTTTTGATTATCCAGGGGATGAAGGGTTATGGGGAGAAGGTCAGAGAATGGGTTTGAGAAACCTATCAGCGATGATTGAATGATGGAGCCGACGCGATGGGCTAACTGTCCTAATTTATGCTCCAATGTCTTATAGTCTTCTGGTCTAAACCTTAAGGAAGTAAAATGTATCTCTGAGAAGATAGATTCATGTTCTTCATGAAGGTCAGAAGCTGTTGGGAATAGTTAACTGTTTTAGAATGAAGATACTGTGGCTGCTGTCAGGGTGGTGGATAATATGACATTCAGTGCAGGATCACACACCAACTGTACTGTATTAATGTGGGGAGAGTTTATTCAAAACTTGGACTTCTCCGTCTCTCTCAATGGGGATTGGGGTTGGGGTGGATGGGCGCAACGTCCGCCAGGCACTTAAACTATCCCGAATGATGCATCCAAAGTGAAATAGCAGTCATGGAATTTATCAATTTCCCATTGTCTATTTAAAATATAAGGATGGATTGATCATCCCTCTCAGGGTTCAATGCTTTTATTCTCTCACAGCACCAGAGATCAACCTTCACTCATTCCTCATGGTGCCATTATCCCAGGAATTAACCTGGTGGAACTCCCCTTCACTCTCTCTGTAATAAGGAGATCACTCCATTTCAAGGAAAGAAAATCTGTCCACAATACTCCAAATAGTGCCTCAACAACACTCTCAGGTTTGATCACAATAATTCCTTTCCCTCACTTTGCTGGCTCCATTTCTTTCGTCTGACACAGGAACAATTCATTTACAATGCACTGCCACTGATATATAATTTAAAAATATCCTCACATCTGTAGGTCAGCATCAATAAAGCCAGCATCACAGGTGCCCATGGAGATGGACATCACTCTTGGAAGAGACTCAGTCACAAAGAATACATCTAAAACAGTGTATGGCTACCTACCTGAACGGAAATGAGCTGAAAGAATATGGGATGCAGCAGAGGAAGGGAGCTACCTTTCCTTTTGGCATCTCAGGGGATGTGTGCAGCCCTGGTCAGTCCAGCATGTTATGCCGATCTTGAACTGAGTGGCTGTTTCAGCTGTTCCACAGGACAATAAACAGTAAAACAAATTGCCGTAGGTTTGCAGCTAAACAGAGACTTGACCAGAGAAGGATGACCCACTGCCTTCTCTAATGGGCATAAGGCAAGCCGATATCAACAGATTATTATTCTGTGGCTCTAGAATACGAGCCAATGACTTGACCCACCATACACTGTCTGCGCATCTTTCAGATTTTGTGCAGAGAACAAGTTAAACATCTCAAGTGCAATGGACACGTGGTTAGAAGGGACTTGAAACTGATGTATCTAGAATTAACAAAGGCACAAACGGTGGTTTATTCAGGAATTGAACTGAGGCTGAGGAAGAGACTGGGACGTCTTAATGGTGGTACTGGACAGGATTGGTATGTGGGGAGGATATGGAGATGTACCCTTTGCAGGAGAAAACGAAGCAAAGAGGTTGAAAACAGTGTGTTTTACCCTCGCGTATTGGTGATTAATTTGTAAACAATAGTTTGCTAGTTATAATTTCTAAAGAATGGAACCTTTGATTGGAGCTGAAAACGTTGGCTTGCACCTTTCCAAAATCTGCATATCATGAGCATCGAATCAGTTCAGACCGTTTCACTAAACAGACAGAGTGACTTACCAGGAACACCAACTATAGCAAGGGAAGGATAGTAACCAGCTTGAATAACCAGCAGTACATATTCAATCCGCGATGCTAATGGTTTCCAAGGCTGGGAAAGACCGTAAAGACCATAGGATAAACTCCTATCCATTATTGGAACATTCCAGTCTAATGTTCCCAGATTTTCATCTCTCGTGCCCTTCTCTCTGAAGCTGCTAATCCCTCTTCTTGCTGTTGGACATGCTCCCGCTCACACTATGGGATAAAACACTGAAAGCATTCCCTTATTGATAGAAGAGAGAAACTCTCTAGAGAACACATACGATCCATGGAGACTAACACAATTACAATCGCTGAACAAATAGTTCCAGTTAACCCCTTTGAATTCAAAGATACTTCATTAAAATTCCAAATAATGTTGAACATTTATGCTTTCTTGTGATATGTGAATGTGACTGAAAGAAGGAATGTTGAAGATGGCAGATTGATTGTGTGTAATCATTCAGTCAGCCATGGATATGGAAGTAATGCCAGAAGTTTAATGGAACATAAACATGCTTCACTGTTCATAAATACAGAAATGAATCCCATAACTATTGTTCATAAATACAGAAATGAATCCCGTAACTACTGTTCAGTCATTGCAATATCTGTAAAACATTGAGAAAACAACTATCAACCATGATCTGATAGCAAAATGTGCCAAAAAGGAAACGTGGGTTACAGCAAACAAACAGCATGGATACGTTAACAGAGAATTGCACATGGCAAACACAATTCAGATTGTTATTCCAGGATCAGAGAGGGCAGGTGTGGGTCATGCTGTTGATGTTATCCATGTTAAGGAACTGTCATGAAGTGTCATTTAATGGACTTCAATTACATTGTAATTATGATATTGGGGAAAAGAGAGAAGACGGAGAGGACTGGGGGACATGGCTGATGAGACTGGGTGGAGGGACAGTGATGTTCCCCATTTACCAGAATTGAAATGTTACTCTTTACAACTCATATGAAGAACAGATCCAAGAATACATCTACAATGAGGAATTAGCAGAGACAATATTAATGAAATGTGTTTATGCAATATCAAATACAGGAACAAAATGATTTTCTGCACACACCAATATATGCAAAGTACAAAGGGATAAGGTTGTTAAAATACACTCCTGATATTGAGCTATATAAATTGAAATGTGAATTACATAACGAGGAAAGTGGTGTGCAAACTTTATCAATCATTATTTGACCCAAAGCTAAGATCGTGCTTTCACCTGTCAGTCAGTCCCCTCACTGAGATTCTCTGGCCTAGTCTCTCATACAGTATCGGTGTGGTGCTGGGGATGGGGTGGGGGGGGGGGAGGTGGGGGTTCGTGGAAGAGGGGTGGTGGCTATAATTTCCTGCTGCTCTTGGCAGAGTCTATTTAAAACCTCTGCTTTCCCAATGGAACCAACCTATTGGCCTAATGAGTTCTGTTTAGCTGTCAGTAACCCAGCTCTGTGATATTGTTGGAAATAAATAATTTGGGATGACAGCCAGTATCAGCACAGTGCTGACAGTGTATGGAGCCCAGACAAAGGGCTTGCAGTCCAGAGGTATTTCTAAATAAAGCTTCTAACTTCTGTCTGTCCATATTTATCGACCGTAATGCAGTCTTCTGATCGATCTAACTTCACCCTCATCTAACACCTCTTCCTCTCGCACTCAGTTAGTCGCTCCCCTTTCAATCCTCTCGCAGTTTATCTCCTTTCACTTGCTTTCTCTTTGTTTATGTCTCTCTCACATAGTCTCTCTTCACCCACTCTCTCTATCTCCAATTGAGCAGTTGGAGAGTTTGTGACTCCATGATGGGCTGAGTGGCCTCCATCCATGCCATAATAATTGAGGTTCTCTGACCCACAATAAAAACTTCCTGAACAGACATGCTGGTCCGGTGACAGGTACAGTGCACAATCACCCATTATCTTTTCTCGCTCTTCTCTGGTGTACAGCTGCCTTGAAATGTCTGTTCAAACAAAACAGACTGAATGAAATTCGAGCAGTCGAGAAGGCGTTCATGAGTGTTTATTTCAATTAGTATTTAATGAAAGATGAGATTCCAGAATAACATCAGCAATGAATGAAAAACAGGGCAACACAAGAAATGGCAGCTAAGTACAACATGTGGTTCCAGGTTGGTCTCATGGTATTACCAATAGATGATCAATCCAGAAAAATCAGCTCCTGTTCTGTGGATCCAGGTTGAATCCCGCCACTGCAGACGGTGGAAATTCAATTTAACTATGTCAAAATATCCCTGGAATTAAGAATCTACTGATGAGAATGAAATCATTGCCGATTGTCAGAAAATTCCATCTGGTTCACCAATATCCTGCAATGAAGGAATCTTCCATCATCACCTGGTCTGTCTCACATACAACTCCAGACCCAAAGCAATGTCATTGACTCCCAATCGCCCCCCAAAATCATCTAATGGGTCATTCAGTTGTACCAATCGCTACAAAGTTTCAAACAAATGAAACCGGATGAACCACCTGGCATCGAAATGGGCATCAGAAAAGTCAACATTAGAAACATCACTGTAGAACCTGCAAAGTCTTCCTTACTAACATCTGAAGTCTAATGCCAACATTGGAACAACTGCCTTACAGACTAGTTAAGCAACAGCCTGACATAGCCATACTCACAGAATCATACCTTACAGAAATAACAGAAATTAAAAAGGACAAAGGAGTCTCTTACTGATTACCACGTAACGTCGTTCCTCAGCTGAATCAGTCCTCCTCCATGTTAAACAACACTTGGAGAAAGCATAGACTGTGGCAAGGGCACAAAGTATATTCTGGCTGGGGGATTTCAAAGTCGACTTTTAAGAGTGGCAGCAGTACTACTGATCACGCTGGTCGGCTCCTAAGGATATAGCTACTAGACTGGGTCTGCAGAAGGTGGTGACAGAAGAACGAGAGGGTAAAAAAGCTTACCTGACCTCAGCCTTACCAATCTACCAACTGCAGATGTATCTGTCCATGACAGTATTGGTAAAAGTGACCACCACACTGTCCTTGTGGAGACAAAGTCTATTGTCTCCATAAACTCTATCGTGCTTTGTGGCACTATCACCATGCTAAATGGCACAGACGTTTAGCAGATCTAGCAACTCAAGACTGAGCGTCCATAACACACAGTGGACCATCAATAGCAGCAGAACTATAATCCAGCACAATCTGTAAAATCACGGCCCAGCATGTCCCGCACTCAACCATTACCATAAATCCAGAGGATTAACCCTGGTTCAATGGAGAGTGCCGGGGGGGGGGGGGGGGGGGGGGGGGCGGGGGGCATGCCAGGAGCAGAACCAGGAATATATAAAGATAAAATGTTCATCTGCTGAAGCTTCCAAGCAGAAATACTGCCGTGCCAGATAGCATAAACAGCAAGGGACAGACAGAGTTTAGCAATCCCAGAACCAATGCATCAGAATTAAGCTCTGCAGTCCTGCTAATCCGATCGTGAATGGTGGCGGACGATTAAACAACTCACCAGAGTAGGAGTCTCCACAAATATCCCCAACCTCAATGATGGAAGAGCCCAGCACATCAGTAGAAAATATAAGACTGAAGCTTTCGTTGCAATCTTCAGTCAGAAGTTTTGAGTGGATGATCCATTTCGGCCTCCTCCAGTGGTCCTCATCATTACAGATAACGGTCTTCAGCGAATTCGATTAACTAATATCAAGAAACGGCTGAAGGCACTGGATACTGCAACGGCTATGGGCCCTGATAACATGCCAGCCACAGTCCTGAAGACTTGTACTCCAGAACATCCCGCTCCCCTAGCCAAGCTGTTCCAGAATGTATACAAACCGACAATGGGGAAAAACCGCTGAAATATGTTCTGTACGTAAAACGCAGGACAAATTCAACTCGTCCAAATACCGCAGAATCAGTCTACTCTCCACCATCAGTAAAATGATGGAAGGTGTCATCAACAGTGTAATCAAGCAGCACTTGCTCAGCAATAACCTGCTCAGTAACGCCTAGTTTGGGTTTTGCCAGGGTTACTCAGCTCCTGACCTCATCACAGCCTTGGTTCAAACATAGAAAAAGGAACTGAATTCCAGCCCTTGATATCAAGGCTGAATTCTGCCAAATGTGACATCAAGGACCCCAAGCAAAAACAGTATCGCAGGCCAACACTGCATTATTGGAGTCATACCGGACAGATAGGAAGATGGTCATTGTTGTTGGAGGTCAGTCATCTCAGCTCCAGAACATCTCTGCAGCAGTCCCTTAGAATAATGTCCTAGGTTCAAACATCTTCAGCTGCTTCAACAATAACTTTCCTTCCATCATAAGGTCAGAAGTGGGGATATTCGATAATGACTGCACATTGTTCAGCACCACTGGCAAATGCTCAGATACTGAAGCAGTCCATGCCCAAAGCAACAATATCGGCAATATCCAGGCTTGGGCTGGTAAGTGGCAAGTAACATTTGCACCACATAAATTCAAACAATGACTATAATCAATAAGAAACAATATAACCAATTTGTATTCAGCAGCATTATCATCAATATCCTGGGGGGAGGGGGGGGGCGGTATCATTGACCAGAAACTCAGCAGAATTCGCCACATGAATATAACAGCAGATCATAGGCTAGGAATACTGCACGAGAAACTCACCTCCTGACGCCCCAAAGCCTGTCTATCATCCACAAGGAGAAATTGAGGACTGCAGATGCTAGAGATCAGAGCGGAAAATGTGTTGCTGGAAAAGCGCAGCAGGTCAGGCAGCATCCAAGGAGCAGGAGCAGATTCCTGAAGAAGGGCTTATGCCCGAAACGTCGATTCTCCTGCTCCTTGGATGCTGCCTGACCTGCTGCGCTTTTCCAGCAACACATTTTCAGCTATCATCTACAAGGCACAAGTCAGGAATGAGATGGAATATCCTCACTTGCCTGAATGGGTGCAGCCCCAACAACACTAAAGAAGCTTGACACAATCCAGGACAAAGCAGCCGATTTGATTTGGACCACATCCACAAACATTTACTCCCTTCACCGTGGTCACTCAGGAGCAACAGTGTTCACTATCTACAGGACACAATGGAGAAATTCCCCAAAATTCCTCAGACAGCTCCTTCCAATCTCACGGGCACTTACATCTGGAATGACAAGGGCAGTAGACTTTTGGGGACACCACCACCTTCAAATTCCCCTCCAAACCAGTCACCATCCTGATTTGGAACTGTATTGCCGTTCCTTCACTGTTGCTGCGTGAAAACCCTGGTATTCCCTCCTTAATCACTAGTGGGTCACCGCACAGCAGGTAGATTGCAGCAGTTCGAGAAGGCAGCTCAGCACCACCTTCTCAACGCCAACTGGGGAGGGGCAAGAAATGCTGGGCACATCCAGCGATGCCCACATCCAAAAAATACCTTTTAAAAAATAGTTCCAAGTTGAGCATCTCGATGGGACAAGTTATCTGATTTGAACACGAACAGGAAAGCAGTGTTTCTAATATTGAACATTTTAAACTTTTCTGTTATTAGAAGAGTGTTCAGTATTCGATGACATATTGTTGCTGAGTGCTGTGATAAATTGCACCTGCTTTGTTTAAATCAACAATACTGGTGTATCAGGATCAATCATTTGAAAATAACAGACAGAAAATGACAATCATCGGAGAGAGAATGTACTCCCGCTAGATGAGACTCACTGACAGCAGTTCATATTCAAAATATTAATGGAATACTGGCTGACACTGAATCCTCCCACTGTCCATATCACAGGGATGACCTTTGACAAGAACGTGTAGTCAAATCAACATACAAATACAAGGGTTACATGAGCAGATCAGAGACTTACAAATCTGTACTGAATAATAGACCCTATGACCTCAACGACATGAGATATAGCAATAGATTTAGGCCATTCAGCCCATTCCTTCACACTGATACTGTGCCATTTTGTCATTGTCTCTATGAGAAGTGGCAATATTTTCTACGCACTGACTGTATCAATCTTTGCAGTAATCCATTAGTTACAATCAGACCCCCCAAACACCAAAATTCCTCTAAATTCCATCGAGTACACACACTGCTGCTCATATGACAAGCCATCATCCCCCAGGATGGATCACCTCCAATACCAGCAGAGCTTTCCCCAGAGATAGTGTCCAAAACAGCTCACAATTGGCCAAATGCCGTCTGTCCATAGCCCATTACATTCTCAGCAGTATGTCTCCCGTCTTGCATTCTTGCTCTCTTGAAATGAAGACCTGGCCTGGTACGGCTTTTGCTTTCCTAACTGCCAACTGAACCTGCACATTAACCATAAGAGAGGACGAGTGCTTCAAAATCCTTTTGTGCTTCAGATTTAATGGATCCTATTAGAACATAGTGTCTCCTCTATTCCGCCTACCAAAGTGCATATTCTCACACGTTCCCATATTGTGTTCCATCAGCCACGTGTTTTCCCACAGTCCTAAACTATTCAAGCTTTTCTCCAGCTTCCCCACTTCCTCAATATCATCTGCAAACTTAGCAAAACTGCCCTCAAGTCCATTGTTCAGTTTGTTCATATATAATAAATTTCCTGGCTCATTAAGGACCGTCCACCATCCACAAGGCACAACACTCAAGGTGCTTGACTCCATTCAGGTTGAAACAGTGGCTTGACTTGAATTACACCTGTAAAGTCTTCACTCCCTGCACCACTGACTCTCAGTAGAAGCACACCATACCACCTTTTGTTGTGAGTTTACTTCATTATGGCGCACAATCCCAGGCTATTGATGTCACTTCGTCTCAACACTAACTGAGTGGTGCTCACACCATCCATGTCACTGTGTATGATGACGATGGAGGGAGGTCAGCGAGGAGATGTCTACAATGAATAACTGTGTGACTGCCAGGCTGAAACTTGCCCCGACAGCCTCGGATGTACCTGTGCCCGCTGTCACCGCTGCAGGCATGATCAGTCTTCCTGCAGGTCAAATCAGGGAAAGCGACGGGTCTGGATAGTGTTCCCGGCTGAGCACTCAGATCCTGGGAGGACCGACAGACAGGTATTCACATACAATTACAGCCTTTCCCTCCCACAAACTGAAGTCCCAACCTGCTTGAAGAACTCCATCATCAACCTTCATCATTGTGCTTCCAATTAAATCTGGTGTTGTGTGATTTTTAACTTTGTACAACCTAGTCCAACACCGGCATCTCCAAATCATAACATAAAGCTTGCAAGTGAGAAAGGTCATGCTTTAATGACTTAATGATTACCGCCCAGTGGCTCGAACCGCAATAAACATGGAGTGATTTGAAAGGCTGGTTATGGCCCACATCACCTCCAATCTCCCCGCCTGATTGATCTCCTATAATATGCCGAATGATGTAACAGGTTCACAACAGATGCCATGTCCCGAGCCCTGCACTCATCCCGAGGACATCTGGACAACAAAGACACCTACACCAGACTCCTGCTCATTGACGACAGCTCCACCTTAAACATCATGATCCCCTCCAGACTGACCTCAAAATTCCGTGACCTTAGTCGCGGCTCCATCCTCTGCAACTGGATCCCCCTGTTTCTGACCCACAGACCACAATTAGTGAAGGTAGTTATCTGCACCGCAGCCACAATACTGGAGCTCCTGGAGGATGTGTCCTCGGCCACCTACGGTACTCCCTGTACACACACGGCTGTGTTCCTCAGCCCCCTACTGTACTCCCTGTACACACACGGCTTTGTCCCTCAGCCCCCTACTGTACTCCCTGTACACACACGGCTGTGTCCCTCAGCCCCCTACTGTACTCCCTGTACACCCACGGCTGTGTTCCTCAGCCCCCGACTGTACTCCCTGTCCACTCAGGGCTGTGTCCCTCAGCCTCCTACTGTACTCCCTGTACAGACACGGCTGTGTTCCTCAGCCCCCTACTGTACTCCATGTACACACACGGCTTTGTCCCTCAGCACCCTACTGTACTCCCTGTACACACACGGCTGTGTCCCTCAGCCCCCTATTGTACTCCCTGTACACACACTGCTGTGCCCTCAGCCCCCTACTGTACTCCCTGTACACACAGGGCTGTGTCCTCAGTCCCCTACTGTACTCCCTGTACACCCACGGCTGTGTTCCTCAGTCCTCTACGGTACTCCCTGTCCACTCAGGGCTGTGTCCCTCAGCCCGCTACTGTACACCCTGTACACCCATGGCTGTGTCCCTCAGATCCCTATTGAACTCCCTGTACACACACGGCTGTGTCCCTCAGCCCCCTACTGTACTCCCTGTACACACACGGCTGTGTCCCTCAGCACCCTACTGTACTCCCTGTACACACACAGCTGTGTCCTCAGACCCCTACTGTACTCCCTGTACACAGAAAGCTGTGTCTTCAACTCCCTAATGTACTCCCTGTACAGAGACAGCTGTGTCTTCAGCCCCCTACTATACTCCATTTGCACACACAGTAGTATCCCTCAGTCCCCTACTGTACTCCCTGTACACACACAGCTGTGTCCCTCAGCCCCCTACTGTACTCCCTGTACACACACGGCTGTGTCCCTCAGCCCCTTACTGTACTCCCTGTACACACACAGCTGTGTCCCACAGCCCCATACTGTACTCCCTGTACACCCACGGCTGTGTCCCTCAGATCCCTATTGTACTCACTGTACACACACGGCTGTGTTCCTCAGCCCCCTACTGTACTCCCTGTTAACACATGGCTTTGTCCCTCAGCCCCCTACTGTACTCCCTGTACACACACGGCTGTGTCCCTCAGCCCCCTACTGTACTCCCTGTACACCCACGGCTGTGTTCCTCAGCCCCCTACTGTACTCCCTGTCCACTCAGGGCTGTGTCCCTCAGCCCGCTACTGTACTCCCTGTACAACCACGGCTGTGTTCCTCAGCCCCCTACTGTACTCCCTGTCCACTCAGGGCTGTGTCCTCAGCCCCCTACTGTACTCCCTGTACACACACTGCTGTGTCCCTTAGCCCCCTACTGTACTCCCTGCACACACACGGCTGTGTCCCTCAGCCCCCTACTGTACTCCCTGTACACCCACGGCTGTGTCTTCAGCCCCCTACTGTACTCCCTGTCCACACACGGCTGTGACCTCAGCCCCCTACTGTACTCCCTGTACACACACGGCTGTGTCCCTCAGCCCCCGACTGTACTCCCTGTACACACACGGCTGTGTCCCTCAGCCCCCTACTGTACTCCCTGAACACACACAGCTGTGTCCTCAGCCCCCTACTGTACTCCCTGTACACACACGACTGTGTCCCTCAGCACCCTACTGTACTCCCTGTACACACACAGCTGTGTCCTCAGACCCCTACTGTACTCCCTGTACACAGACAGCTGTGTCTTCAACTCCCTACTGTACTCCCTATACACAGACAGCTGTGTCTTCAGCCCCCTACTATACTCCATGTGCACACACGGTAGTATCCCTCAGTCCCCTACTGTACTCCCTGTACACACACGGCTGTGTCCCTCAGCCCCCTACTGTACTCCCTGTGCACACACGGCTCTGTCCCTCAGTCCCCTACTGTACTCCCTGTACACACACAGCTGTGTCCCTCAGCCCCTTACTGTACTCCCTGTACACCCACGGCTGTGTCCCTCAGATCCCTATTGTACTCACTGTACACACACGGCTGTGTCCCTCAGCCCTCTACTGTTCTCCATGCAGACACACAGCAGTAGGCCTCAGCCCCCTACTGTACTCCCTCTACACACACGGCTGTGTCCCTCAATCCCCGACTGTACTTTACTTCCTGTACACACACGGCTGTGTCCCTCAGCCCCCTACTGTGCTCCCTGCACACCCACGGCTGTGTCTTCAGCCCCCTACTGTACTCCCTGTACACACACGGCTGTGTCCTCAGTCCCCCTACTGTACTCCCTGTCCACACACGGTAGTATCCCTCAGCCCCCTACTGTACTCCCTGTACACACACGGCTGTGTCACTCAGCCCGCTACTGTACTCCCTGTACACCCACGGCTGAGTTCATCAGCCCCCTACTGTACTCCCTGTACACACACGGCTGTGTCCTCAGCCCCCTACTGTAATCCCTGTACACACACGGCTGTGTCCCTCAGCACACTACTGTACTGCCTGTGCACCCACGGCTGTATTCCTCAGCCCCCTACTGTACTCCCTGTCCACTCAGGGCTGTGTTCCTCAGATCCCTATTGTACTCCCTGTACACACACGGCTGTGTTCCTCAGCCCCCTACTGTACTCCCTGTACACACACGGCTTTGTCCCTCAGCCCCCTACTGTACTCCCTGTACACACACGGCTCTGTCCCTCAGCCCCGTATGGTACTCCCTGTGCACACACTGCTGTGCCCTCAGCCCCCTACTGTACTCCCTGTACACACAGGGCTGTGTCCTCAGTCCCCTACTCTACTCCCTGTACACCCACGGCTGTGTTCCTCAGCCCCCTACGGTACTCCCTGTCCACTCAGGGCTCTGTCCCTCAGCCCGCTACTGTACTCCCTGTACACCCACGGCTGTTTTTCTCAGACCCCTACTGTACTCCCTGTACACACACGGCTGTGTCCTCAGTCCCCTACTGTACTCCCTGTACACACACGGCTGTGTCCCTCAGCCCCCTACTGTACTCCATTTACACCCACGGCTGTGTCCCTCAGCCCGCTACAGTACTCACTGTACACACACGGCTGTGTCCCTTAGCACCCTACTGTACTCCCTGTACACACACGGCTGTGTCCCTCAGCCCCCTACTGTACTCCCTGTACACCCACGGCTGTGTCTTCAACCCCCTACTGTACTCCCTGTCCACACACGGCTGTGACCTAAGCCCCCTGCTGTACTCCCTGTAAACACATGGCTGTGACCCTCAGCCCCCTACTTTACTCCCTGTACACACACAGCTGTGTCCCTCAGCCCCCTACTTTACTCCCTGTACACACACAGCTGTGTCCCTCAGCCCCCTACTGTACTCCCTGTACACACACGGCTGTGTCCCACAGCACCCTACTGTACTCCCTGTACACACACAGCTGTGTCCTCATCCCCCTACTGTACTCCCTGTACACAGACAGCTGTGTCTTCAACTCCCTACTGTACTCCCTGTACACAGACAGCTGTGTCTTCAGCCCCCTACTATACTCCATGTGCACACACGGTAGTATCCCTCAGTCCCCTACTGTAATCCCTGTACACACACGGCTGTGTCCCTCAGCCCCCTACTGTACTCCCTGTACACACACGGCTGTGTCCCTCAGCCCCCAACTGTACTCCCTGTACACACACAGCTGTGTCCCTCAGCCCCTTACTGTACTCCCTGTACACCCACGGCTGTGTTCCTCAGATCCCTATTGTACTCACTGTTCACACACGGCTGTGTCCCTCAGCCCCCCACTGTACTCCATGCAGACCCACGGCAGTATGCCTCAGCCCCCTACTGTACTCCCTCGACACACATGGCTGTGTCCCTCAGCCCCCGACTGTACTTTACTCCCTGTACACACACGGCTGTGTCCCTCAGTCTCCTTTAGTGCTCCCTGTACACCCACGGCTGTGTCTTCAGCCCCCTACTGTACTCCCTGTACACACACGGTAGTATCTCTCAGTCCCCTACTGTACTCCCTGTACACACACGGCTGTGTTCCTCAGCCCCCTACTGTACTCCCTGTACACCCACGGCTGAGTTCCTCAGCCCCCTACTGTACTCCCTGTACACACACAGCTGTGTCCTCAGCCCCCTACTTTACTCCCTGTAAACCCACGGCTGTGTCCCTCAGCCCCCTACTGTACTCCCTGTACACAGACAGCTGTGTCCCTCAGCCCCCTACTATACTCCATGTCCACACACGGCTGTGTCCCTCAGCCCCCTACTGTACTCCCTGTACACAGACAGCTGTGTCTTCAGCCCCCTACTATACTCCCTGTGCACACACGGTAGTATCCCTCAGTCCCCTACTGTACTCCCTGTACACCCACGGCTGTTTTTCTCAGCCCCCTACTGTACTCCCTGTACACACACGTCTGTGTCCTCAGTCCCCTACTGTACTCCCTTTACACACACGGCTGTGTCCCTCAGCCCCCTACTGTACTCCCTGTACACCCACGGCTGTGTCCCTCAGCCCGCTACAGTACTCACTGTACACACACGGCTGTGTCCCTCAGCCCGCTACTGTACTCCCTGTACACCCACGGCTGAGTTCATCAGCCCCCTACTGTACTCCCTGTACACACACGGCTGTGTCCTCAGCCCCCTACTGTAATCCCTGTACACACACGGCTGTGTCCCTCAGCACACTACTGTACTGCCTGTGCACCCACGGCTGTATTCCTCAGCCCCCTACTGTACTCCCTGTCCACTCAGGGCTGTGTTCCTCAGATCCCTATTGTACTCCCTGTACACACACGGCTGTGTTCCTCAGCCCCCTACTGTACTCCCTGTACACACACGGCTTTGTCCCTCAGCCCCCTACTGTACTCCCTGTACACACACGGCTCTGTCCCTCAGCCCCGTATGGTACTCCCTGTGCACACACTGCTGTGCCCTCAGCCCCCTACTGTACTCCCTGTACACACAGGGCTGTGTCCTCAGTCCCCTACTCTACTCCCTGTACACCCACGGCTGTGTTCCTCAGCCGCCTACGGTACTCCCTGTCCACTCAGGGCTCTGTCCCTCAGCCCGCTACTGTACTCCCTGTACACCCACGGCTGTTTTTCTCTGACCCCTACTGTACTCCCTGTACACACACGGCTGTGTCCTCAGTCCCCTACTGTACTCCCTGTACACACACGGCTGTGTCCCTCAGCCCCCTACTGTACTCCATTTACACCCACGGCTGTGTCCCTCAGCCCGCTACAGTACTCACTGTGCACACACGGCTGTGTCCCTTAGCACCCTACTGTACTCCCTGTACACACACGGCTGTGTCCCTCAGCCCCCTACTGTACTCCCTGTACACCCACGGCTGTGTCTTCAACCCCCTACTGTACTCCCTGTCCACACACGGCTGTGACCTAAGCCCCCTGCTGTACTCCCTGTAAACACATGGCTGTGACCCTCAGCCCCCTACTTTACTCCCTGTACACACACAGCTGTGTCCCTCAGCCCCCTACTTTACTCCCTGTACACACACAGCTGTGTCCCTCAGCCCCCTACTGTACTCCCTGTACACACACGGCTGTGTCCCACAGCACCCTACTGTACTCCCTGTACACACACAGCTGTATCCTCATCCCCCTACTGTACTCCCTGTACACAGACAGCTGTGTCTTCAACTCCCTACTGTACTCCCTGTACACAGACAGCTGTGTCTTCAGCCCCCTACTATACTCCATGTGCACACACGGTAGTATCCCTCAGTCCCCTACTGTAATCCCTGTACACACACGGCTGTGTCCCTCAGCCCCCTACTGTACTCCCTGTACACACACGGCTGTGTCCCTCAGCCCCCAACTGTACTCCCTGTACACACACAGCTGTGTCCCTCAGCCCCTTACTGTACTCCCTGTACACCCACGGCTGTGTTCCTCAGATCCCTATTGTACTCACTGTACACACACGGCTGTGTCCCTCAGCCCCCCACTGTACTCCATGCAGACCCACGGCAGTATGCCTCAGCCCCCTACTGTACTCCCTCGACACACATGGCTGTGTCCCTCAGCCCCCGACTGTACTTTACTCCCTGTACACACACGGCTGTGTCCCTCAGTCTCCTTTAGTGCTCCCTGTACACCCACGGCTGTGTCTTCAGCCCCCTACTGTACTCCCTGTACACACACGGTAGTATCTCTCAGTCCCCTACTGTACTCACTGTACACACACGGCTGTGTTCCTCAGCCCCCTACTGTACTCCCTGTACACCCACGGCTGAGTTCCTCAGCCCCCTACTGTACTCCCTGTACACACACAGCTGTGTCCTCAGCCCCCTACTTTACTCCCTGTAAACCCACGGCTGTGTCCCTCAGCCCCCTACTGTACTCCCTGTACACAGACAGCTGTGTCCCTCAGCCCCCTACTATACTCCATGTCCACACACGGCTGTGTCCCTCAGCCCCCTACTGTACTCCCTGTACACAGACAGCTGTGTCTTCAGCCCCCTACTGTACTCCCTGTACACCCACGGCTGTGTCCCTCAGCCCGCTACAGTACTCACTGTACACACACGGCTGTGTCCCTTAGCACCCTACTGTACTCCCTGTACACGCACGGCTGTGTCCCTCAGCCCCCTACTGTACTCCCTGTACACCCACGGCTGTGTCTTCAACCCCCTACTGTACTCCCTGTCCACACACGGCTGTGACCTAAGCCCCCTGCTGTACTCCCTGTAAACACACGGCTGTGACCCTCAGCCCCCGACTGTACTCCCTGTACACACACGGCTGTGTCCCTCAGCCCCCTACTTTACTCCCTGTACACACACAGCTGTGTCCTCAGCCCCCTACTGTCCTCCCTGTACACACACGGCTGTGTCCCTCAGCACCCTACTGTACTCCCTGTACACACACAGCTGTGTCCTCAGCCCCCTACTGTACTCCCTGTACACAGACAGCTGTGTCTTCAACTCCCTACTGTACTCCCTGTACACAGACAGCTGTGTCTTCAGCCCCCTACTATACTCCATGTGCACACACGGTAGTATCCCTCAGTCCCCTGCTGTAATCCCTGTACACACACGGCTGTGTCCCTCAGCCCCCTACTGTACTCCCTGTACACACACGGCTGTGTCCCTCAGCCCCCAACTGTACTCCCTGTACACACACAGCTGTGTCCCTCAGCCCCTTACTGTACTCCCTGTACACCCACGGCTATGTCCCTCAGATCCCTATTGTACTCACTGTACACACACGGCTGTGTCCCTCAGCCCCCCACTGTACTCCATGCAGACCCACGGCAGTATGCCTCAGCCCCCTACTGTACTCCCTCGACACACACGGCTGTGTCCCTCAGCTCCCGACTGTACTTTACTCCCTGTACACACACGGCTGTGTCCCTCAGTCTCCTTTAGTGCTCCCTGTTCATCCACGGCTGTGTCTTCAGCCCCCTACTCTACTCCCTGTACACACACGGTAGTATCTCTCAGTCCCCTACTGTACTCCCTGTACACACACGGCTGTGTTCCTCAGCCCCCTACTGTACTCCCTGTACACCCACGGCTGAGTTCCTCAGCCCCCTACTGTACTCCCTGTACACACACGGTAGTATCTCTCAGTCCCCTACTGTACTCCCTGTACACACACGGCTGTGTTCCTCAGCCCCCTACTGTACTCCCTGTACACCCACGGCTGAGTTCCTCAGCCCCCTACTGTACTCCCTGTACACACACAGCTGTGTCCTCAGCCCCCTACTTTACTCCCTGTAAACCCACGGCTGTGTCCCTCAGCCCCCTACTGTACTCCCTGTACACAGACAGCTGTGTCCCTCAGCCCCCTACGATACTCCATGTCCACACACGGCTGTGTCCCTCAGCCCCCTACTGTACTCCCTGTACACAGACAGCTGTGTCTTCAGCCCCCTACTATACTCCCTGTGCACACACGGTAGTATCCCTCAGTCCCCTACTGTACTCCCTGTACACCCACGGCTGTTTTTCTCAGCCCCCTACTGTACTCCCTGTACACACACGTCTGTGTCCTCAGTCCCCTATTGTACTCCCTTTACACACACGGCTGTGTCCCTCAGCCCCCTACTGTACTCCCTGTACACCCACGGCTGTGTCCCTCAGCCCGCTACAGTACTCACTGTACACACACGGCTGTGTCCCTTAGCACCCTACTGTACTCCCTGTACACGCACGGCTGTGTCCCTCAGCCCCCTACTGTACTCCCTGTACACCCACGGCTGTGTCTTCAATCCCCTACTGTACTCCCTGTCCACACACGGCTGTGACCTAAGCCCCCTGCTGTACTCCCTGTAAACACACGGCTGTGACCATCAGCCCCCGACTGTACTCCCTGTACACACACGGCTGTGTCCCTCAGCCCCCTACTTTACTCCCTGTACACACACAGCTGTGTCCTCAGCCCCCTACTGTCCTCCCTGTACACACACGGCTGTGTCCCTCAGCACCCTACTGTACTCCCTGTACACACACAGCTGTGTCCTCAGCCCCCTACTGTACTCCCTGTACACAGACAGCTGTGTCTTCAACTCCCTACTGTACTCCCTGTACACAGACAGCTGTGTCTTCAGCCCCCTACTATACTCCATGTGCACACACGGTAGTATCCCTCAGTCCCCTGCTGTAATCCCTGTACACACACGGCTGTGTCCCTCAGCCCCCTACTGTACTCCCTGTACACACACGGCTGTGTCCCTCAGCCCCCAACTGTACTCCCTGTACACACACAGCTGTGTCCCTCAGCCCCTTACTGTACTCCCTGTACACCCACGGCTGTGTCCCTCAGATCCCTATTGTACTCACTGTACACACACGGCTGTGTCCCTCAGCCCCCCACTGTACTCCATGCAGACCCACGGCATTATGCCTCAGCCCCCTACTGTACTCCCTCGACACACACGGCTGTGTCCCTCAGCCCCCGACTGTACTTTACTCCCTGTACACACACGGCTGTGTCCCTCAGTCTCCTTTAGTGCTCCCTGTACACCCACGGCTGTGTCTTCAGCCCCCTACTGTACTCCCTGTACACACACGGTAGTATCTCTCAGTCCCCTACTGTACTCCCTGTACACACACGGCTGTGTTCCTCAGCCCACTACTGTACTCCCTGTACACCCACGGCTGAGTTCCTCAGCCCCCTACTGTACTCCCTGTACACAGACAACTGTGTCTTCAACTCCCTACTGTACTCCCTATACACAGACAGCTGTGTCTTCAGCCCCCTGCTATACTCCATGTGCACACACGGTAGTATCCCTCAGTCCCCTACTGTACTCCCTGTACTCACACGGCTGTGTCCCTCAGCCCCCTACTGTACTCCCTGTACACACACGGCTGTGTCCCTCAGTCCCCTACTGTACTCCCTGTACACACACAGCTGTGTCCCTCAGCCCCTTACTGTACTCCCTGTACACCCACGGCTGTGTCCCTCAGATCCCTATTGTACTCACTGTACACACCCGGCTGAGTTCCTCAGCCCCCTACTGTACTCCATGCAGACACACGGCAGTATGCCTCAGCCCCCTACTGTACTCCCTCTACACACACGGCTGTGTCCCTCAATCCCCGACTGTACTTTACTCCCTGTACACACACGGCTGTGTCCCTCAGCCCCCTACTGTGCTCCCTGCACACCCACGGCTGTGTCTTCAGTCCCCTACTGTACTCCCTGTACACACACGGCTGTGTCCTCAGTCCCCCTACTGTACTCCCTGTCCACACACGGTAGTATCCCTCAGCCCCCTACTGTACTCCCTGTACACACACGGCTGTGTCCCTCAGCCCGCTTCTGTACTCCCTGTACACCCACGGCTGAGTTCATCAGCCCCCTACTGTACTCCCTGTACACACACGGCTGTGTCCTCAGCACCCTACTGTAATCCCTGTACACACACGGCTGTGTCCCTCAGCCCACTACTGTACTCCCTGTGCACCCACGGCTGTATTCCTCAGCCCCCTACTGTACTCCCTGTCCACTCAGGTCTGTGTCCCTCAGATCCCTATTGTACTCCCTGTACACACACGGCTGTGTTCCTCAGCCCCCTACTGTACTCCCTGTACACACACGGCTTTGTCCCTCTGCCCCCTACTGTACTCCCTGTACACACACGGCCCTGTCCCTCAGCCCCGTATTGTACTCCCTGTGCACACACTGCTGGGCCCTCAGCCCCCGACTGTACTCCCTGTACACACAGGGCTGTGTCCTCAGTCCCCTACTGTACTCCCTGTACATCCACGGCTGTGTCCCTCAGCCCCGAACTGTACTCCCTGTACACACACAGCTGTGTCCCTCAGCCCCTTACTGTACTCCCTGTACACCCACGGCTATGTCCCTCAGATCCCTATTGTACTCACTGTGCACACACGGCTGTGTCCCTCAGCCCCCCACTGTACTCCATGCAGACCCACGGCAGTATGCCTCAGCCCCCTACTGTACACCCTCGACACACACGGCTGTGTCCCTCAGCTCCCGACTGTACTCTACTCCCTGTACACACACGACTGTGTCCCTCAGTCTCCTTTAGTGCTCCCTGTACACCCACGGCTGTGTCTTCAGCCCCCTACTGTACTCCCTGTACACACACGGTAGTATCTCTCAGTCCCCTACTGTACTCCCTGTACACACACGGCTGTGTTCCTCAGCCCCCTACTGTACTCCCTGTACACCCACGGCTGAGTTCCTCAGCCCCCTACTGTACTCCCTGTACACACACGGTAGTATCTCTCAGTCCCCTACTGTACTCCCTGTACACACACGGCTGTGTTCCTCAGCCCCCTACTGTACTCCCTGTACACCCACGGCTGAGTTCCTCAGCCCCCTACTGTACTCCCTGTACACACACAGCTGTGTCCTCAGCCCCCTACTTTACTCCCTGTAAACCCACGGCTGTGTCCCTCAGCCCCCTACTGTACTCCCTGTACACAGAGAGCTGTGTCCCTCAGCCCCCTACTATACTCCATGTCCACACACGGCTCTGTCCCTCAGCCACCTACTGTACTCCCTGTACACAGACAGCTGTGTCTTCAGCCCCCTACTATACTCCCTGTGCACACACGGTAGTATCCCTCAGTCCCCTACTGTACTCCCTGTACACCCACGGCTGTTTTTCTCAGCCCCCTACTGTACTCCCTGTACACACACGTCTGTGTCCTCAGTCCCCTACTGTACTCCCTTTACACACACGGCTGTGTCCCTCAGCCCCCTACTGTACTCCCTGTACACCCACGGCTGTGTCCCTCAGCCCGCTACAGTACTCACTGTACACACACGGCTGTGTCCCTTAGCACCCTACTGTACTCCCTGTACACGCACGGCTGTGTCCCTCAGCCCCCTACTGTACTCCCTGTACACCCACGGCTGTGTCTTCAACCCCCTACTGTACTCCCTGTCCACACACGGCTGTGACCTAAGCCCCCTGCTGTACTCCCTGTAAACACACGGCTGTGACCCTCAGCCCCCGACTGTACTCCCTGTACACACACGGCTGTGTCCCTCAGCCCCCTACTTTACTCCCTGTACACACACAGCTGTGTCCTCAGCCCCCTACTGTCCTCCCTGTACACACACGGCTGTGTCCCTCAGCACCCTACTGTACTCCCTGTACACACACAGCTGTGTCCTCAGCCCCCTACTGTACTCCCTGTACACAGACAGCTGTGTCTTCAACTCCCTACTGTACTCCCTGTACACAGACAGCTATGTCTTCAGCCCCCTACTATACTCCATGTGCACACACGGTAGTATCCCTCAGTCCCCTGCTGTAATCCCTGTACACACACGGCTGTGTCCCTCAGCCCCCTACTGTACTCCCTGTACACACACGGCTGTGTCCCTCAGCCCCCAACTGTACTCCCTGTACACACACAGCTGTGTCCCTCAGCCCCTTACTGTACTCCCTGTACACCCACGGCTGTGTCCCTCAGATCCCTATTGTACTCACTGTACACACACGGCTGTGTCCCTCAGCCCCCCACTGTACTCCATGCAGACCCACGGCAGTATGCCTCAGCCCCCTACTGTACTCCCTCGACACACACGGCTGTGTCCCTCAGCCCCCGACTGTACTTTACTCCCTGTACACACACGGCTGTGTCCCTCAGTCTCCTTTAGTGCTCCCTGTACACCCACGGCTGTGTCTTCAGCCCCCTACTGTACTCCCTGTACACACACGGTAGTATCTCTCAGTCCCCTACTGTACTCCCTGTACACACACGGCTGTGTTCCTCAGCCCCCTACTGTACTCCCTGTACACCCACGGCTGAGTTCCTCAGCCCCCTACTGTACTCCCTGTAGACACACAGCTGTGTCCTCAGCCCCCTACTTTACTCCCTGTAAACCCACGGCTGTGTCCCTCAGCCCCCTACTTTACTCCCTGTACACAGACAGCTGTGTCCCTCAGCCCCCTACTGTCCTCCATGTCCACACACGGCTGTGTCCCTCAGCCCCCTACTGTACTCCCTGTACACAGACAGCTGTGTCTTCAACTCCCTACTGTACTCCCTGTACACAGACAGCTGTGTCTTCAGCCCCCTACTATACTCCCTGTGCACACACGGTAGTATCCCTCAGTCCCCTACTGTACTCCCTGTACACACACGTCTGTGTCCCTCAGTCCCCTACTGTACTCCATGTACACACACGGCTGTATCCCTCAGCGCCCTACTGTACACCCTGAAAACACACGGCTGTGTCTCTCAGCCCCCTACTGTACTCCCTGTACACACACGGCTGTGTCCCTCAGCCCCCTACTGTACTCCCTGTACACACACAGCTGTGTCCTCAGCCCCCTACTGTACTCCCTGTACACACACGGCTGTGTCCCTCAGCACCCTACTGTACTCCCTGTACACACACAGCTGTGTCCTCAGCCCCCTACTGTACTCCCTGTACACACACGGCTGTGTCCCTCAGCACCCTACTGTACTCCCTGTACACACACAGCTGTGTCCTCAGACCACTACTGTACTCCCTGTACACAGACAACTGTGTCTTCAACTCCCTACTGTACTCCCTATACACAGACAGCTGTGTCTTCAGCCCCCTACTATACTCCATGTGCACACACGCTAGTCTCCCTCAGTCCCCTACTGTACTCCCTGTACACACACGGCTGTGTCCCTCAGCCCCCTACTGTACTCCCTGTACACACACGGCTGTGTCCCTCAGTCCCCTACTGTACTCCCTGTACACACACAGCTGTGTCCCTCAGCCCCTTACTGTACTCCCTGTACACCCACGGCTGTGTCCCTCAGATCCCTATTGTACTCACTGTACACACACGGCTGAGTTCCTCAGCCCCCTACTGTACTCCATGCAGACACACGGCAGTATGCCTCAGCCCCCTACTGTACTCCCTCTACACACACGGCTGTGTCCCTCAATCCCCGACTGTACTTTACTCCCTGTACACACACGGCTGTGTCCCTCAGCCCCCTACTGTGCTCCCGGCATACCCACGGCTGTGTCTTCAGTCCCCTACTGTACTCCCTGTACACACACGGCTGTGTCCTCAGTCCCCCTACTGTACTCCCTGTCCACACACGGTAGTATCCCTCAGCCCCCTACTGTACTCCCTGTACACACACGGCTGTGTCCCTCAGCCCCCTACTGTACTCCCTGTACACACACAGCTGTGTCCTCAGCCCCCTACTGTACTCCCTGTACACACACGGCTGTGTCCCTCAGCACCCTACTGTACTCCCTGTACACACACAGCTGTGTCCTCAGACCCCTACTGTACTCCCTGTACACAGACAACTGTGTCTTCAACTCCCTACTGTACTCCCTATACACAGACAGCTGTGTCTTCAGCCCCCTACTATACTCCATGTTCACACACGGTAGTATCCCTCAGTCCCCTACTGTACTCCCTGTACACACACGGCTGTGTCCCTCAGCCCCCTACTGTACTCCCTGTACACACACGGCTGTGTCCCTCAGTCCCCTACTGTACTCCCTGTACACACACAGCTGTGTCCCTCAGCCCCTTACTGTACTCCCTGTACATCCACGGCTGTGTCCCTCAGATCCCTATTGTACTCACTGTACACACACGGCTGAGTTCCTCAGCCCCCTACTGTACTCCATGCAGACACACGGCAGTATGCCTCAGCCCCCTACTGTACTCCCTCTACACACACGGCTGTGTCCCTCAATCCCCGACTGTACTTTACTCCCTGTACACACATGGCTGTGTCCCTCAGCCCCCTACTGTGCTCCCTGCACACCCACGGCTGTGTCTTCAGTCCCCTACTGTACTCCCTGTACACACACGGCTGTGTCCTCAGTCCCCCTACTGTACTCCCTGTCCACACACGGTAGTATCCCTCAGCCCCCTACTGTACTCCCTGTACACACACAGCTGTGTCCCTCAGCCCGCTACTGTACTCCCTGTACACCCACGGCTGAGTTCATCAGCCCCCTACTGTACTCCCTGTACACACACGGCTGTGTCCTCAGCACCCTACTGTAATCCCTGTACACACACGGCTGTGTCCCTCAGCCCACTACTGTACTCCCTGTGCACCCACGGCTGTATTCCTCAGCCCCCTACTGTACTCCCTGTCCACTCAGGTCTGTGTCCCTCAGATCCCTATTGTACTCCCTGTACACACACGGCTGTGTTCCTCAGCCCCCTACTGTACTCCCTGTACACACACGGCTTTGTCCCTCAGCCCCCTACTGTACTCCCTGTACACACACGGCTCTGTCCCTCAGCCCCGTATTGTACTCCCTGTGCACACACTGCTGGGCCCTCAGCCCCCTACTGTACTCCCTGTACACACAGGGCTGTGTCCTCAGTCCCCTACTGTACTCCCTGTACATCCACGGCTGTGTTCCTCAGCCCACTACGGTACTCCCTGTCCACTCAGGGCTCTGTCCCTCAGCCCGTTACTATACTCCCTGTACACCCACGGCTGTGTTCCTCAGCCCCCGACTGTACTCCCTGTACACACACGGCTGTGTCCTCAGTCCCCTACTGTACTCCCTGTACACACACGGCTGTGTCCCTCAGCCCCCTACTGTACTCCCTGTACACCCACGGCTGTGTCCCTCAGCCCGCTACAGTACTCACTGTACACACACGGCTGTGTCCCTTAACACCCTACTGTACTCCCTGTACACACACGGCTGTGTCCCTGAGCCCCCTACTGTACTCCCTGTACACCCACGGCTGTGTCTTCAACCCCCTACTGTACTCCCTGTCCACACACGGCTGTGACCTAAGCCCCCTGCTGTACTCCCTGTAAACACACGGCTGTGACCCTCAGCCCCCGACTGTACTCCCTGTACACACACGGCTGTGTCCCTCAGCCCCCTACTTTACTCCCTGTACACACACAGCTGTGTCCTCAGCCCCCTACTGTACTCCCTGTACACACACGGCTGTGTCCCTCAGCACCCTACTGTACTCCCTGTACACACACAGCTGTGTCCTCAACTCCCTACTGTACTCCCTGTACACAGACAGCTGTGTCTTCAGCCCCCTACTATACTCCCTGTGCACACACGGTAGTATCCCTCAGTCCCCTACTGTACTCCCTGTACACACACGGCTGTGTCCCTCAGCCCCCTACTGTACTCCCTGTACACACACGGCTGTGTCCCACAGCCCCCTACTGTACTCCCTGTACACACAGCTGTGTCCCTCATCCCCTTACTGTACTCCCTGTACACCCACGGCTGTGTTCCTCAGATCCCTATTGTACTCCCTGTACACACACGGCTGTGTCCCTCAGCCCCCTACTGTACTCCATGAACACACACGGCTGTATCCCTCAGCGCCCTACTGTACACCCTGAAAACACACGGCTGTGTCTCTCAGCCCCCTAATGTACTCCCTGTACACACACGGCTGTGTCCCTCAGCCCCCTACTGTACTCCCTGTACACACACAGCTGTGTCCTCAGCCCCCTACTGTACTCCCTGTACACACACGGCTGTCTCCCTCAGCACCCTACTGTACTCCCTGTACACACACAGCTGTGTCCTCAGACCCCTACTGTACTCCCTGTACACAGACAACTGTGTCTTCAACTCCCTACTGTACTCCCTATACACAGACAGCTGTGTCTTCAGCCCCCTACTATACTCCATGTGCACACACGGTAGTATCCCTCAGTCCCCTACTGTACTCCCTGTACACACACGGCTGTGTCCCTCAGCCCCCTACTGTACTCCCTGTACACACACGGCTGTGTCCCTCAGTCCCCTACTGTACTCCCTGTACACACACAGCTGTGTCCCTCAGCCCCTTACTGTACTCCCTGTACACCCACGGCTGTGTCCCTCAGATCCCTATTGTACTCACTGTACACACCCGGCTGAGTTCCTCAGCCCCCTACTGTACTCCATGCAGACACACGGCAGTATGCCTCAGCCCCCTACTGTACTCCCTCTACACACACGGCTGTGTCCCTCAATCCCCGACTGTACTTTACTCCCTGTACACACACGGCTGTGTCCCTCAGCCCCCTACTGTGCTCCCTGCACACCCACGGCTGTGTCTTCAGTCCCCTACTGTACTCCCTGTACACACACGGCTGTGTCCTCAGTCCCCCTACTGTACTCCCTGTCCACACACGGTAGTATCCCTCAGCCCCCTACTGTACTCCCTGTACACACACGGCTGTGTCCCTCAGCCCGCTACTGTACTCCCTGTACACCCACGGCTGAGTTCATCAGCCCCCTACTGTACTCCCTGTACACACACGGCTGTGTCCTCAGCACCCTACTGTAATCCCTGTACACACACGGCTGTGTCCCTCAGCCCACTACTGTACTCCCTGTGCACCCACGGCTGTATTCCTCAGCCCCCTACTGTACTCCCTGTCCACTCAGGTCTGTGTCCCTCAGATCCCTATTGTACTCCCTGTACACACACGGCTGTGTTCCTCAGCCCCCTACTGTACTCCCTGTACACACACGGCTTTGTCCCTCAGCCCCCTGCTGTACTCCCTGTACACACACGGCTCTGTCCCTCAGCCCCGTATTGTACTCCCTGTGCACACACTGCTGGGCCCTCAGCCCCCTACTGTACTCCCTGTACACACAGGGCTGTGTCCTCAGTCCCCTACTGTACTCCCTGTACATCCACGGCTGTGTTCCTCAGCCCCCTACGGTACTCCCTGTCCACTCAGGGCTCTGTCCCTCAGCCCGCTACTATACTCCCTGTACACCCACGGCTGTGTTCCTCAGCCCCCGACTGTACTCCCTGTACACACACGGCTGTGTCCTCAGTCCCCTACTGTACTCCCTGTACACACACGGCTGTGTCCCTCAGCCCCCTACTGTACTCCCTGTACACCCACGGCTGTGTCCCTCAGCCCGCTACAGTACTCACTGTACACACACGGCTGTGTCCCTTAACACCCTACTGTACTCCCTGTACACACACGGCTGTGTCCCTCAGCCCCCTACTTTACTCCCTGTACACACACAGCTGTGTCCTCAGCCCCCTACTGTACTCCCTGTACACACACGGCTGTGTCTTCAACTCCCTACTGTACTCCCTGTACACAGACAGCTGTGTCTTCAGCCCCCTAATATACTCCATGTGCACACACGGTAGTATCCCTCAGTCCCCTACTGTAATCCCTGTACACACACAGCTGTGTCCCTCAGCCCCCTACTGTACTCCCTGTACACACACGGCTGTGTCCCTCAGCCCCCAACTGTACTCCCTGTACACACACAGCTGTGTCCCTCAGCCCCTTACTGTACTCCCTGTACACCCACGGCTGTGTCCCTCAGATCCCTATTGTACTCACTGTACACACACGGCTGTGTCCCTCAGCCCCCCACTGTACTCCATGCAGACCCACGGCAGTATGCCTCAGCCCCCTACTGTACTCCCTCGACACACATGGCTGTGTCCCTCAGCCCCCGACTGTACTTTACTCCCTGTACACACACGGCTGTGTCCCTCAGTCTCCTTTAGTGCTCCCTGTACACCCACGGCTGTGTCTTCAGCCCCCTACTGTACTCCCTGTACACACACGGTAGTATCTGTCAGTCCCCTACTGTACTCCCTGTACACACACGGCTGTGTTCCTCAGCCCCCTACTGTACTCCCTGTACACCCACGGCTGAGTTCCTCAGCCCCCGACTGTACTCCCTGTACACACACAGCTGTGTCCTCAGCCCCCTACTTTACTCCCTGTAAACCCACGGCTGTGTCCCTCAGCCCCCTACTGTACTCCCTGTACACAGACAGCTGTGTCCTTCAGCCCCCTACTGTACTCCATGTCCACACACGGCTGTGTCCCTCAGCCCCCTACTGTACTCCCTGTACACAGACAGCTGTGTCTTCAACTCCCTACTGTACTCCCTGTACACAGACAGCTGTGTCTTCAGCCCCCTACTATACTCCCTGTGCACACACGGTAGTATCCCTCAGTCCCCTACTGTACTCCCTGTACACCCACGGCTGTGTCCCTCAGCCCGCTACAGTACTCACTGTACACACACGGCTGTGTCCCTTAGCACCCTACTGTACTCCCTGTACACGCACGGCTGTGTCCCTCAGCCCCCTACTGTACTCCCTGTACACCCACGGCTGTGTCTTCAACCCCCTACTGTACTCCCTGTCCACACACGGCTGTGACCTAAGCCCCCTGCTGTACTCCCTGTAAACACACGGCTGTGACCCTCAGCCCCCGACTGTACTCCCTGTACACACACGGCTGTGTCCCTCAGCCCCCTACTTTACTCCCTGTACACACACAGCTGTGTCCTCAGCCCCCTACTGTCCTCCCTGTACACACACGGCTGTGTCCCTCAGCACCCTACTGTACTCCCTGTACACACACAGCTGTGTCCTCAGCCCCCTACTGTACTCCCTGTACACAGACAGCTGTGTCTTCAACTCCCTACTGTACTCCCTGTACACAGACAGCTGTGTCTTCAGCCCCCTACTATACTCCATGTGCACACACGGTAGTATCCCTCAGTCCCCTGCTGTAATCCCTGTACACACACGGCTGTTCCCTCAGCCCCCTACTGTACTCCCTGTACACACACGGCTGTGTCCCTCAGCCCCCAACTGTACTCCCTGTACACACACAGCTGTGTCCCTCAGCCCCTTACTGTACTCCCTGTACACCCACGGCTGTGTCCCTCAGATCCCTATTGTACTCACTGTACACACACGGCTGTGTCCCTCAGCACCCCACTGTACTCCATGCAGACCCACGGCAGTATGCCTCAGCCCCCTACTGTACTCCCTCGACACACACGGCTGTGTCCCTCAGCCCCCGACTGTACTTTACTCCCTGTACACACACGGCTGTGTCCCTCAGTCTCCTTTAGTGCTCCCTGTACACCCACGGCTGTGTCTTCAGCCCCCTACTGTACTCCCTGTACACACACGGTAGTATCTCTCAGTCCCCTACTGTACTCCCTGTACACACACGGCTGTGTTCCTCAGCCCCCTACTGTACTCCCTGTACACCCACGGCTGAGTTCCTCAGCCTCCTACTGTACTCCCTGTACACACACAGCTGTGTCCTCAGCCCCCTACTTTACTCCCTGTAAACCCACGGCTGTGTCCCTCAGCCGCCTACTGTACTCCCTGTACACAGACAGCTGTGTCCCTCAGCCCCCTACTGTCCTCCATGTCCACACACGGCTGTGTCCCTCAGCCCCCTACTGTACTCCCTGTACACAGACAGCTGTGTCTTCAACTCCCTACTGTACTCCCTGTACACAGACAGCTGTGTCTTCAGCCCCTTACTATACTCCCTGTGCACACACGGTAGTATCTCTCAGTCCCCTACTGTACTCCCTGTGCACACACGGCTGTGTCCCTCAGCCCCCTACTGTACTCCCTGTACACACACGGCTGTGTCCCACAGCCCCCTACTGTACTCCCTGTACACACAGCTGTGTCCCTCATCCCCTTACTGTACTCCCTGTACACCCACGGCTGTGTTCCTCAGATCCCTATTGTACTCCCTGTACACACACGGCTGTGTCCCTCAGCCCCCTACTGTACTCCATGTACACACACGGCTGTATCCCTCAGCGCCCTACTGTACACCCTGAAAACACACGGCTGTGTCTCTCAGCCCCCTACTGTACTCCATGTACACACACGGCAGTATCCCTCAGCCGCCTACTGTACTGTACTCCCTGTTCACACACGGCTGTGTCCCTCAGCCCCCTACTGTACTCCCTGTACACACACGGCTGTGTCCCTCAGCCCCCTACTGTACTCCCTGTACACACACAGCTGTGTCCTCAGCCCCCTACTGTACTCCCTGTACACACACGGCTGTCTCCCTCAGCACCCTACTGTACTCCCTGTACACACACAGCTGTGTCCTCAGACCCCTACTGTACTCCCTGTACACAGACAACTGTGTCTTCAACTCCCTACTGTACTCCCTATACACAGACAGCTGTGTCTTCAGCCCCCTACTATACTCCATGTGCACACACGGTAGTATCCCTCAGTCCCCTACTGTACTCCCTGTACACACACGGCTGTGTCCCTCAGCCCCCTACTGTACTCCCTGTACACACACGGCTGTGTCCCTCAGTCCCCTACTGTACTCCCTGTACACACACAGCTGTGTCCCTCAGCCCCTTACTGTACTCCCTGTACACCCACGGCTGTGTCCCTCAGATCCCTATTGTACTCACTGTACACACACGGCTGAGTTCCTCAGCCCCCTACTGTACTCCATGCAGACACACGGCAGTATGCCTCAGCCCCCTACTGTACTCCCTCTACACACACGGCTGTGTCCCTCAATCCCCGACTGTACTTTACTCCCTGTACACACACGGCTGTGTCCCTCAGCCCCCTACTGTGCTCCCTGCACACCCACGGCTGTGTCTTCAGTCCCCTACTGTACTCCCTGTACACACACGGTAGTATCCCTCAGCCCCCTACTGTGCTCCCTGCACACCGACGGCTGTGTCTTCAGTCCCCTACTGTACTCCCTGTACACCCACGGCTGAGTTCATCAGCCCCCTACTGTACTCCCTGTACACCCACGGCTGTGTCCTCAGCCCCCTACTGTAATCCCTGTCCACTCAGGTCTGTGTCCCTCAGATCCCTATTGTACTCCCTGTACACACACGGCTGTGTCCCTCAGCCCACTACTGTACTCCCTGTGCACCCACGGTTGTATTCCTCAGCCCCCTACTGTACTCCCTGTCCACTCATGTCTGTGTCCCTCAGATCCCTATTGTACTCCCTGTACACACCCGGCTGTGTTCCTCAGCCCCCTACTGTACTCCCTGTACACACACGGCTTTGTCCCTCAGCCCCCTACTGTACTCCCTGTACACACACGGCTCTGTCCCTCAGCCCCGTATTGTACTCCCTGTGCACACACTGCTGGGCCCTCAGCCCCCTACTGTACTCCCTGTACACACAGGGCTGTGTCCTCAGTCCCCTACTGTACTCCCTGTACATCCACGGCTGTGTTCCTCAGCCCCCTACGGTACTCCCTGTCCACTCAGGGCTCTGTCCCTCAGCCCGCTACTGTACTCCCTGTACACCCACGGCTGTGTTCCTCAGCCCCCGACTGTACTCCCTGTACACACACGGCTGTGTCCTCAGTCCCCTACTGTACTCCCTGTACACACACGGCTGTGTCCCTCAGCCCCCTACTTTACTCCCTGTACACACACAGCTGTGACCTCAGCCCCCTACTGTACTCCCTGTACACACACGGCTGTGTCCCTCAGCACTCTACTGTACTCCCTGTACACACACAGCTGTGTCCTCAGCACCCTACTGTACTCCCTGTACACACACAGCTGTGTCTTCAACTCCCTACTGTACTCCCTGTACACAGACAGCTGTGTCTTCAGCCCCCTACTATACTCCATGTGCACACACGGTAGTATCCCTCAGTCCCCTACTGTAATCCCTGTACACACACAGCTGTGTCCCTCAGCCCCCTACTGTACTCCCTGTACACACACGGCTGTGTCCCTCAGCCCCCAACTGTACTCCCTGTACACACACAGCTGTGTCCCTCAGCCCCTTACTGTACTCCCTGTACACCCACGGCTGTGTCCCTCAGATCCCTATTGTACTCACTGTACACACACGGCTGTGTCCCTCAGCCCCCCACTGTACTCCATGCAGACCCACGGCAGTATGCCTCAGCCCCCTACTGTACTCCCTCGACACACATGGCTGTGTCCCTCAGCCCCCGACTGTACTTTACTCCCTGTACACACACGGCTGTGTCCCTCAGTCTCCTTTAGTGCTCCCTGTACACCCACGGCTGTGTCTTCAGCCCCCTACTGTACTCCCTGTACACACACGGTAGTATCTGTCAGTCCCCTACTGTACTCCCTGTACACACACGGCTGTGTTCCTCAGCCCCCTACTGTACTCCCTGTACACCCACGGCTGAGTTCCTCAGCCCCCGACTGTACTCCCTGTACACACACAGCTGTGTCCTCAGCCCCCTACTTTACTCCCTGTAAACCCACGGCTGTGTCCCTCAGCCCCCTACTGTACTCCCTGTACACAGACAGCTGTGTCCTTCAGCCCCCTACTGTACTCCATGTCCACACACGGCTGTGTCCCTCAGCCCCCTACTGTACTCCCTGTACACAGACAGCTGTGTCTTCAACTCCCTACTGTACTCCCTGTACACAGACAGCTGTGTCTTCAGCCCCCTACTATACTCCCTGTGCACACACGGTAGTATCCCTCAGTCCCCTACTGTACTCCCTGTACACACACGGCTGTGTCCCTCAGCCCCCTACTGTACTCCCTGTACACACACGGCTGTGTCCCACAGCCCCCTACTGTACTCCCTGTACACACAGCTGTGTCCCTCAGCCCCTTACTGTACTCCCTGTACACCCACGGCTGTGTTCCTCAGATCCCTATTGTACTCCCTGTACACACACGGCTGTGTCCCTCAGCCCCCTACTGTACTCCATGTACACACACGGCTGTATCCCTCAGCCCCCTACTGTACTCCCTGTACACACACGGCTGTGTCTCTCAGCCCCCTACTGTACTCCATGTACACACACGGCAGTATCCCTCAGCCGCCTACTGTACTGTACTCCCTGTTCACACACGGCAGTATCCCTCAGCCCCCTACTGTACTCCCTGTACACACACGGCTGTGTCCCTCAGCCCCTTACTGTACTTCCTGTACACAGACGGCTGTATCCCTCAGCCCCCTACTGTACTGTACTCCCTGTGCACACACGGCAGTATCCCTCAGCCCCCTACTGTACTCCCTGTACACACACGGCTGTGTCCCTCAGCCCCTTACTGTACTCCCTGTACACAGACAGCTGTGTCCTTCAGCCCCCTACTGTACTCCATGTCCACACACGGCTGTGTCCCTCAGCCCCCTACTGTACTCCCTGTACACAGACAGCTGTGTCTTCAACTCCCTACTGTACTCCCTGTACACAGACAGCTGTGTCTTCAGCCCCCTACTATACTCCCTGTGCACACACGGTAGTATCCCTCAGTCCCCTACTGTACTCCCTGTACACACACGGCTGTGTCCCTCAGCCCCCTACTGTACTCCCTGTACACACACGGCTGTGTCCCACAGCCCCCTACTGTACTCCCTGTACACACAGCTGTGTCCCTCAGCCCCTTACTGTACTCCCTGTACACCCACGGCTGTGTTCCTCAGATCCCTATTGTACTCCCTGTACACACACGGCTGTGCCCCTCAGCCCCCTACTGTACTCCATGTACACACACGGCTGTATCCCTCAGCCCCCTACTGTACTCCCTGTACACACACGGCTGTGTCCCTCAGCCCCCTACTGTACTCCATGTACACACACGGCAGTATCCCTCAGCCGCCTACTGTACTGTACTCCCTGTTCACACACGGCAGTATCCCTCAGCCCCCTACTGTACTCCCTGTACACACACGGCTGTGTCCCTCAGCCCCTTACTGTACTCCCTGTACACAGACGGCTGTATCCCTCAGCCCCCTACTGTACTGTACTCCCTGTGCACACACGGCAGTATCCCTCAGCCCCCTACTGTACTCCCTGTACATTCGTGGCTGTGTTGCCAAACAATGCCAACTGTAAGTTTGCTGATTACATCACCAAAGCAGGAGGGATATCAAACAACGATGAGTCTGAACACAGAAAGGAGATCGTGGGTTTGGTGGCATGATGGAATGATAATAACCTCCCTCTCAAATTCGGCAAAAGTAAAGAACTGATCATTGACTTTAGAACGAAAGGAGGGGAACAAACCCCTATCTCCATCAACGGTCGAGACAGTGCAGAGCGTCAGGTCCCTCGGAGTGATGATAACTGGCAACCTACCCTGGACTTCTCACATAGGTCTAGCAGCCAAGATGTTTCCAAAACGCCCCTCCTTCCTCACTTGGCTCAGGATATTTAGCGTGCACTACTTCTACAGATGCACTATTGTGAACGTTCTGTCCGGGTGTGTAATGGCCTGATACGACAACACTCTGCCCAGGACAATCAGAAACTGCAGAAGATTGTGTTCACAGCCCAGTCTACTACGGACTCCAATCTCCCAACCATTGACTCAATTTACAAGGCTCGTTGCCGCAAAAAGTCTGCCAACATCTATCCAAGATTACTGAGGGAAGGGAGAGAGGAAATAGCTAGGGCCTTAACAGATATCTTTGTAACATCCTTGAACACACCTGAGGTCCCAGAATACTGGAAAGTTTCTAATCGCTTTGTTTAAGAATGGTAGCATGAATAATCCAGTTAATTATAGACCGGTGAGCCTGACATTTGGGCTAGGGAAGCTGCAAGAGAAGATACTGAGGGCTAGGATCTATTCTCATTTGGATGAAAATGGTATTATCAGTGAGAGGCAACCTGGTTTAGTGCAGTGAAGGTCATGCCTTACCAACTTAATAGAATTATTTGAGGAAGTGACAAAGTTGATTGATGAGGGAGGGGCTGTAGATGTCATATACATGACTTCAGGAAGATGTTTGATAAGATTTCCCATGGTCGGGTTACGGGGAAAGTGAAGTCACATGGTGTCCAGGGCGTTCTAGCTACATGGATAAAGATCTGGCTTGGCAACAGGGGACAGAGCATAGTAGGGGAAGGGAGTATATCAAAATGGAAAACTGTGACCTGTGCTGATCCAGTTAAGATGTTTCCAGAAGTATACATGAATGGGCAGAGAGCATAGGGATACAGACCTTTAGAAAATAGGAGACAGGTTGAGATAGAGGATTTGGATCGGCGCAGGCTTGGACCGCCGAATGGCCTGTTCCTGTACTGGAATGTTCTTTCTTCTAACATTACCAAAGACCCATCATATGCCTATAAAGATCTCTCATAACCTCTTCCATCAGGCTAAAAGATACAGCCGCTTGAACACACAGAGCAGCAAGTTCAGGAACAGCTTCTTCTTAGCTATTATTATACTGATGAATGGACTCTCATCTCAGGTTATGCTGATTTTGTTCATGTTGATCTTGCCTAGCACACGACTTGTGCAGTGTAACCTGTATGCCTCTCAGACATCTTTTACAGCCATCGTTCAGTACATCCATTCTTACCATCATCTTCCTGGACAACTTGGCACAGAACAAAATAAATCCTCACCTCCCTCCCCCCAACTCCCTCCAGTGCTCACGCCGAGGTCTCTCCAGTCATCACCCCCAGCTCCTTCCCTTCCCCCCAGCTCCCCTTGACCCTATCCTAAGCTCCCTGTGACCATTGTTTCTCACTGTTTCTCTCACACTGCCTATTTCCCTGTGTTTTCCTTTTCCCTGTCTTCTGTTTGTGTTCCTGAACCTATTATCTTCACTTCTCCCTGTCCATGTGACTATTTGTTTCCTTGTTTTGTTTCCTTTCTCTCTTTGACTGACTGGATATCGGTTTCCCTCGCTGTGTTCTCTCTCTCCTTCCCTTTGTTTCTGTCTCTTTCTCCTTCGTTGTGATGGTGATGGCTTCTCTATTCGTTTGAAACAGGTGATGGCTCATTGGTTCGATGTTGGCAATACAACAGACTCAATAAGGTTTAAGTATCGAGGACATAATTTAACATTAACAGTTAAATTTCAGTTGTTGTCAAGACAGCAACCAGAAAGTGGGTATCCATTTAAAAGCCAATTATTACATCTAACTACTTTGAAATCGCCCGTCTCCCAGTGCTCTGCATACTGGCAACTCAAAAGCATTCTATTCGGGTGTATAATGACCTGACATGGTAACTGCTCTGCCCAGGACCATAAGGAACTACAGACGGTTGTGTGCACAGTACAGACCATCACAGAAGACAACCTTCCGTCCACTTAAACTTGTTATTGTCACAGAAAGGCTGGCAACATCAAAGATCTCTCTCCCAAACTGGTAATGATCTCCTTCAACCTCTTCCAACAGGGAAGAGACACAGAGGCTTGAAAACATGGACCAGCATGCTCAGGAACACTTCCTTCCCTACCATTATTAGAGTGACAAATTGACATCCCTCACTTTTCAAATAACATTAATCTTGTTCATGTCAATCTTACTTTGCCCACCTCCTGTGAAGCTGTATCCTTGTATGCCTCACTCTGTGTAAGTATCCCACGATCTCTGTTTTCTTGTTTACTATCATGTGCCTGCACTACAAGAAGAACAAACCTTTCCATTGTGCATTTGACTAAAATAAGTGAAACCAAATCAGATCAATCACGTGGACTGCAGTGGCTCAAGGTCTTCTCAAGGGCAACTGTGAAAATGAACTAATGCTGCCCCAGTCAGAGATACCCATATCCCGTTAACAAATATAAGAAGATGACAACACTTTGGGAGGACAGACAGAGGGTTTCAACTCGCTTTAAACATGATCTTAGATATACACAGGTTTCCCTCACTATTTGCAAATAGAGTGTTCCGACGAAACCGTTCGCAAGCGGATATGGTGTAAAGTGCAGTAACACTAATTTACATGGGAAAAAAATTCGGCTTTCTTTCTAAAAGTGAAAATCAGTTCAGATATCCTTTGGTTAGCGAAAAAATGTCCTTCGGAAATGGAAGTGGTGAAAAGCGAACTTTTGAAAAGCGGGGATATCCGTATTTACAAAGGCATGATATTCAGGAAAATGGGAAAGGCGAAAAATAAATGAGGTGAATCTCACATTTGATTTCCAGCCCAGCTGATCATCATTCTCTTTGTTTGTTCTCTTTCTTCTATATCTCTCTTTCTCTGTTGATTCTTCCTCCCCTTCAAAGCACACGTCCCTGTCAACGGTATTAATCACACTCCTTTCCAGCTGCTTTCAGGTCAGGAATGTTCCCCAGCACTTTCTGTTCGTTTCTTTGCATTTCTTCCTGTAATATCAGATTTTCAGTATCATCCTTTGATTTCACCTTCAATTTTGTTAACTCGTGGAATGTTGACATCTCTGCCAAGGGCAGAGATAGTGACCATCACTAATTGCCTTGATTATGAGGCCATTCCACAAGCCAATATAAAGTTAAGCACATTGTCATGGGTCTCAAGTCACAATTAACCCAGACCGAAGGTGATCAGTGAAAGATGAAGGTTTTCAGACAAAATGTTGCTTTTATAATTATTTTTCGTGAAATTCATTTTTATTCCAATTCTTGTCATTTTTATTTAAGTTCTGTCATCAGCCGTGGTAGACTTGAAACAAATCATTTGAGACAATATCTTTCGTTTAATAATCTTTGCTTCTGAATAACATCCAGCGACATTCCTACATTCATGCAGTGTCCTAATCATGAAGTAACATCCGAGACAAGAGCAATTTTGTGATTGAAATATTTGTAATTGGAAAAGTGGTCAGAAGAGAGCTTGAAACATTAATTTTACCAACGTGCAGCCAATGATTTGTTCAGCAACAATACTGACACAGAGATGGAGATTGGTGTTATTATGAGCTGGTAGTGGACAGGTTTGGTGACAGAGAGAACAGGAGACATAAATCAGTTCAGGGCACAAAGGGATCTCGAGGTTTTGCACAGTTTTGGTTGCAGATGTTTATGAGGGAGTGATCTTTAATTCATGGGTAATGAATGGAGACTGCAATTGAAACTGAAGGCAATAGTTTCTTTCTCTGAGAAATATAGAATACAGAAATTGCAACGGAGCTCAAACTTGTTTGCGGGATTAATGAATGGAGAGAGGTAGAGACCACCAACAATAGCGAGAATAGGTGAGTAGCTCACCCTCCACCCCGCCCAGAATAATCATCAGCACTGCTGATGTCCGACATGGTAGAAATCCTCGAGGGGGAATTCTTGAAAAGACTCAAGGAGACCTCCTCTCCATTGTAGTAATGTTCCAGTCCGCTATTCTCAGATTCAGATCTATGCAGCTGTTGATCTCTGTTACTGTTGGAGCTGATGCATCTATTACTACAGTGTGATAGCGCAATGAATGAAGCCTCTTACTAAAAGGAGAGGGAGACCCTCCAGTGACACAGTTGTATTGCATGGAGACTGACATCAATCACAGTCAGAGCAAACAGTCCCAGCTTTCAATACAGCACATTCAGTTCACAATATTTCTGGACTGGACTACATGTTGACATTGTTGGCTATTGGTCACATCTTCCATCACCAATTGCTCTAGTGAAGTCAGTTGTGAGGGAGAATAAGAATATTTTCTTTTCGTAGGCTACATGATTCTGCTCTCTTGTCCGTTTACTGTGCAGTAACCATCTCTCCAAAACTCCCTCCACCCCCCAAAACAATAACAGTCAGGATGTTGTTACTGTGCTGATCTCTCCTCCACGGGAACAAACACGTGCGAACAGACTGTCATTGGGCACAGCCGCCCTGAACATAGACAGGAAGTGTGGACTTCTCTGAATGTTCCTCTCACTGCTCTGATAAGGCAACTTTGCAACTTCCAAAGGGAATATGCTTCAGTAATTTATTTATATAAATTGACAGACTTCTAAATGCAGTTTTATTTGGTGTAAACCGTATTCTTTAACGCATTTGGCCTCAGTCCAAAACTAAAAGTGATAATTACAATGAACGTATTCATTAAGACTTATGAAATAATGAGTCAGGTTCGAATGAACATGATACTGGCTGGGAGATAGGCGGAATGGGAGCAGTGGCTGTGGAGACTATATGGGGGGGGGGGGGGAGAGCACAATGATAGTCCCCAGTCATCATCCCTCTTTCTGACACACAGAATTAAATCTAATGCACAACAAGGAAACAGCCAACATTTGGGAGGTGCAATTCTGAATGACAATGTGAACAAAAGGATAATATAAAATGTGATAAAGTGAACTATATTGATTATACACACCATTTAAGACTTACCCCTCTCAAATCCGAGATGGCTTTCCTAATCAAGCAGTGTCTTTCCAGAGACTCATAAATCCTATCCATCAGTACACTTTCCATTACTTTGCCTACCACTGAAGCAAGACTAACTGGCCTGTAATTCCCGGAGTTATCCCTGTTCCTTTTTGGAACAGGGGCACAACATTCACCACTCTCCAGTCCCCTGGTACCACACCCGTTGACAGTGAAGCATAATAGATCATTGCCAACGGCTCTGCAATTTCCTCTCTTGCTTCCCACATAATCCTAGGATATATCCCGTCAGGACCAGGGGACTTGACTATCCACAAGTTGTTGAAAATGCCCAACTCATCTTCCTTCCTAACAAGTATCTCCTCTACCTTACCAGTCCGTTTCATACTCTCCTCTTCAACAATACGGTCCCTCTCGTTGGTAAATACTGAAGAAAAGTACTGATTCAAGACCTCTCCTATCTCTTCTGACTCAATACACAGTCTCCCACTACGCTCGTTGATTGGACGTACCCTCGTTCTCGTCATTCTCATGTTTCTCACATATGCATAAAAGGCCTTGGGGTTATCCTTGATCCTGCCCGCCAAGGATTTTTCATGCCCTCTCTTTGCTCTCCTAATCCCTTTATTCAGCTCCCTCCTGGCTATCCTGTATCCCTCCAACGCTCTGTCTGAACCTTGTTTCCTCAACCTTATGCAAGCCTCCTTCTTCCTCTTTACAAGACATTCAACCTCCCTCGTCAACCAATGTTCGCTCACATGACTATCTCTTTCCTGCCTGACAGTACATACATATCAAGGACACGATGTATCTGTTCCTTGAAAAAGTTCCACATTTCAACGACATCCTCCCCTGACAGCCTATGCTCCCAACTTATGCTCCTCAGATCCTGTCTTGCAGCATCATACTTACCCTTCCCCCAAATGTAAAACCTGCCCTGTTGCACGCACCTATCTCTGTCCATAACCAAGGTGAAAGTCACAGAATTGTGGTCACCATCACCAAAATGCTCACCCACTAACAAGCCCATCACTATCCCGGTTCGTTACCAAGTACCAAATCTAATATGGCCTCCCCTCTGGTCGGACAATCTACGTACTGAATTAGAAAAGCTTCCTGGACACACTGCAAAAACACCGCCTGGTCAAATTTACTTGATCTAAAGAGCTTCCAATCAATATTTGAGAAGCTGAAATCGCCCATGACTACTACCCTGTGGCTTCTGCACCTTTCCAAAATCTATATCCCAATCTGTTTCTCCACATCTCTGCTGTTATTGGGGGGCCTAAAGTAAACACCCAATAAGGTGACTGCTCCTTTCCTATTTCTGACTTCAACCCATAGTACCCCTCGAACTGCCTTTCTGCTGCCATTATACCATTTCTAATTAGCAACGCCACACCCCTCCTTTTTTTACCACCCTCCCTAATCTTACTGAATCATCTGTAACCAGGAACCTCCAACAACCATTCCTGACCCTCTTCTATCCACATTTCCATGATGGCCACAACATCGTAGTCCCAAGTACTGATCCACGCCTTAGGTTCACCCACCTTATTTCTGATACTCCTTGCGTTGATGTATGCACACTTGAACCCATCTCTGTGTCTGCAAGTATTCCCTGTCAGTGCTACATTCTCCACAGCCTCCCTACATTCTTGGACATCCTGAATAACAGCTAACCTAATTGTTAGACTACAAGTCCGGATCCCATCCCCCTGCCAAATTAGTTTAACACTCCCCCCCACCTCCCCGAAGAGTGCAAGCAAATCTACATCCCAGGTAATTGGTGCCCTTCTGGTTACGTATTGGAGAAAGTGTTGTGGATGCGGGGTGGAAAGAACTGGAACAAGGAATGGTCGACGTAACCCATGAAGGTACAGGTATAACTTGAGCACATGTGTGTATCCATGCGCACCCCACTGTGTGGCAGGAGCAGGCTGAAGCATTGGGTTGCCCAGTCAGTTCTGTTTGTGGATTTTCAGGAGAATATAAAAGCAAGTTCTGCTATCAGAGGACCATCAGCTTCGGGACTGTTAGATGAGGGTGAGTGGGTGAGAATCTCCAGATGAAATGTGGTCAGATTTAGTTAATAAAATGGCCTGATGTGCCATGGAAAGGTTATTGACCAGCAGTTGATATGTGGAAGTATCTGAGAGCTGGAACTCAGCCTCTGAAATGGAGAAGTGAGTCCACCACCCTTATCAACACAGGCTGAATAACACAGTCAGGGTTGGATCGAAGCATACAGCGTACAGTCTGTTCAGAGGGTGATAGGTTGGATAAGATGAGGGAGATGCAGAGAATGTAAGACAACAAGTGTCACTTGGAAAGTTCTCAATGAACGGATTGAGTTCAAATAAACGCCAGAGGAATGTGCCCAGGTGGAGGGACAGTGTTGGAGCTGGGTGAAGGTTCTATGGGATGGGGAGTGGACTCTTGTGCAAAGAAATGGACACTGAGGAGAAGACGGTGGAAGAGGAGTTCAACATTATGTCGTTCCTGAAATTCATTAAAGTGGGGGCACAGAGAGATAAAGCTGAGACCTTTGCTGAGTCCAGAACATTCAGCATTAGCGCATGGAAGTTTAGGAGGGATGGTGAATACACGACAGGAGGCGGGCTTGGGAGAGGGATGGAATGTGAGAAGGAGAGATGAAATGGGCGAAGGTGAGATTCAGATGTGCATCATCTATGTCCACAAATGTGAGAAATGTGAAAAGGAGAGGGGATGGACTCAGAGTGCAGGGCATGGGTGGGGTGGCAGGTTCCAGAGGCTCATAGGCATCTCTAAGTTATTCCATCTTGTGGGCCTTGTATATCTGGCGAACGTGGCAAATGAGCTGGAGAATGAAGTAGAATTGGGGAATGGTGCAGCCTTGAGCCAATGTGATGTGATGTTATTGGACAGAGAAAATGTTGATCTCAGTGGCACTGACATCGTACGATCAGTCCTCAGAAAGTAACTGATTGAAAATAATAGGAATCATTATCTTATTGTAATCCTCTGATTTCATTGGGGTGACACTCAACCAGAAAAGTCTTACTTTTCTGAGACTTTAGACCAAACTGTGAAAACAGATGTATCTTGATGTTTTTAATAAGACAAATCCATCCATGGGTTTGGAAGGCACTAGCAAAGGCTGAGTTTATTTGTTATTCCCAATAGCTCTAGGGAAGCTGTCATTGTTCAATGAGGAAATTACCAGCACAGAATTTCCTCTGATTCCCATTAACCACAGTTTGCTGAGAGGTAATGATGCTACAGGAGACAAATATTACTTTGATGTAAGGAAAGTTACTTTGATCTCACTTCAAATGACATTGGAAAATCAGTTAAAATGATAAAGAGCAAAATGATCAAACACAGCTTGTTTGAACAATGTGGTCACTGTCCTCACAATGTTTAAGGAAAAACTGATGCATGGTCGCCTGATTCTGAGGAGAGGTTTGTCCTATTGGGATAAGGCTGTTTGCTTAAGCGCTGTGACACAGAGACAGAAAAAAAAGCTCCACTCTGTATGGGGAACAGAACCATCCTTTTCATGTTGTATTGGACAGTGACAGACACACACTATTGTCTGTTCCTATTGGACATTGATCATCCCAATAACATTGTTGGCTGATGACCAATAGCAGCACGAATCCAGCAGTTACCATCTCCCTAGTTGGAAAGCAAAAAGGGCAAGGGATGGCCAGTGGAAGTGGAAGTAACAAGGGAACTAGTGTAACTTACAGTGGGAGTGGGAGAAAAAAGATGTGAAGAGATATCATCAGTGGAAGAGTATGTAGCAGCAGACGGTGTAATGCAAGGGAAGTAGGAGTGTAAAAAAATACTGGGAAGGCGGAGGAAGAATGGCTAATGAAGTTTTAGTGACTGGGAAAAGCTTGCTTTAGCGAAAGTGAGGTTGGGTGAAAAACATCACTGTTCAGGAAAATTGGGATCTGGTTCCATTGAAAATTATGATTTGATGCATTTCTTTTTCTATCACTTGATTCTTGTTCAGATTGCACATTCGCTCTGTATTTCTGCATCTCCATCAAAAGCAGTTGACATTTTTTTCCCCCGGTATGGTGTCTCAACATTTTTGATTTTTTAAAACAGTATGTATTTGCTTCCAATTCAAGGTAGACATGAGAACATGATTTGATCTTCTGCAGTTTGGTCGTAACGTAGAACTGAATTGAGTATTTATCCTCATCACATTAGCTGATTCAAGCAATGAGTTTGCGTCCATCCTGCAGATGAAAAATTCTTCAGTTCTGACTATTGTTACAAAGAACAGTGCCACACAAAAGGCTAATGTTCCACTGCAAGGTGCCAAACCCTAGTTCATCCTAAATTAGGTACACACTTTATGAATAAGACATGCTGAGGGGCAGAGTTTAAAAGTTGCATTCCACTCTGTGTTGAAAATGCTATTTGCAACTCCCTCATAATAGGTGTTAACTACATCACTTTGTAAATTCCACAAAATAAGAAAGCAAGAGGCTGAAATTCTTAATTCTTCTTCTGTGAATAACATCTGGAGAATAGGAAGGAAATCAAGATTTGTTTGTGATATTCATAAATGATGTTGGTGAGAATGTGGAAGATGGATGGCAGTGGAATGATAACTAATGGGGATGACACAAAGATTAGCTGGGTGGTTCACAGTGAGGAGGAAATGGTTAGGCTACAGGACGATATAAACAGATGATTTCTCTATCCAGATTAATGGCCGATGAAGTTTAACACTGATAAATGTGAGATGATGCACATCTGAATTAACAAGACGAGTGAGTATTCAGACTGTGTAGGGTGAGGGCTAAATTTGCTCCTTTTTTCATTGCAGCAGGGAAGGTTGAGGAGGGAACCTGGTACAGGTGTACAAGAGCATTAGGGGAATGGAGATGATGAACAGACAGCAAACAGACAGCTTACTCGAAGGGTCAAAATCAAAGGGATACATACTTAAAGTGAAAGACTGGGGATTGAGAGAGGATTTGTGAGTCTGTTTTGAACTGAGAGGGTGGCACAGGCATAGAATATAAAATCCCTATTGTGTGGACATAGGCTCTTTGGCCCGATCAATCCATTTTGACCCTCCAAAGACTAACCCACCCAAACACGTTCCTCCTATATTTACCCCTGACTAATGCACCTAACCTACACATCCCTGAACACTCTGGGCAATTAAGCATGGCCAATTCACCTAAGCTGCACATCATCGTATTGTGGGAGGAAACTGGATTACCTCAAGGAAACCACGTAGACACAGGGAGAATGCGCAAAATCCATACAGGCAGTCACCCGAGGCTGGAATCAAACCTGGGTCCCCAGCGCTCTAAAGCAGGATTGCTAATCACGAATCGGCCATTCTGTCCCTGGTGACATGTGTCTGGAATGCATTGTCTAGGTGGGTGATTGAGCAGATAATCTCACTAACTTTTTAAAAAGCCTTTGGATATGCACTTGCTGGTGCAGGCTCGCATTTTCATTCAATGATTCTATGTGGTGGCAGCCATGAGCACTCTGATGTAATCTGAAGGAATAGCTAATGGCAGTTCCTGGTTTGTTCCATTGACTGTACTCAGTAAGTGAGCCTCCAGTGAAGTGCTGGTGTTATCTTCCAATTTCTATTCAAGTGTTTCGATTTCCTTGAGTTGGTATTGTAATTTCCTGTGTCGATGATGTAATTTCCGGCCCTTTTTTTCTCAGAGAGTGGTACATGGAGTCAAAATTGATATGTTTGTTGATGTAGTTCCGGTCGGAATGCCGTGTGTCTAGGAATTCTTGTGCGTGTCTCTGGCCTGTCCTAGAATGGATATGCAGACCGAGTCAAAGTGACGTACTTCCTCATCAGTACGTAAGAAATTAGTGTTGGGGTCATGTCTTTTGTGGTTAGTTGATGTTCATAAATCCTGGTGACTAGTTTTCTGCTTGTTTTCCGTGTAGTGTTTATTATAGTTCTTGCAAGGCCTATTGTTCCTGGAGCACAACAGACAAAGATGTGAATTTATTGTGGTGCTCAAAAGTATGAAAAAAGAATACTCTATTAGTTGGCATTACAGCATCAAGGAATTTGAATTTCAAGGTTGTCAGCAAAAGAGCTCGGTGTGAAATAAGGATAAATGTCTTATTTAGAGAGTTGTTACGAATTGGAATTGACCGGCTGGGAAAGATGTGGATGAAAATTTAAAAGAGAACTGGATATATATTTGGAAATTATGAATTTAATGGGCAATTGAGAGAGGGCTGGAAAATGGGAGGTGCTTGGGGGATATTTTTGGAGCTGATTCATACCTAATGGCCAATGGCGTCCTCCTGTACTTTCAAGGGATACCGTGTTAGGGAGCTGGAGCTGGGCGGCACAGTCGCTCAATGGTGAGCACTGCTGCCCTCGCAGCACCAGGGACCAGGGTTCAAAAAATGCCTCTGTCTGTGGGGAGTTTGCACATACTCCCCGTGTCTGTGTGGGTTTCCTCTGGGTGTTGCGGTTTCCTCCCACAGTCCAAAGATGTGCGGGTTAGGTGAATTTGTCATGCTAAACTGCCCATAGCGTTGGGTGTAGGGGAGTGGGTCTGGGTGGGCTGCTCTTCAGTGGGTCGGTGCCAACTTGTTGGGAGGAAGGGTCAGTTTCCACACTGTAGGTAATCTAATCTAGGATGCACTCAGGGTCATCCGAGATACTGAGAACTTCATAGATAAGTGCTTTAGTGTGGTGGCCACACTGAAGACACGCCCCTAGTTATGTTTCTTTAATGACTGTAATATTCCAATTGAAAGTTCATCGCCCTGAGTTCATTAGCCTTACCTGTCAGTCCTGTTGTATTTGAATAAACACAATTTAATCTAACAGACATTCCTTGCTTCCTGTCGTGTTCCAGGCAGAGAGTAGATCGGCGACCACCGGGAATGGCAAAGGGAGTAGGCAGGGAGTTCAGGAATCGCCTGTGGCCATTCCTCTAGAAAACAAGTATACAATTTTGGATTGTTGGGGGCGATGACCGTTCAGGGGTAAGCAGCAGTAGACAGGTTGTTCGTACTACCACTGGCTCTGGGGCACAGCGGGAAAGAATAAAAGTAAACAGGACGTTAAAGATAGGAGGATCGATTGTTAGAGGGATAGATCGGAGATTCTGTGGTCACAAACGGGAATCCAGGATGGTAGGTTACCTCCCAGGTGCTAAGGTCCAGGATGTCTCCAAGTGGCTGCAGAACATTCTCAAGGGGGAGGGGGAGCAGCCAGAAACCATTATGCACATTGGCACAAATGATACCAGTAGAAATAGGGACGAGGTTCTGCAGTGTGATTTCAGAGAGCTAGGAGAAACATTTTTTTAAAAAAAACCTTGACAGTGGTAATCTCCTGAGAGGGAGATTCCCATCAGAAACTTGCACTGGAGGGAGCAGCAATATCTTGGCGGCCAGTTTTGCTAGTGTTACAAGGGAGTGCTTAAATTAGGTTAGCAGGGGGTGGTGTCCTCAAGAGCAGGGAGTAAATTACGAGGCTGGAAGGAGATACAGTAATCAGAAATCTGTAAGATTAGGCTGGAAAATGACAGAGAGAAAGTCCTGCCTTTTGGATTAAATTTCATCTATTTCAATGCAAGAAGGCCTACAGGTAAGGCCAATGGACTCAGGGCATGGATAGGTAGGTGGGACCGGTATATTATAGCCATTACAGAAACATGGCTAAGGACTGACAGCTTAATGCACCAGGGTAATGGTGCTTTAAACACGACAGAGATGGCGAAAGGAGGAGATGGGAGTTGCACATCTGATTAAGGAGAGTACAACAGCAGTAATCAGAGATAAAATAACTGATGGATCACCCAGTGAGGCTTTGTGGGTGGAGGTAAGAAATAGGATGGGAATGGTGACGTCATTGGGGTTGTACTATAGGCCCCCAAATAGTCAACAAGAATAAGAGTAACAAATATGCAGGGAGAAAGGGGAGACCTGCAGGAGCAATAGGGTTATCATAATAGGGGATTTTAATTTTTCCAACATAGACTGGAACTGCCTGAGCGTTAAGGGATTGATGAGATAAAATCTGTAAATGCGTCAGGAAAGTTTCCTCAAGCAGTATATAGAGTGTCCAACTTTGGAAGTGGCAAAACTCAAACTTTTCTCAGGAAATAGGGCAGGACAGGTGACTGAGTTAATACTGGGGAGCACTTTGGGACCAGTAACCATAGTTCTATTAATTTTCAAATAGTTATGGGGAAGGACAAAACTGGTCCTCAGATTCATGTTCGAACTTGGCGCGTGGCTCAGGTCCAGGAAGCTGGATTCAAGGGAATCCCTGGAGATATATAAGAGATACAGGAGTTTACTGAAGAAGGAAATCAGTAGGGTGAAAAGGGGGCAAGAAAGAGTCTTGGCGGAGAAGATTAGAATAAATCCAAAAAGGTTCTTTAAAAATATTAAAAGAAAAAGCAATAGCTACAGTGAAAATAGGACCCCTCGAAGATCAAAGTGGACAAGTACGTGTTAACTATAAGAGATGGGTGAAGTCCTCAATGAATATTTCTACACTATGTTTACTGTGGAGAAATACATGAATACTTGGGAACTTGAGGAAGTTGGTAGTGATATCTCAGGGACAACCAATATCATAGTAGAGAAGAGTTTGGACGCAATTCCTCTTTCATGCATTGTAGTCCTCGACTCTCTGATGTGTCAAAATCCATTGACACCCACTCGCACCCCCCAAACATTTCAGTGATGTAGCCTCCCCTAACTGTCCAGTCCCAACCCTCACTATCCTCTGAGAGAAGGAAACACGTCCCACACATATACCTTGGCCAATTGACATGAACAAAAGATATGAACATACAATCAGAGTGATTGTCCCTGATATCATGGCAGTAATTGACTGAGCAAGGTGTCAAGGAGACTGAACAAAATTGAACTTGATGGAAATCAGTTGTAAAGTCCCCACTGGTTGGATCATTCAGAACACAATGGGGCGGGTGGACATCAATCCTCTCAGTCCCTAGATATCTCTGTGGACAATCGCAGGATAGCTTCTTCAGCACAAACATCGTCAGATGCTAGATCAATGTCTCTCACTCTGTCATACGATCAGATGTTCTGTGAAGGTTATATAATTTTCAGAACAAGGAGTCACCTCCTCAGGTATGAAAGTATCAAATCTGACCAACATTCAAGCTTGTGCTGTTAATATATAGGTAACATTAATCAAAAGCACTGCTGGGCACTAAACATTTCCACGGTTAAAAAGTAGGAACCCTTACAGCTTTAACAATAATATAAGAAAGCCATTCAGCCCATCAAAACTATTGGATAAAAACAGGTGCAACGCATTCCCTCTCTCCTGCCTAATCCACAAGAAGACAATTTAAAAAAATACAGAAGCTATTGGAATCCAAAATAGACACGCAGGAGACTGGAAGTACAGAATAATCAAGGCAGCGTCAAGACGTTGAGAAGTCAACACCTCGGATGGAACCCTTCATCAGGACTGGGGTTAGGAGTAAAGCGGTCTATAGATAAAGCGGCGGGTGAAGGAGGAGGAGGCAGAGTGGCGAGATGGGCATAAGTGAACACAGATAAAGGGTATCAGCCGGTTGGTGATGGGGGGACTGAATCTAGTTTGTAGCTGGATCAAGTGTTGATCAGAGGAAGGCAAGGAGGACAAGGCCTGGGAAGGGAATCGTAGGATTAGAAGGAAGGTTATTTGAAATTGGAGAATTCAATGTTGAGTCCCCGGGGTGTAGGCTGCACAAGTGACATATGAGGTCTTGTTCCTCCAGTTTTTGGTTTGGTTCATTGTGGCAATGGAGGAGGCCAAGGATGGCCATGTCGGAAAGGGATTGGCGGGGGTTGGGGGGAGAGAATTGAAATACGAAGTGATTGGGAGGTCAAGTCAGCCCTTAGAAGCCTGAAAGCAACACTCTCAAATCATTCACTTCATTTACATTTGGTCTTCCTGATGCAGTGAGACCACATCGGGTGCATCAGATGCAGTAAACTAGGTTTGGATCCCATCACCTGGCACATCTCCCACAAGACTGTCCCCTTCGTTATCGTGCAACACTCCCCACCAATCTCCCCCATAACCCCCAGGTACCTTCTCCTGCAACCGCAAAAGATGCATCACCTGCTGGCACACCATCTCCTCCACCTCCTTATAGGGCTTCAATCAGTACTTGCTGGTTAGACAGAGGTTCACCTGCCTCTCTTCCAACCGAGTTTACTGCATCAGATGCTCCCGATGTGGTCTTTTCTACATTGGGGAGACCGAACATAAACTAAGTGCACATTTCACCGAGCATCACAGCCGGGCCTGCAGGGGCCAACCTGACCTCCCAGTCACCGCCCATTTGAATTCCCCTTCCTACTCCCTTTCCGACATAATCACCCCTGGCCTCCTCTGTTGCCTTGGTGAGGCAGACCGCAAATTGGAGGAACAACTGCTCATCTGCCTGGCAAGCCTACCACCTGGAAGATGTAACATTGAGTTCTCCAGTTTGAAGTAACCTTACTACCCATCTCCTTACTCCATTTTCTTCCCATAATCCTCCCTTCCATTCCACCTAACGACTCCGCCATCCAGCTCCCAACTGGATTCTTCCCTCCCATCGCCCAACCAGGTTGCATCCACCACCTGTGTCCACGTAGCCGTACCTCACCATCCCGCTGCTCTCCCGATCCCAACCACTCCCTTTCCTCTTCATCTGCAGCTCCCACTACCTCCCACTCCCAGTCCTGAAGAACTGTTTTACCTTAAATTTTTACTTTCATACCTCATGATGCTGCCTGGCTTCCTGTGTTCTTCCCTCCCCCTGTTTGTCTCCTATAATGTAGGAAGATAGAGTCAAGTCAGCACAACATGCTGGTAGGCAGGAACCATGGGTTAAAACAAGGTAAAAACAATGACTGCATGTGAGAGACAAAGCTCACACACTTCAATAATTTCAGTCCGAGACAAGATCTGAATCAATAGTGTCATTTATTTTACACTTGCAAGTGGGTGTGATGTCCAGTGTCTAAAAAGGCAGAGGACATACACACCAGGTTCAATTCATACATAATATTTATATGATTTAATGTCCATTGTTTTACACTGCTCCCTCCCCTGCTTACATCATCCACTTCCCTAAGACCGGCCCCCATTACCCCTGTTTATCTCTTGCCTTATCCGGCCTTGACTGTGACAAAATGCTTATTCCTGGTCTCACAAGGCTGTTTGACCTCATCCTGCTATAGGTCATTGTTAGGCATATCCTTACTTCATCATTATCTACCCCCTTCATCTGTGCCTTTCCCGAGGCCGTTCTGATCCCTATGACCCTTTTAATTGGGGTTTGTTCCTGTGTTTTCGTAAATGTGGGAAGCAGATGTTTATACCTACTGTTTGTACAGGCGTATCTAGCTTAACTTCATCCTCTCACAACATCTTATCTATTTGCCCACCGTGCCTACTATTGTTCATTGGCACATTTCATTCTGACATACAATTTTAGCTAATACAAAAACAATTCTACATTTCCTCTACATCGTTTCCATTCTTGTTGACTCAGCTCTTGACTAAAACAATTACCCACTGGTGTGAGTTCATTTACTTTGTAAAATGGAATTGCAGAAGTAACACTAATCCACCTATATCCCACAATTGAGATACAATGTTAGGACAATAAACTTTCCCAAAGTTATTAAGGTTCGAGGGAATGCAGTGAATTGTCACTTTGTTTCAGCATCTGTGAACACAAGTTGTCACCTGCTCCTTTTCCAAATGCACACACTTTTGTTCCACACACAAATCTCTTCACATCACCAAAATCATTTTTCTTGTTTCATATTATCTATTTTTTTAAAATATTACACATTCTGGACAAGATAGATTTTGGCCTTCATTGATGCAGCAATATTCTCTAATTTAAAATCATCTTTCAGGAGAATATCAATAATGGTTTGAACTCACACCAAGCATAGCACAATAGTGTCTGCTGTTCAAATGTTTTTTTTAAATCCTGCGCTAACATGCCTCAGCAATGTGTAACTTTTCCACTGTCTTGTGGACTCTAGTGAGACTGCCAATCAAGGAGTACACAGTGGGATTTAGGTAAAGTAGTGTTACTTCTGCAATCATAATTACTTATACAAGGTAAATACACTCACACCAGTGTGTAATTTTTTCAAGCAAGAGCTGAGTTAACAAGAATGAAAACTATGTGAAGGAAATATATAATTGTTTTTGTATTATCTTAGATGTGCATACAAGAATGAAACATGCCTGTAAACAATGGTAGATGTTATAGACAAATAGATAAGGTGCTGTGAGGGTGTAGGTTAAGCCAGATATGCCTGTACAAACAGTAGTTATAAGCATCTGTTTCCCACTTCTGCAAAAACATAAACAAACCCCAATTATAGGGTCATAGAGCTCAATATGGATGAGGAATGGGAGGAAATGTTACAAGGGAAACAGATGGCAGTGAAGGAGGATATACCTAACAATGGGCCGCAGCAGGATGTGGTGAAATGGCCAAGCAAGACTTCTACTTTGTTATGTACAAGGCTGGATACGGCAAGAGATAAACAACAGTAATGGGCACCGGGTTGGGAGGAGTGAATCCTATATAAGATATGGACTTGCTAAACTCTGGGTTCCTTACTGCAGGCACCACGCTTGCAAGTGTATATTAAACATACTGATTGCTTCAGATCTTGTCTCAGACTGAAATTATTGAAGTGCGTGAGCTTTGTTTCTCAAAACTGGGGGTTCATCCGGGATTTTCTTCCATCGCCGGGGGGAGTAGCTGGCCCTGGACACTGGAAGACACGTCTCGTTCCTGATTGAGGAGCGGTCTCGTGTCCCGGTTTGGTCCACTCCCTTGGGCGACTGGTACGAATCCCACAAGAGAGAGACCTGTATCAGACAGTGAACGGAGGTCGATAGAAAATACAGCAGAAAGGGGCCAGGCAACTCTGTGCACAGACCAAGGTACGAAAACTGACTTTTAAGTATTGCCTTGGTGGTCTGGAAAAGGGGGTATTTAATTGCTGAGGGACTGGTGAGGGTCCCTAAAAATGGGGGGCAGGCAGAGTAAGTCAAACTGTGACGAAGTCAAGGAATAAAAAGTCCCTGGTAACATTCCTCCAGAAACACCGTTGGGGAGGATGTTGAGGAAATGGACAAGTAACACTTGGACAAGGGAAAAAGATAAAAAGAAAATGATTAAATAGTGTTGCCTTAGTATGGACCAAAGAACCAATCCTTCGTCCGGCTGTCTTCTGGCCAAAGTATGATTCGGACGAGGATTGGGCCTGTCAGTATTTAGATTTGTATGTGAATGAAAAACAACCTTTTTTTCAAGAAGAGGCAGACTATGTGTCCTGTTGGAAGGGCAGTTTGGGAATGATGGTAGTAAAGACAAAGGATTCCCCCTCTGCCCCACCTAGTCCCTGGGATCCTCTTGGCTGCTCCCCCCCTCCCCATACCATAAAATCAGATTAGGTGAAAATGTGGGAGGAGGGAAGACAGACAGACAGGGACAGGGAACGGATGACCAACAAGAGGAGGAAGAATGGGCGGTGGACGGAGATGTTGTTGTCCCAGCCCCTCAATCCTCATCGAAAGAAAAGGAAGATAAAGTAGACGTAGAGGAGGCCTCCGGAGGATCTAAATCAAAGCCGAGGGGAGGAAAACAAAAACAAAAAAAGGAGAAGAACGTAAAGTGTTATCACCTTCGGGAGGTACCAGTAGGGGACAAAGAGATTGGGTTTGTAAGTGCCCCCCTCACCAGTGGGGAGGTCAGAGCATTTAAAAAGGAGATGAAGGTCCTGGTTGAGGATCCGGTAGGGTTGTCTGAACAAATTGATCAATTCTTGGGGCCCAGTCTGTATACATGGACAGAGTTAATGTCTATTTTGAATATACTATTTACTGGAGAAGAAAGGGGACTTATTCGAGGAGCATCCATTAAAATATGGGACAGGGAATATCCCATTGGGGATGGGGATGCTGGACAGGGAGAGACAAAGTTTCCCCTCAGAGACCCCCAGTGGGACAATCAATACCTGGATCATAGAGAAACAATGAGGGAATTGAAAGACCTGATTCTAAAAGGAGTAAGAGAGGCAGTTCCAAAGTCGCAAAATTTGACTAAAGCCTTTGAAGTTAGACAGGAGAAAGATGAGACTCCCTCAGCTTTCTTGAAAAGATTAAGAGTCTTAATGCAAAAATACTCTGGAATGAACCCTGAGGAGAGAGAGAACGACAGTCAGAAACTTTTTCCCCGGGTACAACAGAGTGTTACAAGGGGACATAAATTTAAGGTGAAGGGTGAAAGGTATAGGGGAGATGTCAGGGGTGGGTTCTTTACCCAGAGAGTGGTGGGGGCATGGAATGCGCTGCCCGTGGGAGTGGTAGAGTCAGAATCATTGGCGACCTTTAAGCGGCATTTGGATACGTACATGGATGGGTGCTTAATCTAGGATAGAAGTTCGGTACAAATCGTGGGCCGAAAGGCCTGTTCTGTGCTGTATTGTTCTTTGTTCTCTGTTCTATGTTCTATGTTCTAACGAGAACCTGCACAGTTACTGCGTTTGCTGTTTCAATTCATGTATTGCTGGACATCGGAGTGCATCTGGGAAAATTAACAAACAGTGAAATTCACAACTAATCTTGGAGGAACTGTTGGGCGAAATTCACAGCACAGAATCAGATAAGTTAATTGTTGTTTTAAGTCTGTCCAAGAGAGAGGCTGCAGTAGTGAGTATAGTGGATTCTTTCTTGATTATATGTTTTTGGAGATAAGTCTCTTGATTAAACTTAAAATATAAGCCATAACTATTAATTTACCATGGGGCAGTGTTTGTAGAGGAATAAGACGGTGTATTTTCTGGGTCTATAGATTGTGAAGGAGCAAAAATGGCCTTTGCAGTGATATGTACTTCATGTCAGATGTGGGAGTTTAAAGAGATTTTAAAGGTTACTGCGGATTATATCTGTCATAAATGCTGTTGGATGCGAATCTTATCAGACTGTGTGGATCGGTTGGAGAGACAGATAGAAGCAATGAGGAATTTGCAACAGCAACAGTATGTGATGGATGACAGATATAGGAAGGGGGAAAGTCTCAGATACAATCACATAGATGGGTTAACTCCAGGAAGGGTAAGAGAGGTAGGCAGCTAGTGCAGGAGTCTTTTGAGGATATACCCATTTCAAACAGGTATGCTCTTTTGGAAAATGTAGGGGGTGATGGATTCTCAGGGGAATGTAGCATGAACAGCCAAGTTTCTGGTATTGAGACTGGCTCTAATGCAACGAGGGGTACGTCGGCTTCCAAGAGATCAATTGTGTTCGGGGATTCTGTAGTCAGAGGAAGAGACAGACGTTTCTGTGGCCAGCAGAGAAAAAGCAGAATGGTGTGCTGTTTCCCTGGTGCCAGGATCAAGGATGTCTCAGAGAGGGTGCAGAATGTTCTCACGGGGGAGAGGGGCCAGCAGGAGGTCATTGTCCCCATTGGAACCAATGATATAGGAACGGAAACGGTTGAGATTCTGAAAAAGATTACAGAGAGTTAGGCAGAAATTTAAAAAGGAGGTCCTCAAGGGTAGTAATATCTGGATTACACCCAGTGCTACGAGCTAGTGAGGGCAGGAATAGGAGGATAGAGCAGATGAATGCATGGCTGAGGAGCTGGTGTATGGAAGAAGGATTCACATTTTTGGATCATTGGAATCTCTTTTGGGGTAGAAGTGACCTGTACAAGAAGGACGGATTGCACCTAAATTGGAAGGCGACTAATATACTGGCAGGGAAATTTGCTAGAACTGCTCGGAATTTTAAGCTAGTAAGGGGAGGGGGGGGGACCCAGGGAGATGGTGAGGAAAGAGATCAATCTGAGACGGGTACAGCTGAGAACAGAAGTGAGTCAAACGTTCATGACAGACAGGGACAAGGTAGGACTAATAAATTAAACTGCATTTATTTCAATGTAAGGGACCTAACAGGGAAGGCAGATGAACTCAGGACATAGTTAGGAACATGGGCTTGGGATATCAGAGCAATTATGGAAACATGGCTCAGGCATGGGCAGGACTGGCAGCTTAATGTTCCAGGATACAAATGCTATAGGAAAGATAGAAAGGGAGGCAGGAGAGGAGGGGGAGTGGAATTTTTGAAAAGGGATAGCATTACAGCTGTGCTCAGGGAGGATATTCCCAGGAATACATCCAGGGAAGTTATTTGGGTGGAACTGAGAAATAAGAAAGGGATGATCACCTTATTGGGATTGTATTATCGATCCCCCAGTAGTCAGAGGGAAATTGAGAAACAAACTTGTGAGGAGATCTCAGCTATCTGTGAGAATAATAGGGTAGTTATGGTAGGGGATTTTAACTTTCCAAATATTGACTGGGACTGCCATAGCGTTAAAGGTTTAGATGGAGAGAAATCTGTTAAGTGCGTACAAGACAATTTTCTTATTCAGTATGTAGGTGTACCAACTAGGGAAGATGCAAAACTTGACCTACTCTTGGGAAATAAGGCAGGGCAGGTGACTGAGGTGTCAGTGAGGGAGCACTTTGGTGCCAGCGACCATAATTCTATTAGATTTAAAATAGTAATGAAAAAGGATAAACCAGATCTAAAAGTTGAAGTTCGAAATTGTAGAAAGGCAAATTTTGATGGTATTAGGCAGGAACTTTCGAACGCTGATTGGAGGCAGATGTTCACAGGTAAAGGGATGGCTGCGAAATGGGAAGCCTTCAGAAATGAGATAAAAAGAATCCAGAGAAAGTATATTCCTGTCAGGGTGAAAGGGAAGGCTGGTAGGAATAGGGAATGCTGGATGACTAAAGAAATTGAGGGTTTGGTAAAGAAAAAGAAGGAAGCATATGTCAGGAATAGACAGGATAGATCGAGTAAATCCTTAGAGAATAGAGGAAGTAGGAGTATACTTAAGAGGGAAATCAGGAGAGCAAAATGGGGACATGAGACAGCTTTGGCAAATAGAATTAAGAAGAATCCAAAGGGTTTTATTAAATACATTAAGGACAAAACGGTAACGAGGAAGAGAAGAGGCCCCCTCAAAGATCAGCAAGGCGGCCTTTATGTGGAGCCACAGAAAATGGGGGAGATACTAAATGAGTATTTTGCATCAGTATTTACTGTGAAAAAGGATATGGAAGATATAGAATTTTGGGAAATAGATGGTGACATCTTGCAAAATGTCCAGATTACAGAGGAGGAAGTGCTGGATGCCTTGAAACGGTTAAAGGTCGATAAATCCCCAGGACCTGATCAGGTGTACGTGAGAACTCCGTGGGAAGCTAGAGAAGTGATTGCTGGGCCTCTTGCTGAGATATTTGTATCATCGATAGTCACAGGTGAGGTGCCAGAAGACTGGCGGTTGGCAAACATTGTGGCACTGTTTAAGAAGGTGGTGAGGAAAAGCCAGGAAACTATAGACCGGTCAGCCTGACCTCAGTGGTGGGCAAGTTGCTGGAGGGAATCCTGAGGGACAGGATGTTACATGTATTTGGAAAGGCAGGGACTGATTAGGGATAGGCAACATGGCTTTGTGCGTGGGGAATCATGTCTCACAAAACTGATTGAGTTTTTTGAAGAAGTAACAAAGAGGATTGATGAGGGCAGAGTGGTAGATGTGATCTACATGGACTTCAGTAAGGTGTTCGACAAGGTTCCCCATGGGAGACTGATTACCAAGGTTAGATCTCATGGAATACAGGGAGAAGTAGCCATTTGGATACAGAACTGGCTCAAACGCAGAAGTCACAGGGTGGTGGTGGAGGGGTGTTTGTCAGACTGGAGGCCTGTGACCAGTGGAGTGCCACAAGGATCGGTGCTGGGTACACTACTTTTCATCATTTATATAAATGATTTGGATGTGAGCATAACAGGTGTAGTTAGTAAGTTTGCAGCTGACACCAAAATTGGAAGTGTAATGGACAGCGAAGAAGCTTACCTCAGATTACAACAGGATCTTGATCTTGAACAGGGACTCCTGTTCTCTCAAATATAGACAGGTACTGCTCATTCTCTACAATAGACAGCAGACATGTTCGGGTTCCTACAGTCCCACAAGATTTATCTTGTTGGCAACTTCATGAATGAAATGCTTGAGTGGGGGATATGCCAGACCATGAGGTGACAGATTGTGTTGGAATACAACTCTGCTGCTGTTGATGGCCCACAGCCCACTCTTGTGTTCCTGGGTCTGTTCGGAGTCTATTTAACACAGTGATAGTGCCACTCTACACAATGGAGGTTATTCCCAATGTGAAGGCATCTCAGTAGTGTATAATCAGAGATTCAATCTCATTGCGATATCACGAAGAGGGCAGATGAGGAGAACTGTTTACTTATTTTGAGTTCTCAGCATCTAGGAATATTTGACAGAAAAAGGTGGTGGAACCTGGTTCCAGGAATAAATGGAAGAGAGTTGGAGAACTTGTTCAGGATAAGGAACTTACAGGTTTCAATTGGAGATGGGGGACTCAACATGTCTGCTGTTTCAAAGCACAAAAGGCGAAGGGTCCTCCTCTGTACTTTTAAGTTTCCATAATGCTGCAGTAAAATACCTGAGAACATGATGGGTTTCAGGCAGCCAAAATTTTGTTCAACATCACATTTTCTTTTTATCATCATAAATTTCTGTGTTTCTTGAAGGATGCCAAATGGTAGGGGAGCAAACAAAGCAGGCCAAGGGGCATCTGCATCCCAGCAACCAATCTGTGGTATCAGTGACCAGTTTCCAACAGGAACATGAACAATGTGCAAAGGAAAGAATGATATATCACTTCGGATATGTATCAATCTCCAGCCACTCTCCTGATTGCCATCAACTGCACCTAATACAGTCACCTCAACGCCAATGAAGGCAAATTCTGAAACCTCTCAGAAAGCTCAGCATGGAATTGGTTTGGATTTGGGGATGGGGGAGGGGTACAGAGGCTGGGGGACACTGAGGAATGATCAGGCAGGAGAGTAGCAGGTGAAGTTTCTAACATGTTTAGATTTAGATTAGATTAGATTACAGTATGGAAACAGGCCCTTTGGCCGAACAAGTCCACACCGACCCGCCGAAGCGCAACCCACCCATACCCCGACATTTACCCCTTACTAACACTACGGGCAATTTAGCATAGCCAATTCACCTGACCTGCACATCTTTGGACTGTGGGAGGAAACCGGAGCACCCAGAGGAAACCCGCGCAGACACGGGGAGAACGTGCAAACTCCACACAGTCAGTCGCCTGAAGCAGGATTTGAACCCGGGTCTCTGGTGCTGTGAGGCAGCAGTGCTAACCACTGTGCCACCATGCTGCCCACCTCCACAAGATGCATTGCATTGTGGGAGGTCTGTGGACACTCTTCCTGCCCACCCCAAACTGAGATCCTTGGAAGATTAATGTTCAACTAACACCTTCTTCACCCCCATCGGGCGTAGCCAGCAGTGGGTAGGCCGCATTCAACTTAGTGGAGAAAGACACTCATTGATTTACTGGATAGTGATGGCGGGGGGGATGGCTAGATTGAACTGTTCCTCAAATGTTTGAGACACCTTCCTGCAAGAGGCTAGAGAAGAAATTGGAGGGGGCCCTGTTTGATAGATTTCCATCATCAGTCGCCATGGGTGAGATCCCGGAAGACTGGAGTGGCTCCCTCTAGCGGCCAGGAGGAGGAATGGCAGCCACTGTCTGAATGAATGAAACTGATTTGTTTTATAGAGAAATGTCCGACTGGGTCCTTTATTCTTCTTTCACCATCCAGTAACAAGGCAGCACAACCTCCCCCTGAAATACCAACATGAATTACTGCAACACAATAATACAGGACATGTGTAACTGTTAGGAACCACAGAAAGATGAAAACGTTTCACATCATTACTTGGTCAGAAATTAATTGAACTGGTCCTGTCATTTCCTGCTTTCTGCCTCCCTCCCTTTTAAAATAAAGGAGTTAGATTAGTTATTTCCTCAGTCTAACGGAACCTTCCACTAATCTAACCCGCTTTAGTTCATGCAGAAAATGACCGAAGAGGGAGATTGGCAGTGATTGGGGTATCGCATTGTAAGGGAACCAGGCAGATGTGTGTGTGAGGGTGGGGATGTGACACTTGGTAGTACACTGCCTCCCTGGTTCCAGAGGCTGGGATGGCACTGAGGGGCTGAAGGACAGTCTAAAAGGGATACCAGCCAATATAAGGTGAGAGGACAGAGGGAGCATTGAAAGTCGAATATAGGAAGTTGTGAAATCAGTTGCAAACCAGGAAACAGAGTAACTGTGTCATTTTAAGACAAAGACTATCCTGCGTATCTTTGAAGGAACTATGAACCTGCAACTCCAGGGACTCTTTGTTGGATTCCTCATGTCTCACATACTAGTTAGTGGAAATAGAATATCATTCTTTACCCTTACAAAATTGTTTTACATTTTGAACTCCTCCATAAGGTCACCTCTTAATCTCTCTGCTCCAAGGAGAACAAACCCATTCTCTCTAATCTTTACTTGTATCTAAAATCCTTCATTCCTAATGTAAATGTCCTTTTGAACTCTGTCCAGGGCTTTAACGCCCTTCCTTCAATGAGTTGCCCAGAACTGAACACAATATTCCAAATGTGATCTGACCAATTCTTTGTATAGGTGACTAGTCTGGTGATGTTAACTCGAAGACTAACTCAGCTGGTCCCAAGGAATCCAGAGGCCCCCAGAGACAGGATGGGAGTGTCCTGGAGATGTTTCAGAGCTGACTCTGAGACAGACATGAGCTGTACAGCAGCAGATGGGAGTGGATCATTCTCTGTATCCCACTGAACACTGGCCATAATCTGTATGAATGACTGAGATGATGGGACCCTCGGTTCCATTTGCTGATAACACCAAGTGATGAGGGCCAGGAAAATATCAAGAGGACAGAGAGAGGCTGGGAAAGGGGGTTGGACAGGTTCAGTGAGTGAGTAAGAAAAGTCTGTACAACATCCTGGGGTGAAATGGAAGGCTGTGTTCCTTCATTTTAGTCCTGAAAGTGTTTCAGAGTATTTTTCGGGTTTTCGAAGATGTTCCTAATCCTCGCCCCAGAAGCAGCAAGCAGCTTTCCTCTCTATCTATTCCAGCTGTTGGATGTGACATGTTCTCCCTCTTTCTGGAATCTCCACCCAGTGGGAATCGTTGATCTTTGATCAAACCTGTCTTGTCCCATTCATATCCTGGAGACTGAGTCTGGGGTTAAAGTAACGGGGCCTCCTCCATCGCCAGACCATGGTAACACGACGGCTGGAGGAAGAGCGCCTCATCTTCCGCCTAGGAACCCTCCAACCACAAGGGATGAATACAGATTTCTCCAGCTTCTTCATTTCCCCTCCCCCCCCCCACCTTGTCTCAGTCCCAACCCTCGAACTCAGCACCACCTTCCTAACCTACAATCTTCTTCCTGACCTCTCCACTCCCACCCCTTCTCCGGCCTATCACCCTCACCGTAACCTCCTTCCACCTATTGCATTCCCAACGCCCCTCCCCCAAGTCCCTCCTTCCTACCTTTTATCTCAGCCCACTTGGCACACCCTTGTCATTCCTGAAGAAGGGCTTATGCCCGAAACGCCGATTCTCCTTCTCCTTTGATACTGCCTGACCTGCTGCGCTTTTCCAGCAACACATTTTTAAACCCTGGGATTTGACACCAACACATCAATCCCCAGTGAGTGTCTGACAGACAGGACTCCCCCCAAAGAGGAAATTAAAATTTTAAATGAGAAACTCTATCCAAAGACTTGTTGTAACATCAGAGTAATACTACTTGTGGGATCTTGCTGTGTCTCAAACCACCTGCAGAGTGGCCTACATTGCAAGAAGGGTGACCAAATGTGATAATCACATAAATAAGACCCAGGTTGGCCCAATTCCTGAGTATCTGGGAGGGCCTCTCTCTCTCTCTCTCTCTCTCTCTCTCTCCCCCCCCCCCCCTCTCTCACACCCTCTCCAGCTTCTTTTGTTGATATTTTAAACAAATACAACCATCCCACACACAGCAATGTGACTCGTGGGTACTTTGCAGCACAACGTGAATGTTTTGAGAAAAAGGGGTAAAAGAACACAAGATGCACAGAGAGAGTGTTTGTGGGAAGGAGGGAGTGATAGAGGGATAAGATGTGTCTTTGTAGCTGGGCTGGGAAAGGGAGACAGGATCTGGGAGAGGGGGTAGAGAACGGGACTCTCCAATATCCCATCATCGCCCAGCTCTAATCACTTCCTTCTAGAAAGTACCATCTACAAAATTAAATCCTGGGATGGAGGGGATGATTTTAAAAAAAAAAACAGGAGTCTCAAAGATATCCACAGTCTCTTGTTGGACAGAAAGTGGGATTGGAGCACATTCTGGAGCAGGAAGGGAGTACCCTGTGGGATCTCCCTGTGCGACAATGGCCCACAGCATTGCTGGCACAGAGACTGCTGGGAAACTGTTTATAAAAGGGAATATTGTCAAATATAAATGTTGCAATCTTTTAAAAGGTAAGATAAAGATTACCATGTACAAGGTTAAATCAGAGAAAGGGAAAAAGGTGAGAGATGGAGAAGGGAAGGATGGAGAGAGAGAGAGAGCAAGCGAGTGCGTAGAGAAGAAAGAAAGTGGGAAGTGGTTTGAATTTGTCGAACAGCAGGATCTTTGTCATCCTGAAGCCAGAATTGAACCCTTAACCAGCATCAGTGAATCACACAATCTGTCTGTGGTCACACTGCTACTTGTGGGATCTTGCTGTGTCTGAAGGGACTGAAGGGTCAGTAACAGAATGAATACACCATTGGCTCAGAGAGAGGAGACAGGATAGAGGGTAATGGGGGTTTCAGACTGGAGGAAGCTACAGGAACATACAAGTTGGAAACTGTTTTCAGTAAAAGGTAATTGATCCCAGGTCACTGCAGAGTGTAAGAATCTGATGCTATTCCCTCACTATCCTCCTCCAATCCCTGGGAAGATCTGCTCCCACACCATGTTCCACTGTTGACTGTGTTAGATATTTTGATACATTGGGGATGGGCGGGGGTGATTTTAAACCTGGGATTTTAAGCTTGCCTTCAAAATGCTCTCGCTCCCCCTTTCACATGATCTTTTCTCTCTTTTATCCCGAGGAACTTTTGTTTGGAAATCTGCAACATGAAGATCCAAAATGTTCAAGGCCAGGAAAGAACAACATCCAGAGGGGGAACATGGGCCTGAGGCCTGAGGCCTGGTCGACAGGCTGCACCCTGTGGGGGCCCACGTGAGTTGTGTGTTTATTTACCCCGAGGTTTAATCTCTTCTGGGGGGGACCCTGGGTTTTTGGGGCCTCTGGGTAACTGGTTCCTGTCGGAATGCGGCCCTGTCATTTTTCAAACAGAGTTGAAGCCTGGGATTAAAGTAATTGGGGACTTGTGATTTAAGACAAAAAAACCAATCCCCAGAAAGTGTCTGACAGACCAGACTCCCCAAGAAGGGAATTAAAACCTTAAATGAGAAACTCTCCCCAAAGACTTGTTCTAGTGTCAGAGTAATGTGGGATGTGTACAGACCTGGGTGATCAAATGTGATGATCTCATAAATAAGACACAGGTTGGCCAGTTCAATTCAATTCCCTGAGTATCTGGGAGGGGAGCTCTCTGTCCGTATGTCTCTCTCTCTCTCTCTCTCTCTCTCTCTCTCTCTCTCTCTCTGTCCCCTCTCTCACACCCTCTCCAGCTTCTTTTGTTGATATTTTAAATAATTAAAAACATCCCACACACAGCAATGTGACTCGTGGGGATTTGAAGTGGGGGAGATGGAAATATTTTGTAGCACAAGGTGAATGTTTTTGAGACAAAGGGGTAAAAGAACACAAGGTCTACACAGAGAGAGAGAGAGTGGGGGAAGGAGGGAGGGATAGAGGGATAAGATGGAGAGTGGGGGAAGGGGGGGAAGAGAAAGGGGGAAGGAGGGGGAGGAGGGAGGGTGGAAAGCAGGGGGAAGGGGTGTAATGAGAGGTGGGAAAGGAGAGGGGGTATGAGGAGAGAGGAGGAAGGAAAGGGGGAAGGAGAGGCGATGAAAGTAGAGACGGGGTAATGTGAGGGGAAGCAGAGGAGGGAAGGAGAGGGAGGGAAAGGGGGAAGGAGAGGGGGAAAGGAGGGGGGGACAGAGAGAGGATGAAAGTAGAGACGGGGTAAGGAGAGGGGGACGGAGAGATAGGAAGGAGAGGGGGAGGGGGGGAAGGAGAGAGTGGGGGGTGAGAGTGGGGGGAAGGAGAGTGGGGGTAAGGAGAGCGGGGAAGAAGACGGGGAAGGGGGCAAAGGTGATTGGGGGAAAAGGGGGAGTAGAGGGAGAAGGAGGGGGAAGGAGAGGGGCACGGATACAGAGGCAGAGAGTGGAGAGGAGAGATGTCAGAAGGAGTTGGGGGAAGGAAAGAGGGGAAAGGAGTGGGAAGGGGGAGGGGATGTTGGGGGGAAGGAAAGAGGGGGAAAGAGTGAGGGAAAGTGTGTGGGAAGGAGAGGGGGAAGGGTGGAAGGAGAGGGGGTGAAGCAGTGGGGTGGAAGTAGAGGGGGAAGGGGGGATGGACAGGGAGTGAAAGAGAGGTGGAGGAGGGTTGTCAGAAGGAGATAGAGTGAAGGGGGGTGAAAGAGAGGGCACAACAAGGAAGAGGGTGGACAGAGGGGAGAAGCAGTGGGGGATAAGGAGAAAGTGGAAGAAAGAGGAAAGGAAAGAGTGGAGAAGGTGAGGGGGGAAGGAAGGGAGGGAGGAGAGAGCGGAGAAGGAGAGGGGGAAGGAGAGAACAGGAGAAGGAGAGAGGAGAAGGCAGGGGAAAGGAGAGAGGGTAGAAGCAGAGAGGGGAGAAGGAGAGGGGGAGAAGCAGAAAGTGATGAAGGTAAGGGGGGAAGGAGAGGGAAAAGCAGAGGGGGGGGAAGGAGAGGGGGAGAAGGAGACAGTGGTAAAGGAAAGAGGGGAAGGAAGGGGGAAGCAGAGAGGGGAGAAGGAGAGGGGAAGGAAGGGGGAAGGAGTGATGGGAGAAGGAGAGAGGGGAAGGAAGGGGGAAGGAGAGGGGAAGGAGAGAGGGTGGAAGGAGAGTGTGGTGAAGGAGAGGGGGGAAGAAGAGGGAGTAGGAGGGGGGGGAGGAGAGAAGGGAGAAGGAGAGCGGCGGGAAGGATTGATGGGGGAAGGAGAGAGGGGATAGAAGGGGGAAGGAGAGGTGGAGAAGGAGAGAGGCGGGGTGGAAAGAGGGTAAGGACAGGGGAAGGAGAGGTGGAGATGGAGAGAGGGGAAGGAAGAGGGAAGGAGAGGAGGGAAGGAGAGAGTGGTGAAGGAAAGAGGGGAAGGAAGGGGGAAGCAGAGAGGGGAGAAGGACAGAGGGGAGAAGGAGAGGGGAAGGAGAGAGGGGAGAAGGAGAGGGGAAGGAAGGGGAAGGAAGGGGGAAGGAGAGGGAATGGAAGGTAAGAAGGAGAGAGTGGTGAAGTAGAGGGGGGAAGGAGTAGGGGAAGGAGAGACGGAAGGGGGAAAGTGAGAGTGGAGAAGAAGAGGGAGATGGAAGGGGGAAGGAGAGGGAATGGACGGGGGGAAAGAGAGAGAGGAGAAGGAGAGAGTGGTGAAGGAAACGGTGGAAGGAGAGAGGGGAGAAGGAGAGTGTGGTGAAGGAGGGGGGAAGGAGAAGGGGAAGGAGAGAGGGGTGAAGGAGAGAGGGGAGAAGGAGAGAGGGCTGAAGGAGAGAGGGGAAGGAAGGGGGAAGGAGAGAGGGGAGAAGGAGAGAGGGGAAGGAAAGGGCGGAGGAGAGAGGGGAGAAGGAGAGAGGAGAAGGAAGGGGAGAGGAGAGAGGGGAGAAGGAGAGTGTGGTGAAGGAGGGGGGGAAGGAGAAGGGGAAGGAGACAGGGTTGAAGGAGAGAGGGGAGAAGGAGAGAATGGTGAAGGAGAGGGGTAAGGAGAGGGGGAAGGAGAGAGGGGAGAAGGAGAGAGTGGTGAAGGAGAGGGTGAAATCAGAGGCAGATTGACGGGGGGGGAAGGAGAGAGTGGTGAAGGAGAGGGGGGAATGAGAAAAGATGGAATGAGAGAGTCATAAAGGAGAGGGGGAAAGGAGAGTGGGGAGAAGGAGAGGGGAGGAGGAAGTGGAAAGGAGAGAGGAATGATGGGGGAAGGAGAAAGGGCTGAAGGAGAGAGTCATGAAGGAGAGTGGGGGAAAGAAAGGGGGAAGGTGAGAGGGGAGAAGAAGACAGTGGTGAAGTAGAGGGGGAAGGAGGGAGTGGGGGAAGGAGAGAAGGGAAAGCGGAAAGTGAGAGTGGAGAAGAAGAGGGAGAAGGAAGGAGGAAGGAGAGGGAATGGAAGGGGGGAAAGAGAGAGGGGAGAAGGGGAGAGGGGAGAAGGAGAGGGGAAGGAGAGAGGGGAGAAGGAGAGGGGAAGGAAGGGGGAAGGAGTGATGAGAAAAGGAGAGAGGGGAAGGAAGGGGAAGGAGAGGTGGAGAAAGAGGGAGGGGGGAAGGAAAGAGGGGAGAGAAGGGGCAATGAGAGAAGGGAGAAGGAGAGGGGGGAAGGGGTCAGGGAAGGTGAGAAGGAAGAAGGAGGGGGGAAAGGAAGGGGGAAGGAGACAGGGGAGAAGGGGAGAGTGGAAGGAAGGGGGAAGGAGAGTGGGGAGAAGGAGAAGGGGGAGGGAGAGGGAGAATGAGAGAGGGGGAACGAGATGGAGAAGGACAGAAGGAAAAGGGGGGAAAGGACGGGGGAAGGAGGGAGTGGGGGAAGTAGAGAAGGGAAGGGGGAAAGAGAGAGTGGAGAAGGAGGGGGAGAAGGAAGGGAAAGGGAGAGGGAATGGAAGGGGGAAAGGAGAAAGGGGAGAAGAAGAGAGTGGTGATGGAGAGAGGGAGAAGGAGAGAGTGGAGAAGGAGAGAATGGAGAAGGAATGGGGAAAAAGAGATGGGAAAAGAAGAGAGTGGTGAAGGAGACGGGGGAAAGAGAGGGGGAAGGAGAGAGGGGAGAAGAAGAGGGGGAAGGAGAAAGGGGACGAGAGGGTGGAGAAGGAGAGTGGGGAGAAGGAGAGGGGGAAGGAGTAAGGGGAGAAAGAGAGAGGAGGAGGAAGGGGAAGGGGAGAGTGGAGAAGGAGAGGGGGAAGGAATGGGGTGGAGAGAGGGGAGAAGGAGGGGGAAGGAAGGGGGGAGGAGAGAGGAGAAACAGAGAGAGAGGGGAAGGGAGTGGGAAGGAGAGGGGAGAAGGAAGGGGGAAGGAGAGGGAATGGAAGGCAGGAAGGAGAGAGGGGAGAAGGAGAGTGTGGTGAAGGAGGGGGGAAGGAGACAGGGGTGAAGGAGAGAGGGGAGAAGGAGAGAATGGTAAAGGAGAGGGGGAAAGAGAGGGGGAAGGAGAGAGGGGAGAAGGAGAGAGTGGTGAAGGAGAGGGTGAAATGAGAGGCAGAATGAGGGGTCGGGAAGGAGAGAGTGGTGAAGGAGAGGGGGAGGGAGAGGGGGATGAGAGAGGGGAGAAGGAGAGAGTGGTGAAGGAGAGGGGGAAGGTGAAGGGGAAGGAGAGGGGAGAAGGAGATAGTGGTGAAGGAGAGGGAGGAAGGAGAAAAGGTAGAATGAGAGAGTCATAAAGGAGAGGGGGAAAGGAGAGTGGGGAGAAGGAGAGGGGAGGAGGAAGTGAAAAGGAGAGAGGAATGATGGGGGAAGGAGAAAGGGCTGAAGGAGAGAGCCATGAACGAGAGTGGGGGAAAGAGAGGGGGAAGGTGAGAGGGGAGAAGAAGAGAGTGGTGAAGTAGAGGGGGAAGGAGGGAGTGGGGGAAGGAGAGAAGGGAAAGCGGAAAGTGAGGGTGGAGAAGAAGAGGGAGAAGGAAGGAGGAAGGAGAGGGAATGGTAGGGGGGAAGAATAGAGGGGAGAAGGGGAGAGTGGTGAAGGAAAGGGGGGAAGGAGAGAGCGGAGAAGGAGAGTGTGGTGAAGGAAAGGAGGGGAAGGAGAGGGGGAAGGAGAGATGGGAGAATGAGAGAATGGTGAAGGAGAGGGGGAAGGTGAAGGGGAAGGAGAGAGGGGAGAAGCGGAGAATGGTGAAGGTGAGGGGGGAAGTAGAGGAGGAAGGAGAGATTGGGGAAGAAAAAGGGGAGAAGGATAGAGTGGTGAAGGAGACGGCGGTAAGGAGAGGGGGAAGGAGAGAGGGGAGAAGGAGATTGTGGTGAAGGTGAGCGGGGAAGGAGAGAGGGGAGAAGGAGAGAGGGGAAGGAATGGGGAAAGAGAGACGGGAGAAGGAGAGAGTGTTGAAGGAGAAGGGGAAGGAGAGAGGGGAAGGATACGGGAAACAGAGAGGGGAGAAGGAGAGGGGAAAGGAGAGAGGGGAGAAGGAGAGAGTGGTGAAGTTGAGGGGGGAAGGAGAGAGTGGGGAAGGAGAGAGGGGAGAAGGAGAGAGTGGCGAAGGAGACGGCGGGAAGGAGAGGAGGAAGGAGAGAGGGGAGAAGGAGAGAGGGGAAGGAATGGTGAAAGAGAGAGGGGAGAAGGAGAGAGGAGAAATAATGGGGAAGGAGAGGGGAAGGAAGGGGGAAGCAGAAAGGGGAGAAGGAGAGAGTGGTGAAGGAGAGGGGGAAGGAGATGGGGGGAAGGAGGAGCAAGGAAGGGGGAAGGAGAGAGGGGAGAAGGGGAGGGGAGGAGGAAGGGGAAAGGCGAGGGGAATGATGGGTGAGGGAGAAAGGGCTGAAGGAGAGAGTTGTGAAGGAGAGTGGGGGAAAGAGAGGGGAAAGAAGAGAGGGGAGAAGGAGAGGGGGGAAGGGTGGGAAAGGAGAGGGGGGAAGGAAAGGGGAAGGAGATAGGGTAGATTGAGAGTGGGGCGAAGGAGAGGGGTAAGGAGAGTGCGGAGAAGAAGGTGGGGAAAGGAAGGAAGGTGGAAGGAGTCAGGGGAGAAGGGGAGACTGGAAGGAAGGGGGAAGGAGAAAGGGGAGAAGGAGAGAGTAAGGATGGGGAGAAGGAGAGGGGGGAGAAGGAGAGAGTGGGGGGGAAGGAAAGAGGGGAAGGAAGGGGGAAGGAGAAAGGGAAGAAGGAGAGTGTGGTGAAGGAGAGGGGGGAAAGAGAGAGGGTAGGAAAGAAGGGAGAAGGAGAGAGGAGGGAAGGAGAGAAGGGGAAAGGAGAGAGGGGAAGGGAGGGGGAGGAGAGAGTGGAGAAGGGGTGAGGGGAGGAGAGGGGGAAGGAGAGACGGGAGAATGAGAGCGGGGAGAAGGAGATGGTGGAGGAGGGGGGAAGGAGAGAGGGGAGAAGGAGGTGGGGAATGAAAGGAAGGTGGAAGGAGACAGGGGTGAAGGGGAGAGTGGAAGGAAGGGGGAAGGAGAGAGGGGAAAGAAGGGGGAAGGAGAAAGGGGAGAACGAGAGAGGAGAAGGATGGGGAAGGAAAGAGGGGAGAAGGAGAGGGGGGAAAGAGAGGGGGAAGGAGAGACGGGAGAAGGAGAGAGGGAAATGAAATGGGAAGGAAAGAGGGGAGAATGAGAGAGGGGGGATGGAGAGAGTGGGAAGGTGAGAGGGGAAGGAGAGTGGGAGAAGAAGAGAGGTGAGGAGGAGAGACTGGTGAAGGAGAGGGCGGAAGAAGAGAGGGAAGGAGAGTGGGGGAGAAGGAGGGGGGGTAAGGGGGGAAGGAGAGATAGGAAGGAAAGGGGAAGGAGAGATGGGAGAAGGAGACGGGGGAAGGAAGTGGGGAGGAGAGGTGGAGAAAGAGAGAGGGGGGAAGGAGAGGGGAGGAAGAGGGAAGGAAAGGGGAAGGAGCGAGGGGAGAAGGAGAGAGGGGAATGAAGGGGGAAGGAAGGGGGAGGAGAGATGGGGAAGGAGAGAGTGGAGAAGGAGAGAGGGGAGAAGGAGGGGGTGAGGGAGCGGAGAAGGAGAGACGGGGGACGGAGGAGCAAGGACTGGGGAAGGAGAGTGAGGAGAAGGAGAGGGTGAGAAGGAGAGAGAGGAGAAGGAGAGGGGGAGAAGGAGTGTGGCGAGAAGAAAGTGTCGAAGAGGGGGAAGCGGGGGAAGGAAAGAGGGGGCAGACAGGGCAAGGAGAGAGGGGAGAAGGAGACAGGAGAAGGAAGGGGGAAGAAGAGAGTGGAGAAGGAGAGAGGGGAAGGAAGGGGGGAGGAGAGAGGGGAGACGGAGGGAGGGGAAGAAGGGGGGAGGAGAGAGGGGAGAAGGAGGGAGGGGAAGGAAGGGGGGAGGAGAGAGGGGAGAAGGAGAAAGGGGAAGGAAGGGGGGAGGAGAGAGGGGAGACGGAGGGAGGGGAAGAAGGGGGGAGGAGAGAGGGGAGACAGAGGGAGGGAAGGGGGGAAGGAGAGGGGAGAAGGAGAAAGGGGAAGGAAAGGGGAAGGAGAAAGTGGAGTGGGGGGGAAGGAATGTGGAAGGAGAGAGTGGAGACGGAGAGGAGGGAAGGAGAGAGGGGAGAAGGAGAGGGGGGAAGGAAGGGGGTAGGAGAGAGGGTAGAAGAAGCGGAAAAGGGGATGGAGGGGGGGAAGGAATGCGAAAAGAGAGAGAGGGAGAAGGAGAGAGGGGAGAATGAAGCGAGAAGGAGAGAGGTGTGAAGGGGGGACGGAGTGAGGGGAGAAGGAGAGATGGGGAAAGGAGGGGGGCGGAAGTAGACAGGGGGAAAGAGAGAGGGGAGAAGGAGGGGTGGAAGGAAGGGGAAGAAGAGAGGGGAGAAGGAGAGAGCGGGGAAGGAAGGGGGAAGGAAAGAGGGAGAAGGAGGGATGGGGAAGGAGAGGGGTGAAGGAGCGGAGGAAGGAGGGAGGAGAAATGGAGAGAGGGGAAGGACAGAGGGGAGAAAGAGAGGGGAAAGGAGAGGGAGATGAATAGAGGGGGGGAGGAGAGAGTGGAGAAGGGGGGAAGGAGTGAGGGGAGAAGGAGAGGGGGAAGGGGGGTTAAGGATAGAGGGAGAAGGAGGGAGGGGGAAGAAGAGGGGAAAGGAGAAGTGGAGAAGGAGAGAGGGGAGAAAGAGGGGGGAAGGAAGGGGGAAGGAGAGGGGAGATGGAGAGAGGGGAGAAGGAGACAGGAAGAAGGAGGGATGGGGAAGGAGAGGGGAAAGGAGAGAGGGGAGAAGGAGAGAGTGGTGAAGTGGAGGGGGGAAGGAGTGGGGGAAGGAGAGAAGGGAAGGGGGAAAGTGAGAGTGGAGAAGAAGAGGGAGAAGGAAGGGGGAAGGAGAGGGAATTGACGGGGGGAAGGAGAGAGAGGAGAAGGAGAGAAGGAAAAGGGGGGAAAGGACGGGGGTAGGAGGGAGTGGGGGAAGTAGAGAAGGGAAGGGGGAAAGAGAGAGTGGAGAAGGAGGGGGAGAAGGAAGGGAAAGGGAGAGGGAATGGAAGGGGGAAAGGAGAAAGTGGAGAAGAAGAGAGTGGTGAAGGAGTGAGTGGAGAAGGAAAGAGTGGTGTAGGAGAGGAGGAAGGTGAAGGGGAAGGAGAGAGGGGAGAAGGAGAGAGTTATGAAGGTAAGGGGTGAAGGAGAGGGGGAAGGAGAGAGTGGGGAAGGAGAGAGTGGAGAAGGAGAGAATGGAGAAGGAGAGGGGGAAGGAATGGGGAAAAAGAGAGGGGAAAAGAAGAGAGTGGTGAAGGCACGGGGGAAAGAGAGGGGGAAGGAGAGAGGGGAGAAAGAGAGAGTGGTGAAGTAGAGGGGGGAAGGAGTGGGGGAAGGAGAGAAGGGAAGGGGGAAGTGAGAGTGGAGAAGAAGAGGGAGAAGGAAGGGGGAAGGAGAGGGAATGAACGGGGGGAAGGAGAGAGAGGAGAAGGAGAGAGTGGTCAAGTAAAGGGTGGAAGGAGAGAGGGGAGAAGGAGAGTGTGGTGAAGGAGGGGGGGGAAGGAGAAGGGGAAGGAGACTGGGGTGAAGGAGAGAGGGGAGAAGGAGAGAGGGCAGAAGGAGAGAGGGGAAGGAAGGGGGAAGGAGAGAGGGGAGAAGGAGAGAGGGGAAGGAAGGGGGGAGGAGAGAGGGGAGAAGGAGAGAGGAGAAGGAAGGGGAGAGGAGAGAGGGGAGAAGGAGTGTGTGGTGAAGGAGGGGGGGAAGGAGACAGGGGTGAAGGAGAGAGGGGAGAAGGAGAGAATGGTGAAGGAGAGAATGGTGAAGGAGATGGGGAAGGAGAGAGGGGAGAAGGAGAGAGTGGTGAAGGAGAGGGTGAAATGAGAGGCAGAATGAGTGGGGGGAAGGAGAGAGTGGTGAAGGAGAGGGGGAGGGAGAGGGGGAAGGAGAGAGGGGAGAAGAAGAGAGTGGAGAAGGAGAGGGGGAAGGTGAAGGGGAAGGAGAGGGGAGAGGAGAGAGTGGTGAAGGAGAGGGGGGAAGGAGAAAAGGTAGAATGAGAGAGTCATAAAGGAGAGGGGGAAAGGAGAGTGGGGAGAAGGAGAGGGGAGGAGGAAGTGAAAAGGAGAGAGGAATGATGGGGGAAGGAGAAAGGGCTGAAGGAGAGAGTCATGAACGAGAGTGGGGGAAAGAGAGGGGGAAGGTGAGAGGGGAGAATAAGAGAGTGGTGAAGTAGAGGGGGAAGAAGGGAGTGGGGGAAGGAGAGAAGGGAAAGCGGAAAGTGAGAGTGGAGAAGAAGAGGGAGAAGGAAGGAGGAAGGAGAGGGAATGGTAGGGTGGAAGGAGTGAGGGGAGAAGGGGAGAATGGTGAAGGAAAGGGGGGAAGGAGAGAGGGGAGAAGGAGAGTGTGGTGAAGGAAAGGAGGGGAAGGAGAGGGGGATGGAGAGATGGGAGAATGAGAGAATGGTGAAGGAGAGGGGGAAGGTGAAGGGGAAGGAGAGAGGGGAGAAGGGGAGAATGGTGAAGGTGAGGGGGGAAGTAGAGGAGGAAGGAGAGATTGGGGAAGAAAAAGGGGAGAAGGATAGAGTGGTGAAGTAGACGGCGGTAAGGAGAGGGGGAAGGAGAGAGGGGAGAAGGAGATTGTGGTGAAGGTGAGCGGGGAAGGAGAGAGGGGAGAAGGAGAGAGGGGAAGGAATGGGGAAAGAGAGACGGGAGAAGGAGAGAGTGTTGAAGGAGAGGGGGAAGGAGAGAGGGGAAGGATACGGGAAACAGAGAGGGGAGAAGGATAGGGGAAAGGAGAGAGGGGAGAAGGAGAGAGTGGTGAAGCAGAGAGGGAAGGTGAAGGAGAAGGAGAGAGGGGAGAAGGAGAGTGTGGTGAAGTTGAGGGGGGAAGGAGAGCGTGGGGAAGGAGAGAGGGGAGAAGGAGAGAGTGGTGAAGGAGACGGCGGGAAGGAGAGGAGGAAGGAGAGAGGTGAGAAGGAGAGAGGGGAAGGAATGGGGAAAGAGAGAGGGGAGAAGGAGAGAGGAGAAATAATGGGGAAGGAGAGGGGAAGGAAGGGGGAGGCAGAAAGGGGAGAAGGAGAGAGTGGTGAAGGAGAAGGGGAAGGAGATGGGGGGAAGGAGGAGCAAGGAAGGGGGAAGGAGAGAGGGGAGAAGGGGAGGGGAGGAGGAAGGGGAAAGGCGAGGGGAATGATGGGTGAGGGAGAAAGGGCTGAAGGAAAGAGTTGTGAAGGAGAGTGGGGGAAAGAGAGGGGAAAGGAGAGAGGAGAGAAGGAGAGGGGGGAAGGGTGGGAAAGGAGAGGGGGGAAGGAAAGGGGAAGGAGATAGGGTAGATTGAGAGTGGGGGGAAGGAGAGGGGTAAGGAGAGTGCGGAGAAGAAGGTGGGGAAAGGAAGGAAGGTGGAAGGAGTCAGGGGAGAAGGGGAGACTGGAAGGAAGGGAGAAGGAGAAAGGGGAGAAGGAGAGAGTAAGGATGGGGAGAAGGAGAGGGGGGAGAAGGAGAGAGTGGGGGGGAAGGAAAGAGAGGAAGGAAGAGGGAAGGAGAAAGGGAAGAAGGAGAGTGTGGTGAAGGAGAGGGGGGAAAGAGAGAGGGTAGGAAAGAAGGGAGAAGGAGAGAGGAGGGAAGGAGAGAAGGAGGAAGGAGAGAGGGGAAGGGAGGGGAAGGAGAGAGTGGAGAAGGTGAGAGGGGAGGAGAGGGGGAAGGAGAGACGGGAGAATGAGAGCGGGGAGAAGGAGATGGTGGAGGAGGGGGGAAGGAGAGAGGGGAGAAGGAGGTGGGGAATGAAAGGAAGGTGGAAGGAGACAGGGGTGAAGGGGAGAGTGGAAGGGAGGGGGAAGGAGAGAGGGGAAAGAAGGGGGAAGGAGAAAGGGGAGAACGAGAGAGGAGAAGGAGAGGAGAAGGATGGGGAAGGAAAGAGGGGAGAAGGAGAGGGGGGAAAGAGAGGGGGAAGGAGAGACGGGAGAAGGAGAGAGGGAAATGAAATGGGAAGGAAAGAGGGGAGAATGAGAGAGGGGGGATGGAGAGAGTGGGAAGGTGAGAGGGGAAGGAGAGTGGAGGAGAGGGGGGAAGAGAGATGGGGTAATGAGAGAGGAGAAGAAAGGGGGATGTAGAGGTGGAGAAAGAGAGAGGGAGGGGAGAGGAGGGGGAAGGAGAGAGGGGAGAAGGAGAGAGGGGAAGGAAGGGGGAGGAGAGAGAGGAAAAGGAGGGGGCCAGGAGAGGGAGAATGAGAGAGGGGGTAAGGAGAGGGAGAAGGGGAGAGAGGAGCAGGAGGGGGGGAAAGGAGGGAGTGGGGGAAGGAGACAAGGGAAGGGGGAAAGAGAAGGAGGGGAGAAGGAAGGGGTTGGAGAGGGAATGGAAGGGGGAGAGGAGAGAGGGGAGAAGGAAAGAGTGGTGAAGTAGAATGGGGAAGGAGGGAGTGGGGGAAGGAGAGAAGGGAAGGGGGAAGAGAGTGGAGAAGAAGGGGTAGAAGGAAGGGGGAAGGAGAGAGTGGTGAAGGAGAGGGGGGATGGAGAGAGGGGAGAAGGAAAGAGTGGTGAAGGAGAGAGGAGAAGAATAGGGGGAAGGAAAGAGGGGCGTAGGAGAGAGAGGAGAAGGAGAGAATGATGAAGGAGAGGGGAAAGGTGATGGGGAAGAGGCGAGGGGAGAAGGGGAGATTTGTGAAGGTGGGGGGTGAAGGAGAGGGGAAAGGAGAGAGTGGGGAAGGAGAGAGGGGAGAAGGAGAGTGTGGTGAAGGTGAGGGGGGAAAGAGAGAGGGAAAAGGAGTGAGGGAAAGGAATGGGGAAAGAGAGAGGGGACAAGGAGAGAGTGGTGAATGAGAGGGGGAAGGAGAGAAGGGGTAAGGAGAGAGGGGAGAAGAAGAGAGTGATGAAGGTGACGGGGGAAGGAGAGGGAGAAGGAGAGGGGAAGGAGAGAGGGGAGAAGGAGAGAGTGGTGAAGGAGAGGGTGAAGGAGAGAGGGTAAGAAATGGGGAAAGAGAGAGGGGAGAAGGAGAGGGGAAAGAGAGAGGGGAGAAGGAGAGTGTGGTGAAGGAGAGGGGGAAGGAGAGAAGGGAAAAATGGGGAAAGAGAGAGGGGAGAAGGAGAGTGTGGTGAAGGAGAGGGCGGAAGGAGAGAGGGAAGGAGAGTGGGGGAGAAGGAGAGGGGGGAAGGGGGGAAGGAGAGATAGGAAGGAAAGGGGAAGGAGAGATGGGAGAAGGAGAGGGGGGAAGGAAGTAGGGAGGAGAGGTTGAGAAAGAGAGGGGGGGAAGGAGAGGGGAGGAAGGGGGAAGGAAAGGGGAAGGAGCGAGGGGAGAAGGAGAGAGGGGAATGAAGGGGGAAGGAAGGGGAGGAGAGATGGGGAAGGAGAGAGTGGAGAAGGAGAGTGTGGTGAAGGAGAGGGCGAAGGAGAGAGGGGAAAAAATGGGGAAAGAGAGAGGGGAGAAGGAGAGAGGAAGGAGAGAGGGGAGAAGGAGAGAGTGGTGAATGAGAGGGGGAAGGAGAGAAGGGGTAAGGAGAGAGGGGAGAAGAAGAGAGTGATGAATGAGAGTGGGGAAGGAGAGAGGGGAGACGGAGAGAGGGGAGAAGAAGAGGGGAAAGGAGGGAGGGGAGAAGGAGAGAGTGGTGAAGGAGAGGGGCGAAGGAGAGGGAATGAGAGAGCGGAGAAGGAGAGAGTGGTGAAGGTTGGGGGAAGGAGGGGGGAAGGAGAGAGGAGAAGAAATGGGTAAAGAGAGAGGGGAGAAGGAGAGAGTGGTGAAGGTGAGGGTGGAAAGCGAGAGGTGAGAAGGAGAGCGGGAAAGGAATGGGGAAAGAGAGAGGGGAGAAGGAGAGTGTGGTGAAGAAGACGGGGGAATGAGAGGGGGAAGGAGAGAGGAAAAGAAATGGGGAAAGAGAGAGGGGAGAAGGAGAGGGGGAAGGAGAGGGAGAATGAGAGATGGGGTAAGGAGAGGGAGAAGGAGAGAGAGGAGCTGGTGGGGGGGAAAGGAGGGAGTGGGGGAAGGAGACAAGGGAAGGGGGAAAGAGAAGGAGGGGAGAAGGAAGGGGGTAGGAGAGGGATTGGAAGGGGGGAGGAGAGAGGGGAGAAGGAAAGAGTGGTGAAGTAGAATGGGGAAGGAGGGAGTGGGGGAAAGAGAGAAGGGAAGGGGGAAAGAGAGTGGAGAAGAAGGGGTAGAAGGAAGGGGGAAGGGGAAAGGGGAGATGGAGAGAGGGGAGAAGGAAAGAGTGGTGAAGGAGAGAGGAGAAGAAGAGGGGGAAGTAAAGAGGGGCATAGGAGAGAGGGAAGAAGAAGAGAATGATGAAGGAGAGGGGGAAGGTGATGGGGAAGAGGCGAGGGGAGAAGGGGAGATTTGTGAAGGTGGGGGGTGAAGGAGAGGGGAAAGGAGAGAGTGGGGAAGGAGAGAGGGGAGAAGGAGAGTGTGGTGAAGGTGAGGGGGGAAAGAGAGAGGGAAAAGGAGAGAGGGGAAGGAATGGGGCAAGAGAGAGGGGAGAAGGAGAGAGTGGTGAATGAGAGGGGGAAGGAGAGAAGGGGGAAGGAGAGAGGGGAGTAATGGGGAAAGAGAGAGGGGAGAAGGAGAGGGGAAAGCGAGAGGGGAGAAGGAGAGAGTGGTGAAGGAGAAGGGGAAGGAGAGAAGGGGGAAGGAGAGAGGGGAGAAGGAGAGAGTGGTGAAGGTGAAGGGGAAGGAGAGGGGGAAGGAGAGAGGGGAAAAATGGGGAAAGAGAGAGGGGAGAGGAGAGGGGAAGGAGAGAGGGGAGAAGGAGAGAGTGGTGAAGGAGAGGGAGAAGGGGAGAAGGAGAGAGTGGTGAGGGAGAGAGTGGGGAAGGAGAGAGGGGAGAAGGAAAGAGGGGAAGAAATGGGTAAAGACAGAGGGGAGAAGAAGAGGGGGAAGGAGAGAGGGGAGAAGGAGAGAGCGGTGAAGTAGAGAAGGGGGAAGGAGAGAGGGGAGAAGGAGAGAGTGGTGAAGGTGAAGGTGAAGGGGAAGGAGAGAGGGGAGAAGAAGAGAGTGGTGAAGGTGACGGGGGAAGGAGAGGGAGAAGGAGAGGGGAAGGAGAGAGGGGAGAAGGAGAGAGTGGTGAAGGAGAGAGGGTAAGAAATGGGGAAAGAGAGAGGGGAGAAGGAGAGGGGAAAGAGAGAGGGGAGAAGGAGAGTGTGGTGAAGGAGAGGGGGAAGGAGAGAGGGGAAAAATGGGGAAAGAGAGAGGGGAGAAGGAGAGAGGGGAGAAGGAGAGAGTGGTGAAGGAGAGGGGGAAGCAGAGAAGGGGAGAAGGAGAGAGTGATGAGGGAGAGAGTGGGGAAGGAGAGAGGGGAGAAGAAAAGAGGGGAAGAAATGGGTAAAGACAGAGGGGAGAAGAAGAGGGGGAAGGAGAGGGGGGAAGGAGAGGGGGAAGGGGAGAGGGGGAAGGAGAGAGGCGAAGGAGAGGGGGAAGGAGAGAGGGGAGAAGGAGAGAGTGGTGAAGGATAGGGGGAAGGAGGGGGGAAGGAGAGAGGAGAAGAAATGGGTAAAGAGAGAGGGTAGAAGAAGAGGGGGAAGGAGAGAGAGGAGAAGGAGAGAGTGGTGAAGGTGAGGGTGGAAGGAGAGGGCGAAGGACAGAGTGGGGAAGGAGAGGGGGTAGGTGAAGGGGAAGGAGAGAGGGGAGAAGGAGAGAGTGGTGAAGGTGAGGGGGGGAAGGAGAGGGGGAAGGAGAGAGTAGGGAAGGAGAAAGGGGAGAAGGAGCGAGTGGTGAAGGAGACGGCGGTAAGGAGAGGGGGTAGGAGAGAGGGGAAAAGGAGAGTGTGGGGAAGGAGAGAGGGAAAGGAATGGGGAAAGAGAGAGGGGAGAAGGAGAGTGTGGTGAAGCAGACAGGGGAATGAGAGGTGGAAGGAGAGAGGAGAAGAAATGCGGAAAGAGAGAGGGGAGAAGGAGAGGGGGAAGGAGAGAGTGGTGAAGGAGAGGGGGAAGGGGAGAAGTGGGAAGGAGAGAGGGGAGAAGGAGAGAGTGGTGAAGGAGAGAGGGAATGGAAGAGGGAAGGAGAGAGGGGAGAAGGAAAGAGACGAGGAGAGAGAGGAGAAGGTGAGGGGAGAAGGAAGGGGAAGGAGAGTGGGAAGGAGGAGGCGGAGAAGGAGAGAGGGGAGAAGGAGAGAGGGGAAGGAAGGGGGGAGGAGAGAGGGGAGAAGGAGAGGGGAGGAGGAAGGGGGAAATAGAGAGTGGAGGAGAGGGGGAAGGAAGGAATAACGAGAGATGGGAAGGAAGGGGGAAGGAGAGAGGGGAAGGAGAGAGGGGAGAAGGAAGTGGGGAATGGAAGGAAGCTGGAAGGAGACAGGGGTGAAGGGGAGAGTGGAAGGAAGGTGGAAGGAGACAGGGGTCAAGGGGAGAGTGGAAGGAAGGGAAAAGGAGAGAGGGGAAGGAAGCGGGGAGGAGAGAACGGAGAACCAGATAGTGGTGAATGTGGGGGGGAAGGAGAGGGGGAGAAGACGAGAGGTGAGGAGGAGAGACTGGTGAAGGAGAGGGCTGAGGGAGAGGTAAAGAAGAGTGGGGGGAAGGAGAGAGGGGAGAAGGAGGGGGGAAGGGGGAAGGAGAGAGGGGAAGGAAAGGGGAAGGAGAAATGGGGGAGGGAAGTGGGGAGGAGAGGTGGAGAAAGAGAGGGGGGGATGGAGAGAGGGGGAAGGGGGGAAGAAGAGAGGGGAAGGAAAGGGGGAGGAACGAGGGTAGAAGGAGAGAGGGGAAGCAAAGGGGAAGGAGAGAGGGGAGAAGGAGAGGGGGGAAGCAGAGAGTGGAGAAAGAGAGAGGGGAAGGAAGGGGGTAGGAGAGAGGGGAGAAGAGGGGGAAAGGGGGAATGGAGAGGGGGAGAAGGAAGGTGAAAAGAGAGAGAGGAAAAGGAGAGAGGGGAGAATGAAGCGAGGAGAGAGGGGAGAAGGCGAGAGTAGGGAAGCAGGGAAGGAGTGAGGGGAGAAGGAGAGCTGGGCAAAGGTGAGGGGGGGAAGTAGACAGGGGGAAAGAGAGAGGGGAGAAGGAGGGGGGAAGGAGAAAGGGGAAAGAAGGGGGAAGAAGAAAGGGGAGAAGGAGAGAGGAGAAGGAGAGGGGAAGGATGGGGGAAGGAGAGACGGGAGTAGGAGAGGGGGGAAGGAGAGGGGGAAGGAGAGAGTGGTGAAGGAGAGGGGGAAGGAGAGAGGGGAGAAGGAGAGAGGGAAAGGAAATGGGAAGGAAAGAGGGGAGACTGAAGGGGGGATGGAAAGAGTGGGAAGGAGGGGGGAAAGGAGAGAGGGGAAGGAAGGGGGGAGGAGAGAAGGGAGAAGGAGAGAGTGGTGAAGGTGGAGGAAGAAGAGGGGGAGAAGAAGAGAGGTGAGGAGGAGAGACTGGTGAAGGAGAGGGCCGAAGGAGAGTGGGGGGAAGGAGAGAGGGGAAGGAAAGGGGAAGAAGAGATGGGAAAAGGAGAGGGGGGAAGGAAGCGGGGAGGAGAGGTGGAGAAAGAGTGAGGTTGGAAGGAGAGAGGGAAGGTGAGAGGGGGAAGGAGAGAGGGGGGAAGGAGAGCGCGGGGAAGGGGGAAGGAGAGTGGGGAAGGAAAGGGGAAGGAGCGAGGGTAGAAGGAGAGAGGGGAAGCAAGGGGGAAGGAGAGAGGGGAATGAACGGGGATGGAGAGAGGGGAAGGAAGGGGGGAGGAGAGAGGGGAGAAGAGGGGGAAAGGGGGATGATGAGAGGGGGGAAGGAAGGCGAAAAGAGAGAGGGGAGAAGGAAGCGAGAAGGAGAGAGGGGAAGTGGGGAAGGAGTGAGACGGGGAAAGGAGGGGGGAAGTAGACGGGTAAAGAGAGAGGGGAGAAGGAGTGGTGGAAGGAAGGGGAAGAAGAGGGGAGAAGGAGATTAGATTTCTTACAGTGTGGAAACAGGCCCTTCGGCCCAACAAGTCCACACCGCCCCGCCGAAGCGTAACCCACCCATACCCCTACCTCTACATCTACCCCTTACCTAACACTACGGGCAATTTAGCATGGCCAATTCACCTGACCTGCACATCTTTGGAGTGTGGGAGGAAACCGGAGCACCCGGCGGCAACCCACGCAGACACGGGGAGAACGTGCAAACTCCACACAGTCAGTCACCTGAGGCGGGAATTGAACCCGGGTCTCTGGCGCTGTGAGGCAGCAGTGCTAACCACTGTGCCACCGTGCCGCCCAGTGGCGAAGGAGAGAGAGGGGAAGGGGGAATGAGGGGAAAGGAATGAGGGGAGGGGGAAGGAGGGAGTGGGGGAAGGAGAGAAGGGAAGGGGGAAAGAGAGTGGAGAAGGAGGGGAGAAGGAAGAGGGAAGGAGAGGGAATGGAAGGGGAAAGGAGAAAGGGGAGAAGGAGAGAGTGGTGAAGGAGAGGGGGGAAGGAGAGGGGGATGGAGAGAGGGGAGACGAAGAGAGTGGTGAAGGAGGGGGGAAAGGAGAGGGAAAAGGAGAGGGGGGGAAGGCGAGAGGGGAGAAGGAGAGAGTGGTGAAGGTGAGTAGGGAAGGAGAGGGGGAAGGAGGGAATGGGGAAGGAGAGAGGGGAGAAGGTGAGAGTGGAGAAGGAGAGTGGGAAGGGAATGGGGAAAGAGAGAGGGGAGAAGGAGAGAGTGGTGATAGAGACGGGGGGGAAGGAGAGGGGGAAGGAGAGAGGGTACAGGAGGGGGGAGAAGTAGAGTGGGGGGAAGGAGAGGGGGAGGAGTGGGGGAAGGAGAGAGGCGAGAAGGAGAGAGTGGTGAAGGAGACGGGGGAAAGGAGAGAGGGGAAGGAATGGGGAAAGAGAGAGGGCAGAAGGAGAGGGGGAAGGAGAGAGGGGGCGAGAGGGGGGAGAAGTAGAGTGGGGGAAAGGAGAGGGGGGAGGAGAGGGGAGAAGGAGAGTGTGGTGAAGGTGAGGGAGGAAGCAGAGAGGGAAAAGGAGAGAGAGGAAGGAATGGGGCAAGAGAGAGGGGAGAAGGAGAGTGTGGTGAAGCTGAGGGGGGAAGGAGAGAGGGAAAAGGAGAGAGGGGAAGAAATGGGGAAAGAGAGAGGGGAGAAGGAGAGGGGGAAGGAGAGGGGGAGAAGAAGAGAGGTGAGGATGAGAGACTGGTGAAGGAGAGGGCAGAAGGAGAGGGGGAAAGAGAGTGGGGGCAAGGAGAGAGGAGAGGGGGGAAGGGGGGAAGGGGGGAAGGGGAAGGAGAGAGGGGAAGGACGGGGGGGAACGAGAGAGGGTGAAGGGGAGAAGGAGAGATGGGGAAAGGAGAGAGGGGGAAGTAGAGAGTGGGGAAGGATACAGGGAGAAGGAAAGAGGAGAGAGGGGAAGGAAGGGGGAAGGAGAGCGGGGAGAAGGAAGGGAAAAGGAGAGTGGAAGGAAGCGGGAAGGAGGGGGGAAGAAGAGAGGGGGAATGAGAGAGAGGGGAAGGAGAGAGGGGAAGGAAGGGGGAAAGAGAGATGGGAGAACGAGAGATGGGGAAAGGAGAGGGGGAAAGTAGACAGGGGGAAAGAGAGAGGGGATAAGGAGGGGTGGAAGGAAAAGGAAGGAGAGAGGGAAGAAGAAATGAGGGGAAGGAAGGGGGAATGAGAGAGGGAGAAGGAGGGAGGAGGAAGGAGAGCGGAAAGGAGAGATGGGAGAAGGAGAGAGAGAGAACGAGAGGGGGCGGAGTGGGGGAAGATGAGAGGGGAGAAGGAGGGGTGGAAGGAAGGGGGAAGAAGAGAGGGGAGAAGGAGAGAGGGAAGAAGGAGGGGGGAAGGAGAAAGGGGAAAGAAGGGGGAAGAAGAAAGGGGAGAAGGAGAGAAGAGAAGGAGAGGGGAAGGATGGGGGAAGGAGAGACGGGAGTAGGAGTGGGGGGAAGGAGAGGGGGAAGGAGAGAGTGGTGAAGGAGATGGGGGAAGAGGGAGGTGAGAAGGAGAGAGGGGAAGGAGAGGGGGGAGAAAGAGAGGGGGAAGGAGAGAGTGGGGAAGGGGGGAAGGAGTGAGGGGGAAAAGGAGAAATGGGGAAAGGAGGGCGAGGGAAGGAGACAGGGGGAAGGAGAGAGTGGGGAAGGATAGAGGGAGAAGGAGAGAGGGGGAAGGAGAGGGGGAGACGGAGAGGGGGGAAGGAGGGGGAAGGAGAGAGGGGAGAAGGAGAGAGGGTAGAAGGAGAGAGGGTAGAAGGAAGGAGAGGGAAGGAGAGGGGAAAGGAGAGAGGGGAGAAGGAGAGAGGGGATAAGGTGAGAGGGGAAAGTAGGGAGGGGAGAAGGAGGAAGGGGACGAAATAGGGAAGGAAAGGGGGGGAAGGAGAGGGGGGAAGGAAGGGTGTAGGACAGAGGGGAAGGAAAGGGGAAGGAGAGAGGGGAGAAGGAGAGGGGGAGAAGGAGAGGGGGAGAAGGAGAGAGTGGTGAAGGAGAGGAGGGAAGGAGGGGGTGTGAAGCAGAGGGGGATGGAAGTGGGGAGGAGAAGTGGAAAAAGAGAGAGGGGGGAAGGAGAGGGCGGAAGGAGGGGAGAAGGAGAGAGGGGGGAAGCAGAGAGGGGAGAAGGAGAGAGTGGTGAAAGAGGGGGTGAGGGAGAGGGGGAAGGAGAGACGGGAGAAGGAGGAGCAAGGAATAGATAAGGAGAATGGGGAGAAGGAGGGGGGAGGAGAGTGGAAAGGAGAGAGGGGAGAAGGAGCGTGCGGAGAAGGGGAGTGGGGAGGAGAGTGGAAAGGAGAGAGGGGAGAAGGAGAGAGGGGAGAAGGAAAGAGCGAGAAGGAGAGAGGGTGGAAGGAGAAAAGGGGGAAGGAGCGAGGGGAAGAGAGGGGAGAAGGGGAGAGGGGGAAGGAGAGAGAGGAGAAGGAGAGAGGGGAAGGAAGGGGGAGGAGAGAGGGGAGAAGGAGAGGGGAGGAGGAAGAGGGAAGTAGAGAGTGGAGAAGGAGAGGTGGAAGGAAGGAATAAAGGGAGATGGGACGGAGAGAGGAGGGAAGGGGAGAGTGAGGGAAGTAGAGAGGGGAAGGAAGGGGTAGGAGAGACGGGGAAGAGAGGGGAGAAGGAGAGAGTGGTGAAGGAGGGGGTGAGGGAGAGGGGGAAGGAGAGACAGGGGAAAGAGGATCAAGGAATAGATAAGGAGAGTGGGGAGAAAGAGGGGGGAGGAGAGTGGAAATGAGAGAGGAAGAAGGAAAGAGGGGAGAAGGAGTGTGCGGAGAAGGAGAGGGGGGAGGACAGGGCGAGAAGAGGGGGAGGGGGGAAGGAAAGAGGTGACGGACAGGGGAAGCAGAGAGGCGAGAAGGACAGAGGGGCGAAGGATAGAGGGGTGAAGGAAGGGAGAAGGGGAAAGGAGAGAAGGAAGGGAGAAGTAGAGTGAGGAGACAGGGGGAAGGAGGTAGAGGAAAAGGAAGGGGGAAGGAGAGAGGGGAGAAGGAAGGCAGAAGCAGAGAGGGGAAGGAGGGAGAGGAGGTGAGGGGGAAGGAGAGAGGGGAGAAGGAAGGGGGAGGGAGAGAGTGGAGAAGGAGAGAGGGGAGAAGGAGAGAGGGGGATGGAGAGAGGGGAGAAGGAGAGAGGTGAAGGAAGGGAGGAGGAGAGAGTGGAGAAGGAGAGGGAAGGAGGAAGAGGGAAGTAGAGAGTGGAGAAGGGGAGGGGAGGAGGAAGGAATAAAGAGAGATGGGAAGGAAGGGGGAAGGAGAGAGGGGAGAAAGAGGAGAAAGAGAGGGGGGAGGAGAGGGGAAAGGAGAGAGGGGAGACGGAGAGAGTGGTGAAGAAGAGGAGGGAAGGAGAGGGGGAAGGAGAGGGGGAAGGAGAGAGAGGGAAGGAGAGGGGGCGGAGTGGGGGAAGGTGAAAGGGGAGAAAGAGGGGTGGAAGGAGGGGGAAGAAGAGAGGGAAGAAGACGAGAGGGGAGAAGGAGGGGGGAAGGAAGGGGGAAGGAGAGGGGTGAAGGAGCGCGGGGAGAGGGGAGAAAGAGAGGGGGAAGGAGAGGGCGACAGATAGAGGGGTGAAGGAGAGAGTGGGGAAGAGGGGAAGGAGTGAGGGGAAAAGGAGAGATGGGGAAAGGAGTGGGGGGGAGGAGAGGGCGAAGGAGTGAGGGCGAAGGAGAGAGGGGAGAAGGAGAGAGGGAGAAGGAAGGAGGGGGAAGGAGAGGGTAAAGGAGAGAGGGGAGATGGAGAGGGGAGGAGAGAGGGGGGAAGGAGAGGGGGAAGGAGAGAGAGGAGAAGGAGAGTGTGGTGAAGGAGACGGCGGTAAGGAGAGGGGGAAGGAGAGAGAGGGAAGAAGAGGGGGCGGAGTGAGGGAAGGTGAGAGGGGTGGAAGGAAGGGGGAAGAAGCGGGGGGAGAAGGAGAGAGTGGAGAAGGAGGGGGGAAGGAAGGGGGAAGGAGAGGGGTGAAGGAGCGCGGGGAGGAGGGAGGTGAGAAAGTGAGAGGGGAGGAGAGAGGGGAGAAGGAGAGGGGGAAGGTGAGAGGGGAATGAAGGGAGGGGGGAAGGAGAAAGGGGAAGAAATGGGGAAGGAAAGGGGGGAAGGAGAGGGCGGAAGGAAGTGTGTAGGACAGAGGGGAAGGAAAGGGGAAGGAGAGAGGGGAGAAGGAGAGGGGGGAGAAGGAGAGAGTGGTGAAGGTGAGGGGGGAAAGAGGGGTGGAAGAAGAGGGGAAGAAGGAGATAGTGGTGAAGGAGAGGAGGGAAGGAGAGGGGGGAAGGAGAGGGGAAAGAGAGAGGTGAGGAGGAGAGAGTGGTGAAGGTGAGGGGGGAAGGGGGGTGTGAAGGAGAGAGGGGAAGGAAAGGGGAAGGAAAGATGGGAGAAGGAGAGAGGGGAAGGAAGTAGGGAGGAGAGGTGGAGAAAGAGAGGGGGGAAGGAGAGGGCAGAAAGAGAGAGGGGGGAAGCAGAGAGGGGAGAAGGAGAGAGGGGAATGAAGGGGGAAGGAGAGAGGGGATAAGGAGAGAGGAGGGATGGGGAGAGTGGGGGAAGGAAGGGGTAGGAGAGATGGGGAAGAAGAGAGGGGAGAAGAAGAGAGTGGTGAAAGAGGGGGTGAGGGAGAGACGGGGGAAGGAGAGACGGGAGAAGGAGGAGCAAGGAGTAGATAAGGAGAGTGGGGAGAAGGAGAGGGGGAGGAGAGTGGAAAGGAGAGGGGGAGAAGGAGAAAGGGGAGAAGGAGCGTGCGGAGAAGGGGAGCGGGGAGGAGAGGGGAGAAGAAGGGGAAGGGGGTGAAGGAAAGAGTCAACGGACAGGGGAAAGAGAGAGGGGGGAAGGAGAGAGGGGTGAAGGAAGGGGGAAGTAGAGAGGGGAGAAGGAAGGGGAAAGGAGAGAGGGGAGAAGGAGAGGGGGGGAAGGAGAGAAGGGGGAAGGAGAGAGGGGAAGGAAGGGGGAAGGAGAGCGCGGAGAAGGAGATGGCGGAGAAGGAGAGAGCGAGAAGGAGAGAGGGTGGAAGGAGAAAAGGGGGAAGGAGCAAGGGGAAGAGAGAGGGAGGAGAGAGGGGAGAAGGAGAGGGAAGGAGGAAGAGGGAAGTAGAGAGTGGAGAAGGGGAGGGGAGGAGGAAGGAATAAAGAGAGATGGGAAGGAAGGGGGAAGGAGAGAGGGGAGAAAGAGAAAAAGAGAGGGGGGAGGAGAGGGGAAAGGAGAGAGGGGAGACGGAGAGAGTGGTGAAGAAGAGGAGGGAAGGAGAGGGGGAAGGAGAGGGGGAAGGAGAGAGAGGGAAGGAGAGGGGGCGGAGTGGGGGAAGGTGAAAGGGGAGAAAGAGGGGTGGAAGGAGGGGGAAGAAGAGAGGGAAGAAGACGAGAGGGGAGAAGGAGGGGGGAAGGAAGGGGGAAGGAGAGGGGTGAAGGAGCGTGGGGAGAGGGGAGAAAGAGAGGGGGAAGGAGAGGGCGACAGATAGAGGGGTGAAGGAGAGAGTGGGGAAGAGGGGAAGGAGTGAGGGGAAAAGGAGAGATGGGGAAAGGAGTGGGGGGGAGGAGAGTGCGAAGGAGAGGGGGCGAAGGAGAGAGGGGAGAAGGAGAGAGGGAGAAGGAAGGAGGGGGAAGGAGAGGGTAAAGTAGAGAGGGGAGACGGAGAGGGGAGGAGAGAGGGGGGAAGGAGAGGGGGAAGGAGAGAGAGGAGAAGGAGAGAGTGGTGAAGGAGACGGCGGTAAGGAGAGGGGGAAGGAGAGAGAGGGAAGAAGAGGGTGCGGAGTGAGGGAAGGGGTGAGGGGTGGAAGGAAGGGGGAAGAAGCGGGGGGAGAAGGAGAGAGTGGAGAAGGAGGGGGGAAGGAAGGGGGAAGGAGAGAGGGGATAAGGAGAGAGGAGGGATGGGGAGAGTGGGGGAAGGAAGGGGTAGGAGAGATGGGGAAGAAGAGTGGGGAGAAGAAGAGAGTGGTGAAAGAGGGGGTGAGGGAGAGACGGGAGAAGGAGAGACGGGAGAAGGAGGAGCAAGGAGTAGATAAGGAGAGTGGGGAGAAGGAGAGGGGGAGGAGAGTGGAAAGGAGAGGGGGAGAAGGAGAAAGGGGAGAAGGAGCGTGCGGAGAAGGGGAGCGGGGAGGAGAGGGGAGAAGAAGGGGAAGGGGGTGAAGGAAAGAGTCAACGGACAGGGGAAAGAGAGAGGGGGGAAGGAGAGAGGGGTGAAGGAAGGGGGAAGTAGAGAGGGGAGAAGGAAGGGGAAAGGAGAGAGGGGAGAAGGAGAGGGGGGGAAGGAGAGAAGGGGGAAGGAGAGAGGGGAAGGAAGGGGGAAGGAGAGCGCGGAGAAGGAGATGGCGGAGAAGGAGAGAGCGAGAAGGAAAGAGGGTGGAAGGAGAAAAGGGGGAAGGAGCAAGGGGAAGAGAGAGGGAGGAGAGAGGGGAGAAGGAGAGAGGGGGAAGGAGAGAGAGGAGAAGGAGAGGGGAGGAGGAAGAGGGAAGTAGAGAGTGGAGAAGGAGAGGGGGAAGGAAGGGGAAGGAGAGGGGAATGAGAGTGGGAAGGAGAGAGGGGAGAAGGAGAGAGGGGAGAAGGAAGGGGGAATGAGAGGGGGAGAAGGAGAGAGGGGGAAGGAGAGAGAGGAGAAGTAAGGGGGAAGGAGAGAGGGGAGAAGGAAGGGGGAAGGAGAGAGGGGAGAAGGAGAGAGGGGGGAAGGAGAGAAGGGGGAAGGAGAGAGGGGAAGGAAGGGAGAAGGAGAGGGGGGAGAAGGAGAGAGCGGAGAAGGAGAGAGGGTGGAAGGATAAAAGGGGGAAGGAGCGAGGGGAAGAGAGAGGGAGGAGAGAGGGGAGAAGGAAGAAGGAGAGAGGGGAAGGAAGGGGGGAGGAAAGAGGGGAGAAGGAGAGGGGAGGAGGAAGAGGGAAGTAGAGAGTGGAGAAGGAGGGGGGAAGGAAGGAATAAAGCGAGATGGGGAACGGCGAGAGGAGGGAAGGGTAGAGTGAGGGAAGTAGAGAGGGGAAGGAAGGGGTAGGAGAGACTGGGGAAGAGGAGAGGGGAGAAGGAGAGAGTGGTGAAAGAGGGGGTGAGGGAGAGGGGGAAGGAGAGACGGGGGAAGGAGGAGCAAGGAATAGATAAGGAGAGTGGGGAGAAGGAAAGGGGTGACGGACAGGGGAAGGAGAGAGGGGAGAAGGGGAGTGGGGAGAATGAGTGTGCGGAGAAGGAGAGAGGTGAGGAGAGGGGCGAGAAGAGGGGGAAGGATAGAGGTGACGGACAGGAGAAGGAGAGAGAGGCGAAGGAGAGAGGGGTGAAGGAAGGGGGAAGGAGAGAGGGGAGAAGGAAGGGAGAAGGAGAGAGGGGAGAAGGAGATAGGGGGAAGGAGGGAGAGGAGAAGGTAAGGGGAAAGGAGAGAGGGGAGAAGGAAGGGGGAAGGAGAAAGGGGAGAACGAGAGAAGGAAAAGGAGAGGGGGGTAGGATAGAAGGATGAAGGAGCGAGGGGAAGAGAGGGGGAGGAGAGAGGAGAGAAGGAGAGAGGGGGAAGGAGGGAGAGGAGAAGGAGAGGGGGAAGGAGAGAGGGAGAACGAAGGGGGAACGAGAGACGGGAGAAGAAGAGAGCTGAGAGGAGAGAGGGGAAAGGAGAGAAAGGGGAAGGAGAGAGGGGAACGAAGGGGGAAGGAGAGAGGGGAGAAGGAGAAAGCGGAGAAGGAGAGAGGGTGGAAGTAGAGAACGGGGAAGGAGAGAAAGGAAGAGAGGGGGAGGAGAGAGGGGAGAAGGAGAGGAGGGAGGAGAGAGGGAAGGAGAGAGGGGAGAAGGAGAGCGGGGAAGGGGGGAAAGAGAGAGGGGAAGGAAAGGGGAAGGAGAGATGGGAGAAGAAGAGGGCGGAAGGAAGTGGGGAGGAGAGGTGGAGAAAAAGAGAGGGGGAGGAGAGAGGGAAGGTGAAAGGGGGAAGGAGAGAGAGGGGAAGGAGAGAGGGGAAGGGGGTAAGAAGAGAGGGGAAGGAAAGGGGAAGGAGCGAGGGCAGAAGGAGAGTGGGGAAGCAAAGGGGAAGGAGAGAGGGGAGAAAGAGAGGGGAGAAGGAGAGAGGGGAATGAAGGGGGAAGGAGAGATGGGAGAAGGAGGGGGAAGGGGGGAAAGAGAGAGGGGAAGGAAAGGGGAAGGAGAGATGGGAGAAGAAGAGGGCTGAAGGAAGTGGGGAGGAGAGGTGGAGAAAAAGAGAGGGGGGAGGAGAGAGGGAAGGTGAAAGGGGGAAGGAGAGAGAGGGGAAGGAGAGAGGGTAAGGGGGTAAGAAGAGAGGGGAAGGAAAGGGGAAGGAGCGAGGGCAGAAGGAGAGAGGGGAAGCAAAGGGGAAGGAGAGAGGGAAGAAAGAGATGGGAGAAGGAGAGAGGGGAATGAAGGGGGAAGGAGAGAGGGGAAGGAAGGGGGGAGGAGAGATGGGGGAAGTAGAGACGGGAGAAGGAGAGAGTGGTGAAGGAGGGGATGAGGGAGGGGGGAAGGAGAGACAGGGGAAGGATGAGCAAGGAGTGGGGAAGGAGAGTGGGGAGAAGAAGAGGGGGGAGGGGTGTGGGGAGGAGAGGGGGAGAAGGAATGTGGCGAGCAGAGGGGGGCGAAAAGGGGGAAGGGGGGAGAAGGAAAGCGGGGACAGACAGGGGAAGGAGAGAGGGTATAAGGAGAGAGGGAAGGAAGGGGGAGGAAGAGAGTGGAGAAGGAGAGAGGGGAAGGAAGGGGGAAGGAGAGAGGGGAGACGAAGGGGGGAAGGAAGGGGGAAGGAGAGGGGAGAAGGAGAAAGGGGAAGGAAAGGGGAAGGAGAAAGGGGAGTCGGGGGAAGGAATGTGGAATGTGAGAGTGGAGAAGGAGAGTGGGGAGAAGGCGAGAGAGGAAGGAAGGGGGGAGGAGGAAGGCGGAAGGAGAGAGTGGAGACGGAGAGGAGGGAAGGAGAGAGGGGCGAAGGAGATGGGTAAGGAAGGCGGTAGGAGAGGGGGAGGAGGGAGGGGGGAAGGAAGGCGAAAAGAGAGAGGAGAGAAGGAGAGAGAGGAGAATGAAGCGAGAAGGAGAGAGGGCAGAAGGCGAGAGTGGGGAAGGGGGGAAGGAGTGAGGGGAGAAGGAGAGATGGGGAAAAGACATGGGGGAAGGAAGGGGGATGGAGAGAGGGAGAAGGAGGGAGGGGGAAGGAGAGGGGTGAAGGAGCGGGGGGAAGAGGGAGGGGAGAAGGACAGGGGGAAGGAGAGAGGGGAGAATGAGAGGGGAAAGGAGAGGGGGATGGATAGAGGGGGGAAGGAGAGAGTTGGGAAGGGAGACGGAGTGAGGGGAGAAGGAGAGATGGGGAAAGGAGAAGGGGAAAAGAGACGGGGGAAGGAGTGAGTGGGGAAGGATAGATGGAGAAGGAGAGGGGGGGAAGGAGAGAGGGGAGACGGAGAGGGGTGTAGGAGAGAGGGGGAATGAGAGGGGAAAGGAGAGGGGAGAAGGAGAGAGGGGAGAAGGAAGGGGAAGGAGAAGGGAGATGGAGAGAGGGGAGCAGGAGAGAGAGGAAGAAGGAGGGAGGGGGAAGGAGAGGGGAAAGGCGAGAGGGGAGAAGGAGAGAGGGGAGTAGAGAGGGGAGAAGGAGAGGGGGAAGGTGAGAGGGGAAATTAGGGAGGGGAGAACGAGAAAGGGGATGAAACGGGGAAGGAAAGAGGGGGAAGGCGAGGGGGGAAGGAAGGGTGTAGGAGAGAGGGGAAGGAAAGGGAAAGGAGAGGGGAGATGGAGAGAGGGGAGCAGGAGAGAGAGGAAGAAGGAGGGAATGGGAAGGAGAGGGGAAAGGAGAGAGGGGAGAAGGAGAGAGAGAGAAGGTGAGAGGGGAAAGTAGGGAGGGGAAAAGGAGAAAGGGGATGAAACGGGGAAGGAAATAGGGGGAAGGAGAGGTGGGAAGGAAGGGTGTAGGAGAGAGGGGAAGGAAAGTGGAAGGAGAGAGGGGAGGAGAGGGGGAGAAACAGAGCATGGAAGGAAGGGGGAAGGAGAGAGGGGAGAAGGAGAGAGGGGAGAAGGAGAGAGGGGAGAAGGAGTGGGGGGAAGGAGAGAGGGGAGAAGGAAGAGCGGGGAATGAGAGAGGGGAGAATGAGAGAGGGGAGAAGGAGAGAGGGGAGAAGAAGGGAGAGGCGAAGGAGAGGGGGAAGGAGAGAGGGGAAAGAAGGGGGAAGGAGAAAGGGGAGAAGGAGAGAGGGCAGGGAGAGAGGGGAAGGAATGTGGAATGAGAGAGTGGAGAAGGAGAGTGGGTAGAAGGCGAGATTGGAAGGAAGCGGGGAGGAGGAAGGCGGAAGGATAGAGTGGAGACAGAGAGGAGGGAAGGAGGGAGGGGAGAAGGAGTGGGGGGAAGGAAGGGGTTAGGAGAGAGGGGAGATGAGGGGAAAGGGGGATGGAGAGACGGACGAAGGAAGGCGAAAAGAGAGAGGGGAGAATCAGAGAGGGGAGAATGAAGCGAGAAGGAGAGAGGGGAGAAGGCGAGAGTGAGGAAGGGGGGAAGGAGTGAGGGGAGAAGGAGAGATGGGGAAAGGAGAGGGGTAAAGTAGACAGGGGGAAAGAGAGAGGGGAGAAGGAGGGGTGGAAGGAAGGGGGAAGAAGAGAGGGGAGAAGGAGAGAGGGGAGAAGGAAGGGGGAAGGAGGGAGGGGAGAAGGAGAGAGGGGAAGGAGAGAGGAGAGAAAGAGAGGGGAAAGGAGAGGGGGACGATAGGGGGGGAAGAACAGAGTGGGGAAGGGGGAAGGAGTGAGGGGAGAAGGAGAGATGGGGAAAGGAGGGGGGTGGAAAGAGACAGGGGGAAGGAGTGAGTGGGGAAGGAGAGAGGGAGAAAGAGAGAGGGGGAAGGAGAGAGGGGAGACGGAGGAGAGGGGAGATGGAGAGAGGGGAGAAGGAGAGAGGAAGAAGGCGGGAAGGGCAAGGAGAGAGGGGAGAAGGAGAAAGGGGAGGAGAGAGGGGAGAAGGAGAGGGGGAAGGTGAGAGTGGAAAGTAGGGAGGGGAGAAGGAGAAAGGGGAGGAAACGGGGAAGGAAACAGGCGGGAAGGAGAGGGGGAAGGAGACGGGGGTATGAAGGGTGTAGGAGAGAGGCGAAGGAAAGGGGAAGGAGAGAGGGGAGAAGGAGAGGGGGTAGAAACAGAGTGTGGCAGGAAGGGGAAGGAGAGAGAGGAGAAGGAGAGAGGGGAGAAGGAAGAGCAGGGAAGGAGAGAGGGCAGAAGGAAGGGGGAAGGAGAGAGGGGAGAAGGAGAGAGGGGAAGGAGGGAGAGGAGAAGGAGAGGGAAGAAGATGGGGGAAAGAAGGGGGAAGGAGAAAGGGGAGAAGGAGAGACGGCGAAGGAGAGAATGCTGAAGGTGAGGGAGGAAGGAGGGAGGGGAGAGGAGAAGGGGAGAAAGAGAGGGGGAGGAGAGAGAGATGGGGAAGGGGGTAGGAAAGAGACAGGGGGAAGGAGAGTGTGGGGAAGGATAGAGGGAGAAGGAGAGAGGGGGAAAGGAGAGGGGGAGATGGAGAGGGGGGATGGAGGGGGGAAGGAGAGAGGGAGAAGGAGTGTTCGGAGAAGGAGAGGGGGAGGGGAGTGGGGAGAAAAGGGGGAGGGGGGAAGGAAAGAGGCGATGGACAGGGGAAGCAGAGAGCGGCGAAGGAGAGAGGGGAGAAGGAGAGAGGGGAAGGAAGGGAGAAGGAGAGAGGGGAGAAGGAGAGAGGGGAAGGAAGGTGGATGGAGAAAAGGGAGAAAGAGAGAGGGAAAGGAAGAGGGAAGGAGAGAGGCGAGAAGGAGAGGGGGGTAGGAGAGGGGGAAGGAGAGAGGGGAAGGAGAGAGGGGACAAGGTGACTGGAGAGAAAGAGAGGGTGGAAGGAAAGGGTGACGGATAGAGGGGGGAAGGAGAGAGTGGGGAAGGAGGGGGGAAAGAGAGGGGGGAAGGGGGGAAGGAGTGAAGGGAGAAGTAGAGATGGGGAAAACAGAGAGGGAGGAAGGAGAGAGGGGGAAGTAGAGAGTTGGGAAGGATACAGGGAGGAGAGGGGAGAAGGAGAGAGGGGAACGAAGGAGAGAGGGGAGAAGGAAGGGGGAAGGAGAGGGGGAGAAGGGGGAAGGAGAGAGGGGAGAAGGAAGGGGAAAGGAGAGGGGAAGGAAGCGGGAAGGAGATAGGGGAGAAGGAGAGATGGGGAATGGAGAGAGGGAGGAAGGAGAGAGGGGGAGGGAGAGATGGGGGAAGCAGAGAGGGGAAGGAAGGGGGAAGGAGAGACGGGGAATGGAGAGAGGGAGGAAGGAGAGAGGGGGAAGAAGAGTGGGCGAAGGAGAGAGGGGTGGAGAGAGGGGAGAAGGAGCGGGGGAAGGAGCGAGGGGCAAGTAGAGAGGTGAGAAGGAGAAAGGGGAAGATCCGGAGAAGGAAGAGGGGGGAAGGAAGGGGGTAGAAACAGAGCGTGGAAGGAAGGGGGAAGGAGAGAGGGGAGAAGGAGAGAGGAGAGAAAGAGAGAGAGAGAGGAAGGAGAGAGGGGAGAAACAGAGCAGGGAAGGAGAGAGGGGAGAAGAAAGGGGGAAGGAGACAGGGGAGAAGGATAGAGGAGAGGAGAGGGGGGAGAAGGAGAGGGGGAAGGAGAGAGGGGGAAGTAGGGAGGGGAGAAGGAGAAAGGGGACGAAACGTGATAGGAAAGAACGGGGAAGGAGAGGGGGGAAGGAAGGGGGAAGGAATGTGGAATGAGAGAGTGGAGAAGGAGAGTGGGGAGAAGGAGAGGGGGGGAATGAAGGGGGAAGGAGAGAGTGGAGAAGGGGAGAGGGGAAGGTAGGGGGGAGGAGAGAGTAGCGATGGAGAGGAGGGAAGGAAGGAGTAAGGAGAGATGGGAGGGAGAGAGAGGAGAAGGAGAGGGGGGAAGGAGAGAGGGGAGACGGAATGGGGAAAGGAATGGGGAAGGAGAGGGGAGAAGGAGAGAGGGGAAGGAAGGTGGATGGAGAAAAAGGAGAAGGAGAGAGGGAAAGGAAGAGGGAAGGAGAGAGGGGAGAACGAGAGGGGGGTAGGAGAGAGGAAAGGAGAGAGGGGAAGGAGAGAGGGGACAAGGTGAGTGGAGAGAAAGAGAGAGGGGAAAGAGAGGGTGACGGATAGAGGGGGGAAGGAGAGAGTGGGGAAGGAGGCGGAAACGAGAGAGGGGGAAGGGGGGAAGGAGTGAGGGGAGAAGGAGAGATGGGGAAAACAGAGGAAGGAAGGAGAGAGGTGGATGTAGAGAGTTGGGAAGGATACAGGGAGGAGAGGGGAGAAGGAGAGAGGGGAACGAAGGGGGAAGGAGAGAGGGGAGAAGGAGAGACGGGGAATGGAGAGAGGGAGGAAGGAGTGAGGGGGAGGAGAGAGTGGGGAAGGATTGAGGGGGAAGGAGAGAGGGGAGACAGAGAGGGGGAAGGAGGGGGGAAGGAGAGTGAGAGAAGGAGAGAGGGGAGGAGAGGGGGAGAAGGAGAGAGGGGTAGAGAGAGGGGAGAAGGAGCGGGAGAAGGAGAGAGGGGAGAGGAGAGGGGGAGAAGGAGAGAGGGGTAGAGAGAGGGGAGAAGGAGCGGGGGAAGGAGAGAGGGGAAGGAAGGGGGTTGGAGAGAGGGGAGAAGGAGAAGGCAGGCGCAAGGGGGAAGTAGAGTGGAGAAGGAGAGGGGGAAGGAAGGAGTAATGAGAGATGGGAAGGAAGGGGGAAGGAGTGAGGGGAGAAAGAGAGGGGGGAGGAGAGGGGGAAAGAGAGAGGGGAGAAGGAGGTGGGGAATGGAAGGAAGGTGGAAGGAGACAGGGAGGAAGGGGGAAGGAGAGAGGGGAAAGAAGGGGGAAGGAGAAAGGGGAGAAGGAGAGGGGAGAAGGAGGGGGGAAGGATGGGAGAAGGAGAGAGAGGAGAAGGAGAGGGGAGAAGGAGAGAGTGGTGAAGGACAGGAGGGAAGGAGAGGGGGAAGGAGAGGGGAGATGGAGAGAGGGGAGAATGAGAGGGGGCAAGGAGAGGGGAAGGAGAGAATGGTGAAGGTGAGGGGGTAAGAAGAGGGGGTAGAAGAGTGGGGCGAAGTAGAGAGTGGTGAAGGATGGGGGAAAGGAAGGGAGAAGTAGACAGGGGAGAAGGAGAGAGGGGAAGGAAGGGGGAAGTAGAGAGTGGAGAAGGAGGGAGGGGAAAGGAGAGCGCGGAAGGAAGGGAGAAGGAGAGAGGGGAACGAAGGGAGAAGGAGAGAGTGGGGGAAGGAGAGAAGGGAAGGAAGGGGGAAGGAGAGAGGGGAGAAGAAGAGAGGGGAAGAAGGGGGAAGGAGAGAGGGGAGAAGGAGAGAGTGGGGGAAGGAGAGAGTGGAATGAAGGGGGAAGGAGAGAGGGGAGAAGGAGAGAGGGGAAGGAAGGGGGAAGGAGAGAGGGGAGAAGGAGGGTGGAAAGGAAGGGGTAAGGAGACAGGGGAGAAGGAGAGAGGGGAAGGAAGGGGAAGTAGAGAGTGGAGAAGGAGAGAGGGGGAAGGAAGGAGGGGAAGGTAGGGGGAAGGAGAGAGGGGAGAAGGTGAGAGAGGAACGAAGGGAGAAGGAGAGAGGGTAGAAGGAGAGAGTGGGGGGAGGAGAGAGGGGAAGGAAGGGGGGTGGAGAGAGGGGAGAAGGAGAGAGGGGAAGGACAGGGTGACGGATAGAGGGGGAAGGAGAGAGTGGGGAAGGAGGGGGCAACGAGAGACGGGGAAGCGAGGAATGAGTGAGGCGGAAGTAGAGAGTGGGGAAGGATAGAGGGAGAAGGAGAGAGGGGAGACGGAGGGAAGGAGAGGGGGAGAAGGAGGGGGTGAAGAAGAGGGGAAAGGAGAGAGGAGAGGAGAGAAGTAGAGGGGGGAAGGAAGGGGGAAGGAAGTCCGAAGGAGAGAGGAGTGAAGGGGGGGGGCGGAATAACGAGAGATGAAAAGGAAGGGGAAAGGAGAGAGGGAAGGAGAGGGAGAAGGTGAGGAGAAAGGAAGGGGGAAGGAGGGAGGGGAGAAGGAGAGAGGGGGGAAGGAGAGGGGGGGAAGGAGAGAGGGGAAGGAAGGGGGAAGGAGAGAGGGGAGAAGGAGAGAGGGGAAGGAAGGGGGAAGGAGAGAGGGGAGAAGGAGAGAGGGGAAGGAAGGAGAGAGGGGAGAAGGAGAGGGGGGAAGGAAGGGGGAAGGAGAGAGTGTAGAAGGAGCGAGTGGGGGAAGGAGAGAGGGGAAGGAAGGGGGAAGGAGAGACTGGGAAGGAGAGAGGGGAGAAGGAGAGGGGGTTAGTAGAGAGGGAAGGAAGGGGGAAAGAGAGAGGGGAGAAGGAGAGAGGGGAAGGAAGGGGGAAGGAGAGAGGGGAGAAGGAGAGGGGTGAAGGAAGGGGGAAGGATCGCGGGCAGAATGACAGGAGGGAAGGAAGGGGAAAGGAGAGAGGGGAGAAGGAGAGAGGGGAGAAGGAGAGATGGGAAGGAAGGCACTGATCAAGAAATAGGAAACTACAATGTATCTGGAAATGGAGTATTCCAGTTCCAAGGATGCGAATTGGAAAGCAGTTTATTGGATGAATGTCCTGTTCCTTCCCACAATGCAACATCCTGACAGTATCGACAGTTCCATTCCCCTTCACAGGTGGGTGTTAATATCTCTTCTGAAGTCGTGAGGTGTTTCCATCGTCCTGTTCCTGGAGGGTGTCCTTGTTGGTGCCTCTCTGTCTGACCCACTCCTTGTGTGACTTTAGTATTGCTGGGTTGTGAAACTGTCCTTAGGGCTTTGAGATAACTGTGGTGCTGTGTCATGTCAGTGGGAGCAGAAATCCTAATCCCTTGTATGTGTGCTGTCTGATTCGGCTTGTGAGCTGCTGGGGAATTCTGGGGGTTCTGGTACAGTTTGGCCAATTTTGCTTTTGTGGGCCTATCGTGGGTTAGCAAATCTTTTCCCACACTAATTTATCCAACTGTCAGTGGTTACTGATTTGTACTGACCCCAAATGTTTCCAAGTGTGGATGGTTATGGATTTGCACAGACCCAAAATGTTTCTAATGTTGTGTGTTACTGACTTGCACTGTCCAGAAATGTTTTGAAATGTCAGTGCTTACTGATTTGTACTGACCTGTAATTTTTACACTTTTTGGTGGTTACAGATTTGTACAGACCTGAAATTTTTCTAAGTGTCAGATATTACTGATTTGCACTGCCCCAAAGTTTGTCGAAATGTCAGTGTTCCCTGATATGCACCAACGAGAAATGTCTCCATGTGTCAGTGGTTACTGATATATACTGACCCCATTTTTTTCTAAGTGTGGATGGTTACTGATTTTCACTGTCCCAAAATTATTTTAAACATCAGTGCTTACCAATTTGTACGGACCCGTACTTTTTCCACCTATCGGTGGTTAATCATTTGCACTGACCCAAAATTACTCTGTCGGTGCTGACTGATTTGTACTGACTTGAAATTCACCCAACTCTCAGTGGTTACTGATTTGCAGTGACCCCAAATTTTTCAAAGTGTCGGTGATGAATCATCTGGACTGCCCCGAACTTTTTCCACCTATCGGTGGTTTCTGATTTATACTGACCCCAAATTTTTCCAAGTGTGGATGTTTACTGATTTGCACAGACCCAAAATCTTTCTTAGTGTCAGTGGTTACTGATTTGTACTGTCTTGAAATTTTTCAAACTGTCACCGGTTCCTATTTTGCACTGACCCGAAATATTTCCAACTGTCTATGGTTACTGATGGAAACTGACCGGAAATTTGTCAAATTTCCACTCTGTAAGTAATCTAATCTAATCTCGGTGGTTACTGATGTGTACTGCCTAAAAATTTTTCAAATAGTCAGATCTTACTGATTTGTACTGACCCCATCTTTTTCCAACTGTCGTTGGTTACCGTTTTTGTACAGAGCAGAATTTTTTCAAACTGTTGGTTGTAACTGATTTGTACGGACCTGAATTTTCTCTAAGTGTCAGTGGTTACTGATTTGCACTAACCCAGCATTTTCTCAGAGTCAGTGGTTTCTGAGTTGTACCGACCCGAAAATTTTCCAACTGTCAGTGGTTACTGATTTGCGCTCACATGAAATTTTTCCAACTGTCGGTGGTTAGCGATTTGTACTGACCCCAAACCTTTGTAAGTGTCGGTGATTACTGACTTGCACTGCCCTGAGGTTTGTCAAAGTGTCAGTGTTTCCTGATTTGCACCAACTAGAAATCTTTTCCAGTGGTCACTGATTTGTACTGACACCAAATTTTTCCAAGTGTGGATGGTTACTGATTTACACTGACCCGAACATTTTCTAGGTGTTGTTGGTTACTGATTTGTAGTGACAATAACTTTTCCACTTGTCGGTGGTTACTGATTTGCACTGCCCTGAAGTTTGTCGAAGCATCAGTGTTTCCTGATTTGCACCAACCAGAATGTTTTTTCTCCATGTGTCAGCGGTTACTGATTTGTACTGACCCGAGCCTTTTCTAAGTGTGGATGGTGACTGATTTGCACTGACCCAAATTCTTTTGAAGTGTCAGTGCTCACCACTTTTTGGTGGTTACTGATTTGTACCCACCCAATATTTTTCGAAGTGTTAGTGCTTACTGGTTTGAACTGACCCTAATTTTTTCCAACTATCGGTTGTTACTGATTTGTAACTGACCCTCGTTTTTCTAAGTGTGGATGGTAACTGATTTGTACTGACCTGATTTTTTTTTGAAATCTCAGTGTATACCGATTTGTACTGACCCACAATTTTTCCAACCATCTGTGGTTATTGATTTGCTGTGACCCTAAATTTTTCCAACTGTCGGTGCTTATTGATTTCTACAGACCTGAAATTGTTCTAAGTGTCAGTGATTACTGACTTGCATTGCCCTGGAAGTTTGTCAAAGTGTCAGTGTTTCCTGACTTGCACCGACTGAATTTTTTCTATGTATCAGTGGTTACTGATTTGTACTGACCCCAAATTATTCTCTGTGTCGGTGGCTTCTGATTTTCACTGACCCTAATTTCTTTACAACTCTCAGTGATTACTGATTTGAATTCACCCGAAAATTTCCCAACTGTCAGTGTTTCCTGATTTGCACAGACCAGATTTTTTTTTCCATATATCAGTGGTTACTGATTTGTACTGACCCCAAATTATTCTCTGTGTCGGTGAATACTGATTAGCACTGCCCTGAAGTTTGTCGAAGTGTCAGTGATTTGCACCGACCAGAATGTTTTTCCAGTGTTTCCCGAATGTACCAGTGTTTACTGATTTGTACTGACCCGAACATTTTCTCAGTGTCGGTGGTTACTGATTTTTACTGAGCACAAATTTTGCTAGGCGCAGATGATGACTGATTTGCACAGCCCCAAAATATTAAAAAATATCAGTGCTTACCAATTTGTACTGACCTGAAATGTTTTCACCTATCAGTAGTTACTGATTCGTACTGACCCGTAATTTTTCCAACTGTCGGTGGTTATTGATTTCTACTGACCTGAAATTGTTCTAAGTGTGGATGGTTCCTGATTTGCACTACCCTGAAGTTTGTCGAAGCGTCGGTGTTTCCTGATTTGCACTGACCAGAATTTTTTTTCCATGTATCAGTGGTTACTGATTTGTACTGACCCGAACGTTTTCCACCTGTCAGTGGTTACTGATTTGTACTGACCCCTATTATTCTCTGCGTCGGTGGTTACTGATTTTCATTGACTAGAAATTGCTTGAAGTGTCAGTGGTTACTGATTTTAATTGACCCTAAATCTTTCCAACTATCAGTGTTTCCTGATTTGTACCGACCAGAATTTTTTTCAAGTATCAGTGATTACTGATTTGTACTGTCCCAAATTATTCTCTGTGTCAGTGGTTACTGATTTCTACTGACCCAAACCTTTTCTAAGTGTGGATGGTTACTGATCTGCACTGTCCCAAATTCTTTTGAAATGTCAGTGCTCACCGATTTGTATTGACCCGTAATTTTTCCACTTTTTGGTGATTACTGATTTGTACCCACCCAATATTTAACAAAGTGTCAGGGCTTACTGATTTGAACTGACCCTAAATTTTTCCAACTGTCAGTGTTTCCTAATTTGCACCGACCAGAATTTTTTCCATGTATCAGTGTTTACTGATTTGTACTGACCCCAAATTATTCTCTGTGTCGGTGAATACTGATTTGCACTGCCCTGAAGTTTGTCGAAGCGTCAGTGTTTCCTGATTTGCACCGACCAGAATTTTTTTCCATGTATCAGTGTTGACTGATTTGTACTGACCCGAACATTTTCTCAGTGTCGGTGGTCACTGATTTTTACTAAGCACAAATTTTGCTAAGCGCAGATGGTGACTGATTTGCACAGTCCCAAAATATTAAAAAATATCAGTGCTTACCGATTTGTACTGACCCGAAATGTTTCCACCTGTTGGTGGTTACTGATTTGTACTGACCCGTAATTTTTCCAACTGTTGGTGGTTATTGATTTCTACTGACCTGAAATTGTTCTAAGTGTGGATGGTTCCTGATTTGCACTGACCCAAATTCTTTTGAAATGTCAGTGCTCACCAATTTGTACTGACCCGTAATTTTTCCACATTTTGTTGATTACTGATTTGTACACACCCAATATTTTTCAAAGTGTCAGTGCTCACTGATTTGTTCTGACCATAAATGTTTCCAACTGTCAATGGTTACTGATTTTTACTGATGAGAATTTTTTTCAAAGTGTCAGTGCTCACTGATTTGTTCTGACCCTAAATTTTTCCAACTGTCAGTGGTTACTGATTTGTAATGACCCCTATTATTCTGTGTCGGTTTTTACTGATTTTCATTGAATCTATTTTTTTCCAGCTGTCAGTGGTTACTGATTTTCATTGACTAGAAATTGTTTGAAGTGTCAGTGATTACCGATTTTAATTGACCCTAAATTTTTCCAACTATCAGTGTTTCCTGATTTGCACCGACCAGAATTTTTTCCATGTATCAGTAGTTACTGATTTGTACTGTCCCAAATTATTCTCAGTTCTGGTGGATACTGATTTCTACTGACCCGAATCTTTTTGAAGTGTGAATGGTGACTGATTTGCACTGTCGGAAATTCCTTTGAAATGTCAGTGCTCACTGATTTGTACTCACCCGTAATTTCTCTAACGTTGGTGGTTACTGATTTGTTCTGACCATAAATTTTTCAAACTGTCAGTGGTTACTGATTTTCATTGACTAGAAATTTTTCGAAGTGTTAGTGCTTACTGATTTGAATTGACCCCAATTTTTTCCAACTGTCAGTGGTGACTGATTTGTACTGAAACAATTTTTTTGAAACCTCAGTGCTTACTAATTTGTACTGACCCACAATTTTTCCAACTGTTGGTGATTATTGATTTCTACTGACCTGAAATTAATCTAAGTATCGGTGGTTACTGATTTGCACTGCGCTGAGGTTTGTCGAAGTGTCAGTGTTTCCTGATTTGCACCGACCAGAATGTTTTTCCATGTACCAATGTTTACTGATTTGTACTGACCAGATTTTTTTTTCAAGTATCAGTGGTTACAGATTTGTAGTAACCCCAAATTATTCTCTGTGTTGGTGGTTACTGATTTCTACTGATCCAAACCTTTTTCTAAGTGTGGATGGTTACTGATTTGCACTGACCCAAATTCTTTTTAAGGATCAGTGCTCACCGATTTGTACTGACGCGTAATATTTCCAAATGTCGGTGGTTACTGATTTGTGCTGACCCGAAATTTTTCCAAATGTCGGTGGTTACTGATTTGCACTGCCCTGAAGTTTGTCGAAGTGTCAGAGTTTCCTGATTTGCACCAACCAGAATTTTTTTTCATATATCAGTGGTACCTGATTTGTACTGACCTCAAATTATTCTCAGTTTTGGTGGTTACTGATTTCTACTGACCTGAACCTTTTCTAAGTGTGGATGGTTACTGATTTGCACTGACCCAAATTCTTTTGAAATGTCAGTGCTCTCTGATTTGTACTGACCCGTAATTTTTTCCAAATGTCACTGGTTCCAGATTAGTACTGAATTGAAATTTTTCAAACTGTGTCAGTGGTTACTGATTTGCACTGCCCTGACGTTTGTCGAAGTGTCAGTGTTTCCTGATTTGCACCGACCAGAATGTTTTTCCCTGTACCAGTGTTTACTGATTTGTACTAACCCGAACATTTTCTCAGTGTCAGTGGTTCCTGATTTTTACTGAGCACAAATTTTGATATGCATGGATGGTGACTGATTTGCACTGTCCCAAAATTTTTTATAATGTCAGTGCTCCCCGATTTGTACTGACCCAATATTTGTCCACCTGATGGTGGTCACTGATTCGTACTGACGTGAAATTATTCTCTGTGTCGGTGATTAATGATTTGCACTGCGCTGAAGTTTGTCGAAGTGTCAGTGTTTCCTGATTTGCACCGACCAGATTTTTTTCCATGTATCAGTGGTTACTGATTTGCACTGTCCCAAAATTTTTTATAATGTCAGTGCTCCCCGATTTGTACTGACCCAATATTTGTCCACCTGATGGTGGTTACTGATTCGCACTGACCTGAAATTATTCTCTGTGTCAGTGGTTACTGATTTGCACTGCGCTGAAGTTTGTCGAAGTGTCAGTGTTTCCTGATTTGCACCGACCAGATTTTTTTCCATGTATCAGTGATTACTGATTTGTACTGACCCCAAATTATTCTCAGTTTTGGTGGTTACTGATTTCTCCTGACCCAAACCTTTTCTAAGTGTGGATGGTTACTGATTTGCACTGTCCCAAATTCTTTTGAAATGTCAGTGCTCACCGATTTGAACTGACCCGTAATTTTTCCAAATGTTGGTGATTACTGATTTGTAATGACGGGAAATTTTTCTTACTGTCACTGGCTCCTGACTTGTACTGACTTGAAATTTTTCAAACTGTCGGAGGTTACTGATTTGCACTGCCCCAAATTTGTCGAAGTGTCAGTGTTTCCTGATTTGCACCGACCAGAATGTTTTTCCATGTACCAGTGTTTACTGACTTGCACTGACTTGAAACATTTTCTCAGTGTCGGTGGTTACTGATTTTTACTGAGCACAAGTTTTGCCAACCGCAGATGGTGACTGATTTGCAATGTCCCAAATTCTTCTGAATTGGCAGTGTTTACTGATTTGCACTGACTTGAAATATTTTCTCAGTGTCGATGGTTACTGACTTGCACTCACCTAATATTTTTCGAAGTGTTAGTGCTTACTGATTTGGACTGACCCTAAATGTTTCCATCTGTCAGTGGTTACTGATTCATAACTGACCCTCAGTTTGTTGAAGTATGGTTGGTTACTGATTTGTACTGACCCAAAATCTTTTGAAATGTCAGTGCTCACCGATTTGATCTGACCCGTAACTTCTCTGTCGGTAGTTACTGATTTTCACTGACTAGAAACTTTTCAAAGTGTCCGTGGTTATTGAGTTGTACTGACTCAAACTTCATCCAACTGTCGGTAGTTACTGATTTGTAATGACCCAAAATTATTCTAAGTGTCAGTAGTTACCGATTTTCACTGACTAGAAATTTTTCAAAGTGTCCGTGGTTACTGATTTGTACTGACTCGAAATTCATCCAATTGTCGGTAGTTACTGATTTGCACTGCCACAAATTTTTTCCAGATGTCTGCGGTTACTGATTTGTACTGAATCTAAATGTTTCTTCGTATGGATGGTTACAGATTTCCACTGACCCGCATTTTTTCTTACTGTCACTGGTTCCTGATTTGTATTGACCTGAAATTTTTCAACTGTCAATGGTTACTGATTTGCACTGCCCCAAAGTTTTTCGAAGAGTCAGTGTTTCGACCAGAATTTTTTTCCATGAATCACTGGTTACTGATTTGTACTGACCACAAATTTTTCTAAGTGTGGATGGTTACTGATTTGAATTGTCCCAAAAGGTTTTAAAATGTCAGTGCTCACCGATTTGTACTGACACAAAATTCATCCAACTGTCGGTGGTTACTGATTTAGAGTCGTAGAGTCATTGACATATACAGTATGGAAACAAACCTTTCGGTCCAACGTGTCAATGCCGACCAGATATCCCAACCCAATCTAGTCGGACCTGCCAGCACCCGGCCCATATCCCTCCAAACCCTTCCTATTCATATACCCATCCAAATGCCTTTTAAATGTTACAATTGTACCAGCCTCCACCACTTCCTCTGGCAGCTCATTCCATACACGTACCACCCTCTGTGTGAAAACTTTGTCCCTTCAGTCTCTTTTATATCTTTCCCCTCTCACCCTAAACCTATGCCGTCTAGTTCTGGACTCACTAACCCCAGGGAAAAGACTTTGTCTTTTTATCCTATCCACACTCGTCATAATTTTGTAAACCTCTATCAGGTCACCCCTCTGCCTCTGATGGTCCAGGGAAAACAGCCCCAGCCTGTTCAGCCTCTCCCTATAGCTCAAAACATCCAAGCCAGGCAACATCCTTGCGAATCTTTTCTGAATCCTTTCAAGTTTCACAACATCTTTCCGATAGGAAGGAGACAGAATTGCACACCATATTCCAACAGTGGCCTGACCAATGTCTTGTACAGCCACAACATAACCTCCCAACTCCTGTACTCAATACTCTGATCAAAAAAGGAAAGCAGACCAAATGCCTTCTTCACTATCCTATCTACCTGAGACTTCACTTTCAGGGAGCTATGAATCTGAACTCCAAGGTCTCTTTGTTCAGCAACACTCCCTTGAACATTACCATTAAGTGTATAAGTCATGCTAAGATTTGTTTTCCCAAAATACAGCACCTCGCATTTATCTGAATTAAACTCCATCTGCCACTTCTCAGCCCATTGGCCCATCTGATCCAGATCCTGTTGTACTCTGAGGTAACCCTGTTCACTGTCCACTACACCTCACATTTTGGTGTCATCCGAAAACTTACCAACTGTATCTGTTATGCTCGCATCATTTATGTAAATGACAAAAGTAGAGGACCCATCACCGATCCTTGTGGCACTCCACTGGTCACAGGCCTCCAGTCTGAAAAACACCCCTCCACCACCACCCTCTGTCTTCTACCTTTGAGCCAGTTCTGTATCCAAATGGCTAGTTGTCCCTATATTCCATGAGATCTAACCTTGCTAACCAGTATCCCATAGGGAACCTTGTCGAAGGCCTTACTGAAGTTGATTTAGATCACATCTACTGCTCTACCCTCATCAATCCTCTTTGTTACTTCTTCAAAAAACTCAATCAAGTTTGTGAGACATGATATCCCATACACAAAGCCATGTTGACTATCCCTAATCAGTCCCTGCCTTTTCAAATACATGTACATCCTGTCCCTCAGGATTCCCTCCAACAACTTGCCCACCACCGATGTCAGGCTCACTGGTCTTTTGTACTCTGGCATGTCCTTACCACCCTTCTTAAACAGTGGCACCACGTTTGCCAACCTCCAGTCTTCCAGCACCTCACCTGTGACTATCGATGATACAAATATCTCAGCAAGAGGCACAGCAATCACTTCTCCAGCTTCCCACTGAGTTCTAGGGTATACCCGATCAGGTCCTGGGGATTTATCCACCTTTATGCGTTTCAAGACATCCAGCACTTCCTCCTCTGTAATCTGGACATTTTGCAAGATGTCACCATCTATTTCCCAACATTCTATATCTTCCATATCATTTCACAAAGTAAATATTGATGCAAAATATACATTTAGTATCTCCCCCATTTTCTGCGGCTCCACACAAGGGCCGCCTTGTTGATCTTTGAGGGTACTTATTCTTTCCCTAGTTACCCTTTTGTCCTGAAAGTATTTGTAAAAACCTTTTGGATTCTCCTTAATTCTATTTGCCAACGCTACCTCATGTCCCCTTTTTGCCCTCCTGATTTCCCCCTTAAGTTATACTCCTACTCCTTTATACTCTTCTAAGGATTCACTCGATCTATCCTGCCTGTACCTTACATATGCTTCCTTCTTTTTCTCAACCAAACCTCCAATTTCTTTAGTCATCCAGCATTCCCTATACCTACCAACCTTTCCTTTCACCCTGACAGGAAGATACTTTCTCTGGCCTCTTATTATCTCACTTATGAAGGCTTCCAATTTTCCAGCCGTTCCTTTACCTGCGAACATCTGCCCCCAATCAGCTTTTGAAAATTCTTGCCTAATACCGTCAAAATTGGCCTTTCTCCACTTTAGAACTTCAACTTTTAGATCTAGCCTTCCCTTTTCCATTACTATTTTAAATCTAATAGAATTATGGTCGCTGGTCCCAAAGTGTTCCCCCACTGACACCTCAGTCACCTGCCCTGCCTTATTTCCCAAGAGTAAGTCAAGATTTGCACCTTCTCTCGTAGGTACATCCACACACTGAATCAGAAAATTGTCTTGTACACACTTACACACTCCATCTAAACCCTTAACACGATGGCAGTCAAAGCCTATGTTGCGAAAGTTAAAATCCCTGACCATAACCACCCTATTATTCTTCCAGATAGCTGAGATTCCCTTACAAATTTGTTTCTCAATTCCCCTCTGACTATTCGGGGGTCTATGATACAATCCCAATAAGGTGATCATCCCTTTCTTATTTCTCAATTCCACCCAACTAACGTCCCTGGATGTAATTCCAGGAATATCGTCCCTCAGCACAGCTGTAATGCTATCCCTTATCAGAAACTCCTCTATTGCCTCTTTTTCTATCCTTCCTGTAGCATTTGTATCATGGAACATTAAACTGCCAGTCCTGCCCATCTCTGAGCCATGTTTCTATCATTGATTTTTTTTTTAGATTACATTACAGTGTGGAAACAAGTCCACACCAAGCCGCCAAAGTGTAACCCACCCATACCCCTAACCTAACACTACGGGAAATTTAGCATGACCAATCCACCTGACCTGCACATCTTTGGACTGTGGGAGGAAACCGGAGCACCCAGAGGAAACCCACGCAGACACGGGGAGAATGTGCAAACTCCACACAGTCAGTCGCCTGAGGCAGGAATTGAACCCGGGTCTGTGGCGCTGTGAGGCAGCAGTGCTAACCACTGTGCCACCCACTCACACTGTGCCGCCCACTGTGCTATGATATCTCACAATCTCACAAATGTGAGGTGACGCATTTAGCCAAGACTAATTCGAGAGCGAATTATACAATGAACAGAGGACCCTTGGGAAAAGTTGATGGGCAAAGGGATCTGGGAGTGCAGGTCCATTGTACCATGAAGGTGGATAGAGTGGTCAAGAAGGCATATAGTCTGCTTGCCGTCATTGGATGGGGTATTGAGTATAAGAGCTGGTAAGTCATGCTCAAATTGTACAAGACATTGGTTCGGCCGTATTTAGAATACTGTGTACAGTTCTGGTCACCACATTCCCAAAAGGATGTGGACACTTTGGAGAGGGTTCAGAGAAGGTTTACGAGGATGTTGCCTGGTATGGAAGGTGCTAGCTATGAAGAGAGGTTGAGTAGGTTAGGTTTGTTTTCATTAGAAAAAGGGAGTTTAAGGGGGGGCCGTGATTGAGGTTTATGAAATCATGAAGGGTGTAGACAGGGTGGATGGAGATAAGCTTTTTCCCAGGGTGAAGGATTCAGTAATGAGAGGTCACACTTTCAAGGTGAGAGGTGGAAAGTTTAAGGTGGATACACACGGCAAGTACATCACACAGAGTGTGGTGGGCGTTTGGAATGGGTTGCCAGCAGAGGTGGTAGGGGCAGGCACGGTAGGTACATTTAAGATGTGTGTGGACAGATGCATGAGTAGGTGGGGAGCAGAGGGATACAGATACTCAGGAATTGGGCGACAGGTTTAGACAGGAAATTTGGATCAGCTCAGGCTTGGAGGGCAGTAGGACCTGTTCCTGAACTGTACATTGTCTTTCTTTAACGCAGTCCCTTGTTCCTAACAGTGCCCTGAGGTCATCTGCCTTCCATGTTAGGCCCCTTGCATTGAAATAAATGCAATTTAATTTATTAGTCCTACCTTGTTCCTGCTTGCCCTGACTGTTTGAATCACTTCTGTACTTAACTGTACCAGTCTCAGATTGATATCTTTCCTCACTATGTCCCTGGGTCACCCCCTCCCACCCCAACCCCCCACCCACCTTACTAGTTTAAATCCTCCCGAGCAGCGCTAGCAAATTTCCCTGCCAGTATATTAGTTTAGACCCCTTCCAAATTTATGTAATCCATCCTTCTTGTACAGGTCACTTCTACCCCGAAAGAGATTCCAATAATCCAAAAAATGTGAATACTTCTCCGATATAACATTCCCACAACAGGAGAGAGAAGGAAAGGAGGGTGTGGGGGAATGGGGTTAAGGCGGAATGGAGGGGGGAGAAGGAGGGGGAAAATGAGAGGTGGGGAAGGAAGGGACGGGAAAGAGATGTGGGAAGGGAGGGGAGGGAGAGGGGTGGTAATAGAAGGGGGTAGGAGGAAAGAAGGAGGGAGGGCTGGAGGAATGAGGGAGGGGGAGGGAGTGGGAGGGAGTGAGGGAGGGAAGGAGAGGGTGGAGGAGAGGGATGAAGGAGAGGGGGAGGAGTAGGGTGAATGAGTGAGGGAATGAGGGAGAGATGGGACAAGAAAGGGAGAAAGGAGAGGATGGAAAGAGAGGGGGTGAATGAGGGGATGTAAGGGGGGAAGGTGAGGTGGGGATGGGAGGAAACGGGAAGGAGATGTGAGAAGGTAGCGGAGGGGAAGGAGAGGGGTAGAAGGAGAAGGTGGTAGGAGAGGGGGAAGGAGGGAGGAGAAGGAGGGGTAAATGAGGGAGGGGGCGCAGGAGAGGAGGAGAAGTATGTGGAGGGAAGGAGAGGGGAAATGTAGAGGGGAAAGGAGAGTGGCAATGTAAAGGGGGAAGAAGAGGGTGAAGGGGAAGGTGAAGTGGTGGAAAGAGAGTCAGGGAAGGATGGGTGGAAGGAGAGGGGCAGAGGGGGAATGAGAGGGGGAAGGAGAAGGGGGAAGGGGTGAAGGAGAGGTGGGTAAGGGGAGGAGAGGGCAGAGTTGGGGAAAGCAATTAGCAGGGAAGGAAAGGGGGTAAGTAAGGGGGATTGAGGGGAGAAGCAGAGAGAGAAGAGTGGGGGGATGGAGGGGAGGAAAGGGGGTAATGGAGTGGCTTGAAGGAGGGGAGGGGAATGTAGTGGGGAAGGAGAGGGGGGATGGAGAGAAGGGAGGCGAATAGAGGGGAAGGCAAGTGCTCAGGAACAAGGGGGGAAGGTAAGGGTGATGGAGGGTAAAACAGAGTGAAGAGTGGGAGGAAGGAGTGGGGAGGAGAGGAGGAGGAGGAGGAGGAGGGGCAGGTGAGAAAGGAGAGAGGGAGAGAGGGAGAGAAGAGGGGGGTAGAAAAGAGTGAGAGAGAGAGACATAGAAATGTCCCTCAGTCCCCCCTGTCCCCTCTGCCCTCTCCCCTCTGACATGTGTTAGTGACATGGGCAGTCCACCACATGGTACTGAGTCCAAATCTCCCTCAGGGACAGGAGGACAGGGAGGGAGGGGGTGTGTGGTCTTCCCCAGTTTCCTCATTCCCCCTCCCCCCCGACCCCAGCTCCAACCTTCCAGATTATGCCCCGCCCCCATGACCAGTCCCACCTGTCAATCTTCCTTCCCACCAATCCGCTCCATCCTCCTGTTGCTGCTGATTCCTCCACCCGGCCGCCAGAGGGAGCCGCTCTGTCTCTCCTCACGGCCCTCGTCTGAGTCACCTCTTCCCTCCTCCCGCTTCCTCCTTGTCAATCCTTCCCCTGTGGGGGCGGGCGGCCATCCTGGGGTGTCACCGCGCAGCCCCTTGCGCCTTTGCGTCACCCAGGTGATTGTGACGCTGTCAGTGAGTGAGAGTCCCCCTGAGTGTAACCATCTGTAACACAGTCTGGGACCCATCAGTTGATTCCCAGCTTTTACAGATGGAATGTCCACGAGAAAGTGTCACAGTCACGGGATGTCCCTCAGACCATTGTCAGGGAAGAGGGGAATTTGGTTACAATCTCATGGTCATTTGGACAATAAACAGATCCGTGTAATCACTGGGTGTCCGTCTGGGAAATGGATTGATGATGATGGAGGGGAGTTGGGTTCTCCAGAATTAGGTGGAATCAACTTGCAGTGCAGCTTGTTCAGCACCACAGCTACAAACATCCCCTGTCTCCACCACCGACACTCAGTAACAGCAGTGTGTACCATAGACAAGATGGACTGGAGAAATTCCCCAAGGTTCCTTCCAGAGCAGCTTCCAGACCCACGGCACTATCATGTGGAATGCTGAACACAGCAGATACACGGGAACACCATCAGTTGACAATTCCACATCAAGCCGCTCCCCATCCTGGCTTGGAAAAACATCTCAGTCCCACAAGTGCCATTGGTTGGAAATCCTGGTGGTCCCTCTCTTACATCATTGTGGGTTTATCTGCACCAAATAAATGGCAGCAGTTCAAGGCAATAACTCACCGTCAACTTCACCAGAGCAATTATATCTGAGCAATCGGTGGGGACCCAGCGGCAACGACCCAAACACATTAATGAATCACAAAATAAAGCTCAGTATTTGGGACCCGTGTGCTCCATTGCTGAGTATCTGAATAAATTGGGTCGATATTCGAGAAAATTAAAAGGCAATTTCATTTGATTATCTCAGATTGTGAAGAGGCTTGAGAGGGGAGATGCTGAGAAATTAATTCTGTGGGTCTGGGAATCTGAAACACGATAACACAGTCTCAGGAGATGCTGGAAAAGCTCAGCAGGTCAGGCAGCATCTGTGCAGAGAAATCAGCGTTAATGTTACAGCATCCGCAGTTCATTCGGGTTTGATTACCACCCTCTCAGGGTAAGGGGCAGGTTATTTGGGACTGAGATGAGGAGACAGCGCTTCACTCTAAGGCCTCTGAGTCTTTAACATTCTCTTTTCCTGAAGATTGTGGATGGTCCCTCACTGAGTACATTTCAGATTGGAATAGACAGATTGCCGGGGTCTCAGGGTGGCATGGGATATGGGGAGTGGATAGGAAACCAGATTTGAAATCTCAAACCAGCTCTAATTGGATTGACTGCCAGAACAGACTGAACAGTTTAAACAGGCTGTATAGTCTCCTCCTGCTCACATTTCCTGAGCTCTTAGATATTTACTGAACCAATTCCCAATCTCTATGGATTTGGTTCCATGAAACCGTTTATCATTAAATCTCTGCAGCCTCCACCCTATTACAAACCATCTCATTCTTTCTTCAGCGTTACCCCCATTCCAATTGCTCAGAAATCATTACTTTTCTAACTTCCTTACGCCCTGCTGAATCACCCCACCCTCATAACTCACGGGTTAACCTTTCGCTTCTCCCAAGAGATGCTGCCTGACCTTATCAGATTTCTCAGCATGGTCTGTGTTTATTTCAGAGGGAATGACATCTCCCTGTTCCTGTTTCTGTGAGTGGATATTTTCCCCAATCCGACTCCTTGATAATCCGTGTGTTCACAGAGAAAAGAGGGATTGCTCGGTCCAAATTTATAACATGCACAAAAGGGCATCTCTATCTTGTGGTGATATTAAAAATAAAACATCTTAAACCAAATGAAATCCATGAGGAAATGGCATGTTGCAATGGGGTCTGTAAGGGGCAGGAATTCAATCCGCCCTCCCCCCCGTTGTTATTGGGTATGATGCTCCTGATCCACCAATACACAGATCTGACTAAATGCACAAACAACCCCTCTCCATCCATTTCATTCAGAATAAGGTCAATAACAGGATGAATTAAAGCAAAATACAAACTGTGATGAATGCTGCATGTAGGGAGGCATGTTACTGTAGAGTTTTTACAGCACTGAGATCAGGCTGTTCGGCCCATCATTCACATTCCAGTCTAATCGTCTGGACTCCCTCTCTAAATCTCTCCAATTACCCAGATCCCTGTCTGAATGAAAACTGTCTGTGTGGGGTTTGCACCTTTTCCCGGGGTCTGCGTGGGATCCTTCTGGGTGCGTGGGTTTCCTCCCACAGTCCAATGATGTGCAGGTTATAGTGGGTTGGCCTTGCTAAATTGTCCAGAGTATCCAGGGATGTGTAGGTGAGGTGGATTACCCATGGAAAATGCAGGGTTACAGGGATAGGGTAGCGGGGGTGAGTCTTGGTGGGTTACATGATGGTCTCAATGGCCGGTTTCCACACTGTAGGGATTCTATGATTCCATGCTCCTTCCCATCTGCCTCTATGGATGAGGAAGAGTATCACCTGACCCAATATCCCCTTCGGTGGCTCAACGATTGCTTTGTTTCCAACAAAGAACTGCAGGTGCTGCAGATCTGAGAGACAGCACACAAATTGCTGGAGAAACTCAGCAGGTCTGGCAGCATCTGTGGGGAGGGAACCTTTCGGATCCAGGGATTGTTCTTCAGAACTGAAGGCTTCTGATTCTGGTGCTGTCAGACCTGCTGAGCTTCTCCAGCAATTTCTTGTTTGGATTTCAGCCCCAATCCAGTTGGTGATGATCATGGCCTTGTTAAGTGTGTTTGGGGATGGGGAGGGCGCTGCTCGCAGGCTGATGGTGGTGTAGTGGGGAGCATAGCTGCTGTCCAAGCAGTTGGCCTCGGTTCGATTCCTGTCCATAGCAGTGTTGCGGTCTGTAAGTAGCTTTCAAAAGTAAACGCGCTAGAATGAACCGAGGAAATCCATTTTTCCTTCTGTGGTAAAACGGATCTGTCAGATTGCTCTTGCTTTTCCTGGCGATGGTTCCTGTGAATTGCAGTGTGGAACCGGGCAGCATTGCTCGGCATCTCGGAAGCTTTCCCCTCTGCTGCTTCCCATTTCTTATTGAAATATTGGGTACAGCACAAGGGTGGGTTTGTTTTGTTCGAAAAGTGAGAGACTGCTCTCGTCAGGAACCTGAAATAATTACAGAAGCCGCTGGAAACACTGAACAGTTCCAACAGCTTCTGTCGTGGTCGGGAGGGAGGGTTAATGTGTCAAATCTACACAAGGATAAAATAAACTCCAGCCACAAAACAGAGTTCCTAAGTTTTACAAACATCAGTATGACATTATTCTGAGCCATCAATTCCCCTTGAACACTTCCAATGTGGAATAGCATCTTTCTGATTCTCACTTTGAGAGATGTCCCTCAGTGAGCTCCTCCACCATTCTTTCCATTTCACTGTGGACCCACTATCCACAGTCTCCAATCAAATGACCTGAACTCAGACACACAGAGATCTTAAAGAGTGACACAATGCAGATAGGAAGTTGATTTCATTTCTGGTTCTGAGTCCAATCTTCACTCAGTGAGACAGAGTCAGGTATTCAAGGCTCAAACAAGAGCTGGATTCTGCTTCTGGTGATTGTCTTCATTCAGTAACAAGGAGGGCCGTGGGCCGGAAGGAGCTCATCATTGTGCTTCGGGTTGTCTGCTCAGTCTACAGCATTGCAGGCCGTGGGAGCAGGGCAGTGGGAAAGGTACCTCGTGTGGACTGCAATAGGACTTTCCACACATTTTTCCAGGTCAGTTACAGAGCTCCAGGAATTCTGAATGAGGATATGAAAAATGCATTGATTGAAGGAGGAGGATCAGGAAAACAGGATAAAGCTGATGAGATCAGCAGGATTTCTCGGTTTAACTCTGTGCCATACTTTATTTTCTGCTTCATAAATCTACAATCCAGAGTTCAACCCACTCAGAGCAATATAAGCTCAGAAACAAATCATTCAGTCCAACACATCCATGCCGAACTGATATCCAATGTAAATCTCATCGTATTTGTCAGAATATGGCCCAACTTCCTCTGAACTCTTTTTAATTCCTACACCCACCCAGATACCTTTTAAATGTTGGAATTGTACCAGCCTCCTCTACTTCCTCTGGCAGCTCATGCACACAGTGCCCTCTGCATGAAAAATGTTCCCCTTAGGTCCCTTTTATGTTTCCCCTCTCAAATTTAACATATGCCATCTGCTTCTGGACTCCCCCACCACAGGGAAATCACCTTGCCTATTTATCCTATTGAGGGTCCTTCATGATTTTCTGAACCTCTATTACATTACCCCTCAGCTACCGAGGCTCCAGGGATAATAGCCTCAGTCTTACCCTCCAGCACAAACCCTCCAACCTTGGCAGCATCCTTGTTAATCTTTTCTGAACCCTTTCAAGTTTCACAACCCCCTTCTTATAGGAGGGAGTCCAGAATTGCACGATATACCAAAAGTAGCTGAACCAATACTGCAAAATGACCTCCCAACTCCGTTCCCCAATTAACTGAGCAATAAAGACAAAAACGACAAACGCTTTCTTCACTATCCTATCGAAATGTTAGTCCACCGTCAACGATCTATGAAGCTGCACTCCATGTATATTTGTTTAGCAACATCCCTAGTGCGTTGTCATTCAGTGTATAAATCCTGCTCTCTTTTGCCTTTCCAAAATGCAGCACCTCACATTTATCTAAATTAATCTCCATCTGCCACTTCTCAGCCCATTGGCCCATCTGATCAAGATCCCATTGTCCTCTGAGGTAACCATCTTCACTGTCCTCTACACCTCCAAATTTACTGTAATCTGCAAACTTACTAACCATTCGTCCTATGGTCACATCCAAATTATTTATAGAAATGACAAAACAACAGTGGACCCAGCACCGATCCTTGTGACACACCGCTGGTGACAGGCCTTCAGTCTGAAAAGCAACCATCCCCCACCACCACCCTCTGTCTTCTATCTTCGAGCCAGTTCTCCACCCAAAGGGTGATTCTACTGCCCCAACATACAAGTTTGACAATATGACACCAGTCTCAAAAGTACAACAAGAATCTCTTCCTGATGACAACAGGCGGGTCGGTTTGCCACCGGTGCTGTTCACACTTGGAATATACCTGGAGCAGAACAACACAAACCCAACTGGAGAGGGTGGCTCTGTATAAGGAGTGTCAGTGTGGAGTTAAAATTCAACAAATGCGATGAAATAAAATAAAAGATTAATGAAGGTAAGGCCGTCCAATCTGTTTCACAAATTATTACATAAGAGGCTGGATAAAAACTGAAGCTATTGTCATAAATGGCTCCAGCTCACCATGGAGAATTAATGTGCTAGGACAGAAAAATGCTGAGTGATCATAAATTGCTGCAAGTTGCAAACAGCAGAATTAAAATCCAACTTATTTTTTTACTGTAAGGATGAATATTTTAATCATGTTATTCTCTATATACGAATGATTTACAGATGGTCATTTATTATCCAGAAAGAAAAGACAATCAATATTTTCTTTGACATCTAACTTGGATTTGGAGAAGATACTGTGGATGATACCAGCCACCAGGATTGTTTTGTACAGACAGGCGAATAATAATGTCACCAGGAAATAGCAGAAGGTTGTGGAGGGAAACGAGCAGACTGAAGCCCGCTGTGATGGAGTTTGGTATAAAAGGCTAAAGGGAGACAAACTCGACGGAACTACAGAGTGTGAAATGTGAACTTGGATAGAGTTACCTTGGTGTTCATGTGCACAGGTCTTTTACTGTAACAAGGTCTGCTGAAGGGGGAAATAGAAAACATGTGGGATCTTAAGCATCACAAATGACCCATTGAGTAAGGAGAAAGAAAATACATAAAGGGAAACCCGTGCTGTTCCTGGGGATCTGAAATCTAACCTCAGCAGGTCAGGCAGCATCTGTGAGAAGGGAACCAGAACCCATTTCTCCCACAGCAGTCGACAAGGCACCAAGGGAGCTCCCTGATCTGATTGGCTCTGTGCTAATTAACACTGTACCCAGATATTAATCCAGTGGGTCAGCTTCTTAGTTAAACAGTGAGTTCCTTAGAGTGACGAGGCAGACCCTTGTATGTTGTTCACACCTACATGGTCAGTAAAATGGTATCCTGCCCGTCCCATTGAAAACCCAGCTTCAGCTCTGACCATATTTCCTGAAACCCAGCATGGGGAGGAAACACTGCCTCCTGGTCTTAGGTTCTTCTCTGTAGGAAAAGGGGTCACTTCCTGTGATCTCCCTCTGACAACTCCATTGCTTTTAGTTTCTCTCACTTGATTGGCTTTCTGTTCCTTCTGGTTTCGTGGTCTACTCACACTTCCCAAAGCTGAGGCTCCTGCTTAATGGTAGAATCTGGCTAGGGCATCAGTCAATGGAAGAATTAGTACAGGGGTATGAGTAAATGGGAGAATTAGTACAGGGGTATGAGTAAATGGGAGATTTAGTCCAGGGGTATGTGTAAATGGGAGACTTGGTGGGAATCAATAAATGGGAGATTCGATGCACAGTGCCATTACATTGGAAAACTGCTGTGAGTGTCATATATGAGAGAATTGGAGCAGAGCATGTCTAAATTGGGAAATAGCGGCAGGAAAACAATAAGAAGAATTGTTGTTGCACGCATCAGTTAATCGGAGATTCAGTTCAGTGCACCATCAAATGAAAAAAAATTCAAGTTGCCAATAATTGGAGAATTCATTCAGGTGCCATTAAATTCGAAGTGGGAGAACGGGGGCAGGATAACACTCAATGGGAGATTTGGTGCACTTCCAGGATTTGTGCAGGATAGGGAAACGGGGGAAATAGCCATAAATAGAGTCATACAATCATAGAGATTTACAACACAGAAAAAGATCTTTCGGTCGAACTTGTCCATGCCACAATTTAAGAATTCTGGCAGCACTCCACTAAATTGAACCATTGCAAGGAACAACTTAACGGGAGAATTGGGCAAGGTCTTATCAAAATGTAATTGGACCAGCCTCCACTACTTCCTCTGGCAGCTAATACACACAGCCCTCTGCATGAAAAATGTTCCTCTGAGGTCCCTTTTATGTTTCCCCTCTCAACGTTAACATGTACCAGCTGCATCTGGACACCCCCACCACAGGGAAATCACCTTGCCTTTTTAACCTATTGAGGACCTTCATGGAAGAATTGGTGCAGTGTAACACTAAATGGGAGAATTCGGGCAGGGCAATACTTGATGGGAGATTTAGAGTAGGGCACCCAAAAAGCGTTCGACGTTCTCAGTCAATATGATGATTGTGCAAGGCAGCACTGTGAGGAGAACTGGTTCAGGACTTCAGTAATTGGGGAAAGTGGTGCTCAGCAACACTGAATTGGAGAATTGGTGTGGGGTATCAGTAAATGAGAGACCTGGTGCAGGGTGCTGATAACTTCGAGAATTGGAGCAAATGGGAGAACACGGGCAGTGAATCAGTAAATAGGACAAATGTTGCAAAGGATTAATGGTCTAGAATCAATGCAGTGCACCACGAAATGGGGGAGTTGGTGCTGTTCACCACTAAAGGGAAGATATGTGTAGGATCAGTAATTCGGAGATTTGATGCAGGGATCGCCAAGATTAGAGAATTCTGGCAGCTGGTTACTAAATGAGAGAATAGTTGCAGAGAAATACTGAATGGGAGACTTGGTGCACAGTGGAGCTAAATTAGAGAATGGGTGCATGGCAACAGTAAATGGGAGAATTAGAGTAGCGCACCCTTAAATGGTAGAATCGGGCTCCGGCATCAGGAAATGGAAGGATTAGTACAGGGGTATGTGTAATTGAGAGATTTGGAAAATCAATAAATGGGAGATTCGGTGCACGGTGCCATTACATTGGAAAAGTGGTGTGAATGTCAATATATTAGAAAATTCAAGCAAAGTATTTTGAAATTGGGGAATAGGGTCCAGGGAATCAACAAAAAGAAGAAATGTTGCAAGCATCGGTAAATTGGAGATTCCTGATGAAGGGCTTTTGCCCGAAACGTTGATTTCGCTCCTCGTTGGATGCTACCTGAACTGCTGTGCTATTCCAGCACCACTAATCCAGTATTTGATTTTCAGCATCTGCAGTCATTGTTTTTACCAAATTCGAGATTCAGTTCAGTGCATCACTAAATGATAAAAAAAATCAGCAGGTTACCCGTACGTGAAAGATGTGCATCAGGGAACAGGTAAATGGAAGGAATTGATGTAGGACAACAATAATTGGAGAATTCATGCAGGTGCTATTAAATTCTTAGTGGGAGGACTGGGGCAGGATAACCTCAACGGTTGAGTTGGTGAAATTCCCGAATTAGTGCAGGATTGGAAAATGGCAGAATTGGTGCAGGGAAGCGGAGCACTAATTACAGCCTCAGAGATGTACAGCACGGAAACAGACCCTTCGATCCAACTTGTCCACACCTAAATTTAAGAATCTTGGCAGCTCTCCACGAAATTGGAGAATCATTGGAAGGAACTACAAAATGGAAACAATTGGGAAAGGACTTATCGAAATGTGAGAATTTGCAACAGGGCATCAGATACTGGGTGAATTAGTGCATTTCAGCACTAAATGGGTGAGTTATGCTGTGTTGCACTAAATGGGAGAATTGAGGCAGGACAATATCTTTTGGGAGACTTAGTGTACGGCACCCCTAAATTGGGCGAGGGCATCAGTCAGTATGGGGATTGGAATGAGGCAACACTGAGTGGGCTTCAGTAATTGAGGGGAATGGTGCTAACCAACACTGAATGGGACAATTGGTGCGGGCCATCTGTAAATGAGAGACCTGGAGCACAGTGGAGCTAAATTAGAGATTGGTGCATGGCAACAGTAAATGGGAGAATTAGAGTAGCGCACCCTTAAATGGTAGAATCGGGCTCGGGCATCAGTTGCTGTGGTGAAACGGTGGGCAATCACGGTGTGAAACGTTGTTATCGCTCTCTGGTTTCCTTCATTCCTGTCCTGGTCAGGGAGGCTGGGGATTGGTCCTCTCCATCAGATGGAGGGACCAGCGCATTGTTGACCCAATTTAATCAAGAATGGAATTGGTCATCTTCACTTCTCATGGTTCATTGTTGTTCTGTTTTGTTGAATGTTACTTGAGCACTTTCTGGGACTTGACAATGCATTAAAGCTGCAGTATGTTTGGAAGCACGGTTTGGAATTGTCTCGCTGCAGGACATGACATAGACGAATCGCACTCCCTCAAATTCAGCATGCCAGTATGTCTGGCAATGGTTCCACCTTTTCTGTTTTGCTTCTGTTCCACGCTAAGAGCTGTCAGTTTTTGGATTCGCTCGAGTGCTGAGGGGGTAACACAATTTGTGTGGTATTTTTCTTCAGGCCAAACTCCACCCTCCAGGAAAAATAGCCAAACGCGCTGAGTAACAAACAGCACGCGTTTTTAGCAAATGGTCTGTTCAAGCTGGTGTCAGCTTCTGGAGCATCTCAGAGTTGCCAAGCACGGAAACAGACCCTGACATCTAACTTGCCACTGCTAAACAGATAACCGAAATTAATCTAACCAATATTTGCCAAAATTTGTCCCTTATCTCTCTGAACCCTTTCAGCTGCCTTTGAAATGTTGAGAGCGCACCAGTCTCTGCCACTAAATATGGCAATTCATTCTGTACACACGGAAATGTCTGTGTTCAAAACAAGTGTCCCTCATATCCCCTTTAAATATTACTGTTCTCACATTCAACCAATGTTATCTCGCTGTGAACTCATGTGCCTTGTGAAAAATTACTCCCTGACTCTTTTCTCTGTCCGTCTGCCTCATGTCTTTATAAAATTCTGTAAGGCCATTCCCCAGCCCTGAAGCTCCAGGGAAAACTGTCGAAGACAATTCAGCTTCGTGCTATTGTCCAAACAGTGCAAACCTTGCAAACCCTTTCAAATACTTTCGAAATTGCACCACGTTCGTTCCTGAACGCGCGATCTGTTCGTGACTGAAATGAAGCGACGCTGAAACACGAGTAATGAGAATTTTGACAGGCTCGTCCTGTAAGACGGTGTGGCCGAGTGATCTACGGCTTTGGGTTTACGCTTCAATCTCTATCGAGTCGCAGGTTCGAATCCCACCTCTACAAGTGTCACAGCTGTTCTCTTGCAGGCACATGAACATTGAAGGCCCTGTACCTTTTAGTTGTTGTGTTTGCAGCTGCTCCGGCCTCTGATCCAGACTGACTCTGAAAACAGTGTGAGTCCTTGCAGTCGAAGCCTCCTCAACCCCTCTGCTTTCGGATATCTGCATGGCCAGTTTCTGTGTCTCAAATAGTCAGTACATTTGTCTGAAAGTTTGGTGGTTCGAGCCCGCCCTTCGCACCGAGCCTCAATTATTTCAGTTCAAGCATTGAGACCGACCATGTCCCGACACTGCAACCACGAGAACTCACCCGAGTCTGCAGCTGGATGTGGCCCCAATCTCTCCAAGGCCCCGCTGCCAACAGAAAGCGGCTACTGCAGCTTCAATCAGCGGCTTCCTGCTCAGCCCTGGGACACAGCACATGGAAAATCCTTCCCCAGGAACGGCTCTTCCCGTGTGAAAGGGACAACCATTCCACTTTAAATTAGACACGGCTTCAGAGGATTGTTCCTGTTCTTGGAACGTTTCATAAACAAAACTCCTGTCTCGCAAATAAGAAGTGGGAGTGCGGAACCATTGCCAGACACACTGGCATGCTGACTTTGAGGGAGTGCGATTCGTCTATGTCCTGTACTGCTCACACGCAAATGGCAGCGAGACAAATTCCAAACCGGTGCTTCCAAACAGACTGGAGCTTTAATGCATTGTCAAGTCCTAGAAAGTGCTCAAGTAACATCCAACAAAACAGAACAACAATGAACCATGAGAAGTGAAGATGACCAATTCCATTCTTGATTAAATTGGGTCAACAATGCGCTGGTCCCTCCATCTGATGGAGAGGACCAATCCCCAGTCTCCCTGACCAGGACAGGAATGAAGGAAACCAGAGAGCTAGAACAACGTTTCACACCGTGATTGCCCACCGTTTCACCACAGCAACACAAACCGGCGAGCAGATTCAGTGTAGGATCTGGTTTCACATCAGCAATGAAATATCAATCCCCACTCACTTTAAGGGAAAACGGTGCCCACCGTAAATTGTCTGGAATATGAATCCCCAGCACAGGCTGTTTGGTCCCCGGGTTATACTGCTGCACGGACTTTCATATGGACAAAGTCCTTTTCAAAGGGAGTGTTTGTGACTGTCCATACGACAATGGCAGCTGTTGCCCTCACTCTCACTGCCGTTCCTGGCCGTGTACTGGTTGCCATCCTCACCTTGTTCCTGGGGGTTCAGGGTACAATCCTCTGCTGCAGGAAACCGGAGCGTTTTGGAGCAGAAAGATGTGGAGGTCGTGCGCCTCCTGGAGTTGGTGTTGGAATGTTTGGCGGAGCTGGGAAGATGGTTTTCAGCATTTTCCTCACATTTCTGGGTGCCATCCTCAGGGCTGCAGAGTCTGTTGTGAAGCGCTGCTGTCCTGGGGCAGTTGGAATTGATTTGTTTTCATTCCTGCTCCTTCCGGTTTTTGGGGTAACAGACTGGGTCCAGATGAATCTGTTTATTGATGGAATCCGCGGATGAGTGCCCTGCTTCTAGAAATTCTCTGTCTGCCTTCTCTTTGCCCTGTCCTACTACTATTGTGCTGTTCTCACCAAACCTTGCCGTCTGGACGGATTGCTACTCGGGACAGTTGGTCCGTGACAATTCCTGACTGCCATACAATTTCTTTGCCAAGAATGGATATTCCCACGATTTCATTCCCAGATATCTGGCACACGAAATTCGCAACGAGGATATGCCACCAGGCAATTTGAAAAGGATACTCCCCTTTGTTAAAATAAATTGCTGGGAACTGACAGTCAGACTCCTCTGAACACACTGGGTTACAACAGACACATAAACCGACAGCCTCACTCAGACAAAACTCCCCAGAACACAACAACCAATACCCATCATGTACACCTGTTTGTGTAGATTCCACGCAGCGACTGCATGAAACACTATATCGGAGAAACAGCCCGACAACTAGCGAGCTGCATTCATAAAGTTCAACTCACCCATAAACTCCACGGACGGCTGTTCCTTGGAGCTATCCACAGGGAACTGAGTGTCTCGGATTCCGGGGCTTGGAACTTGGATCACATGACCGTCTGTGACACTGGTTACTTCCGGGTGTGACGTCACTCCTGATGGAACACATGTAACTCCCGATTGCTCATTGAGAAATCCATCCACCATAGCAGCGCAGAGAAATAATTCTGTTGTGTTTCTGGTACTGATCCTGACATGTCCTCTAGTGCTGAGCTTATCTGTGTTGCCTGATGGATCGGTGCGTGTTTCCATGATCGGATTGTGTGCAGTTATCTGCGGTTTAGCTGCAATAACGTGTGTTAGAAACCCAGGTCCACCAGTCTCTATTTTGTTTTTCTCAAATTATGCATAATTGCAGCACAGTAAAGTGTCAATTAATATTGGGAGATGACATACAGAGGCGTGTGAAATGCCGAGGTTTTAGTGACACTTATACAATGGTTAGAGATTACCTTCATTCAGGAGATAAGGTTGCAGAATGGGTTTGGGAAGAGATTAGGAAGAGTGAGGAAAGAACTCACCAGCCGATGCAGTTTACAAGCCCACTCGCAGTTCCCACAATGTGAAATAAAATGTACAAGAAATAAATAGTGTGTGAGTGATAAAAGATGGCAATAATCATGGTTGGGTTTAATTTCCCCGCTCCCACTCCCGGTTCCATTGTAAAGGAAGTTTGGAGAACAATAATCAATAAATCACATCTGTCCTATGGAACATCGCGAGTCATATCTTGGCCATAAATTACTTTACAGGTGACTTAGTCTCTGTCTTTTCATGGAAACCATCTCTTTCATTGTTACCATCAGGAAGGGCCATATATTTTGCCAGAAAACAAAAGTCACTGACCTTTATTTTTTTCATATGCAAGAACACTTAAATCACCAGCTCCCTTGGTCAACTCTACCGCCCACGTTAGCAAAGAAATCTGGCAAATTGACAGTTTGATTTTCCTTTCAATAAATAATTGTGACTCCGTGTGTCTGCAGTCATCTCTTCCTAACTTTGTGCTTTCCTTTGTTTAGCTTCTTCCTAGTGACAGCAAAGATATTAGAGCAGTTGGAAGCATTTTCGCCTATCAAGTCGGCGAGTTTTCAATGAGATCACGGGCTGATTTGTTTAATTCTCAACTCCCCTTCTCAGTCTTATCTCCCTGGCCCTTGATTACGAATTGACTAAATGTCTGTCTGTCTCAGCCTTGAAGGCCCTCTGTTGGAAAGAATTCCACTGATTTGCTACCCTCTCATAGAGAGAATATCCTCCCCATCAGAGTCTTCAATGTTTGACCCCTTCCGCTGTGATGAGGCCCTCTAGTCCCACATTATCCTGGGTGTAAATCAGAGCAGAATGAACCCCTGAAGGTAGATCTACACTCTCTACTGCCAGCTGTGAGTATTTGAAAACATTTCATATTTTGACATCTGATTAACCAATTAGAGCTGATTTTGCACATTAGATTTACCAATGGAGAGTCTTCTTCAAGAGCACTTCAATGGCTGTAATTCAGCTGGCGGTGTAAGTGCTAGTCAATCACAAGGACACTTGGTGCACTGCTGTGTTTATGAATCTCTCTGCACATGAAAATGGATCCTTCCCATCCCCTTTACCTCTCATCAATGTGTGTGTCATTCAACTTGATCTCCCAGCATCCTCCTCCGTTCTGAACCAAGAGAGGGTGACAGTGAATACTGGGGTCATGCTGCGGACAGGACAAGTCAAATACTGGTGTTTCAGGTTACAACTCTCCATTCTAGAAGAAATATTCAGCCACTTGTACGCAAGTGTGTTCGGGCAGAGTGATTAAGGCGATGGGTTAGTAATCCATTGGTGTTTCCCCATGCAGGGTCCAATCCTGCCGACTGCATCTTGAACAACTTCCTGTCGGGTACATTCTCGCTGAACTTTCAGAAATCCCCTGTCAGCCGACCAGGCCAGTTATTTGATTAGACATAGGCTGCTCGAGTTCTTAATCAGAAATATACCACACTCAAACCGTTATTTCTGTTTCTCTGTTCACAGAGACTGCTAGACCCATCGAGCTCCTGCAGTATTCTGTGAATGCACTGCCCAGAAGTGCTGCTTTTTATTAGAATCCTTTAATCCCAGTCCCTCTGTTCACTGCCTCTGGTCAGTGGTAACACTTGCTCCTGCTCGTCAAAGTGCCCAGGCCCACGGTTCCCACTCCCATCATTATAAACAGCCGCAGGAAATTGCCGGTTAACCATCTTTACACCAAAGAGAAACTCACCAGCCTCGGGAATCTCTCCACAAAACGGGACTTCTCATCCCTGGACACGGTGTAAAACAGAGGATTGTGAAGAGATTTTGGGAAAAGATTGTCAGTTGGCAGGTGCACAAATGTTAAAGGCACAACCCGTATAACAGTTTCCAGCTTTGTGAATCTTCGGGAACTCTTTGGGAAATGGAAGCAGAGGAGAATTAAGAAGGGTGAACTGTCGGGCTGAGCAGAAACAGTCAAGACACCTTCCCCTTCTTTAAGAGGACACCACATGAACTGATCGGAGACATTGAAAGAATTCTCGTTCCTGTACATGAGGAATACAAAACTCATCTGGACTCTAGATCAATGAAATAACTCGGGACCACACAAGACACTGAGATGCTCGAAGAGAGATGGTCCCGGTTGGAGGAGAGCTGGTTCCCAGTGACATGGGTGTGTCTGTAGTGGGTGGGATCAGACTGTTCCCATGTCGCCATAATGAATGTCTCAGTCTATATTCTGGCCAAGTAAAACTGATAGAGGACAGTTGGCGTTCTGGGAAGGGCAGACTGAAGTGGGAAGTCAGTCAGAGCCTGCTTTAGAGGATCGTGCAAGGTGTTAGGTTAGAGGTTTCAGCACATTCGACTGTTAAATGAAAGGTTCCCGGTTCAAGCGCCCCCAGGGCGACAGCGATGGTTGTTCTTGCTGCATCTGTTTTGGATGCTACACAGTTTCGTGTGTCGAGTGGGGTCAGAAAAATGTTCTCCAAACGGAACCCTTTCGTGTGAGGATCCACAAAGAAGTTTCTGCGTTGCTTTAATGGTTCATGTAAAGAACTGTGGATTCTTGGAATCTGAAACAAAAACAGAAGCTGCTGTCGAATCTGACGGGTTTGGCAGGACCTGTGGGAGATTACCGAGTTCTGATGAAGTTTTGAAATGTTGTCTCTGATTTTCTCTGCATAGCTGCTGTAAGATCTGCTGAGTTTCTCTTGCAATTCCTGTTCTTGGTTTTAAATGAATGTCCGTTCCATCTATCAGGATGATACAACCAGACCCACCATTCACCAACATTTAACGCTTTTGCAAACTGTGAAGTGATTGGATTCAAACAAACCCGATAATGATTCACTCTTCCTCAGCTCCACAATGAGAGACACCTGGAAAATAAAGAGGACAGTGTGGTTCTGGAATCGTCGATGCGTGTTTAAGGCAATGGACTTGAAATTCATTTGGCTTTACCCTCACAGCCTGGAATCCTACCGGTTACGATTCAGTAATGTCAACAAATAAAAAAGGGAGATTACACCCTGTCTTCATCTTTCACATACAAAACACAGGAGAAGGGAAAATAAAGACATTTCAGACAGGTTGGGAATGGTGACAATCCATAACCCTCTGCCTTTCAGGGTACAACACGCAGACATCCCCAGAGAAAGTTGAGACACTATGAGTTGAACAATTCCATCCCAACTTTGTTGGAGCTACAAGCCAACCATCGGAAAACGAGATGAAAACAGTCAGGGGCCAGTCTTCGACTGGTGCAGACTTGATGGGCCGAAGGGCATTTTCTGTGCTGCAGACCTCTTTTACCAGCTGCGGTGAGCTGGTCGGAGAAACTGGCGGATGTGAAGCATATGGAACGGGACGAATCCTGAGACCTCTGTTTGTTTCCATCTGTGGGTAAATATGAGGTTGAGTTCCTCGGCGGTGTTACAACATAATGTCACCATGTCCAACTTCAATCCCATTGTTGGGTCATTTAAGATCACAGGGAGAATCCCATTTAGATTCACCCTGGTAACATCAGAAAGGCAGGTTTATGGGAACTGGGACTAGAATAGATGGAGGTCCAATGACCCGCACTGCAGATGGGCCGAAATGTCTTTTTCACGCTGTAAAAATCGGAAGAAAGGGAGAAACTAATCTGCGGCAAAAATGATCACAGATGAAAAGACAAAAGCGGTTTCATGATGAAAACACACAGTGCCTTTTCTTTTTGCTTTCCCTGTTAGCCTCCTGGTGAGGATTCAGTTTTCTCACTGTTGCAGCAAGTGGAGATTTCCTCGTCCCATTAATCGTGGGGTCAACTTTCCCGAAGCCGGGAATGAAGTATGGAGCTGACAATTGATCAAGTGTTGTCCCATACTTAATGGAGAGTAACTTTAAACAAAGCACTGTGAATGTTGGAATTCGGAATCAGAAACGGAAATTGACAGAGAAACTCGGCAGACTTGGCAGCATCTGTGGAGAGGAACAGGTTTAATGTTTCAGATCGACAGAACCAGGCTAGCTTTGCATTTTATTGTTTTAATGCCAGAGGAATTGTCAGTTTTACTTTGCAAATCAGCCTATTTATCAGAATATTACAGTAACTGAAAAATATCAACTTTCTGAATGTCAACCGACCTTTCCGGGTGTAATGCTGATCCCGTTGCTTTGAGCTGGTGAAACGCTGGCCTTCAATTGTTATTTTTTATTCCCCTTTCTGTCAGTGGGCACCCATTTTAAATGGAGAGTTTTATTTTACAGGCTCTACCTCAATATGCGTCTCGACTCGTCTATCATTTCCTCTGCGTATCCACCTCACTCTCTTCCACATTCTCCCACTCTCTGTCTATCAATATCCCTTATTTTCTATTTCTGCTCTTTGAAAAGTCTGACATTCGGAGATAGTTTGAGAGTAGACCTACTAATGGGCTTTCCCCGCCCCTGACTGGAGTGTGTAGAACTGTACTCACATTCTCCGGGTAGAGTATATGTCACTGAGGCCTGTGGTAAGGTGACATTTCTTCACTCAAAATATGATGAGCTTTTACAATTCTTAATAGAATTCATAATCCACCAAACTAAAACAATTTCACCCCAATTATACGATTTAAGTGAAGTTTTTGCTTCAATTGAACGAATGAATGCTGACAGTAGAAAATGAGGGGTATCATCTTGCAGTGTGTGTGCCATTTCCACAACATTGCTGGGATATCTGCAGTGTCTCCTGCCTCACCTCGTTATTCCCAACAAAGTGGGAATGAAGAAGGGAGAATAAAAGTGGAATTAGAAAGATAGAGCATTGACTGATGGGGCCACAAGAGGCGGTAGGACGTGGGAACATGAAATACCAATGGGCTGAGCTCAAACACCAGAAGGATTCTGAGCTGTCTCTTTCGGTATGGTGGATCAACAAAATGGCATTTACGAGATGGTTAAGTAACGAACCTTCAATATACAGGACATACAACGCCAGGATTTGACACCTTCCTGGTCTGGTTATTACCGGGCACTTTAACTAATTAATCCACGGAGACAGCGCAGACACTGCTCTTCAAATCCAGATCTGCAGTTCATTAACTATTCAATCAGAGTAACTCGGACATTTGTTTCGGGTTGAAAGTTGCTCGGTGAGAATTTAAATCAGCCTCCTCTTATACAGAAAAGAATAGTTGACAGCTGGACATTCCCCAGTGAAAATGCACAGAAAGAGGCAATCGCTTCTTGCGTTGGGTTCAAACTGATCCCTCCATCTTCATTAAACTGACAGGATAAAGAGGATGTGTTCATCCTCCTGGAGCCCATGAACTGCGTTAATATGTACAGAGGGAATATCACCCCAAGAGAACAGGGTTATTGTGGTGAATGGATCAGGAGTGTTGCGTGAGTCAGTACAAACAGTGGGCAGTATAGACTGATCCTTTAGTTCTAACATTGAGCCTTGCTCCACCAGCTCCTCTCTCACTTACTGATTCAAGCCTTCCAGGCGTCTTTACCTTTCATTTTATTTCAATCACCCTGCTCCACGGAGCTACAGCCATGATACTGTTAGGGAGAGAGTTCCAGGATCTAGACCCAAAAGCACTGTCGGAGCAGCGAGATATTTCCAACTCAGAAAGGCGACGTCCGAGATAGGTGATTTGTGGATATAGTTCTCTCGTGTATCTGTTGCTATTTTCCTTCTAGATAAATGCAAACAATCACTGGGTTGGTCTGGGTCTGTGTTCTGTGAGGAAGCAGGGTTAGTTTTCAATAAGATAACTCACAAGAAGAGAAATAAATCTTCATTTCCTGACTGGGAATTGTATCCCGGTCTGGGCATTACAAACTCAGATTCCGAACCAGTGACCCTACTGAAGCTGACAGTAACACTTGTGACCTGATCTGTCCAGACTCTGTGCATGATCTTCACGTTATGATCATCTTCAGCAGCAATGTTTCTCTCTCTAAGTTTACAATCAATTCATATTGCCGCCCTGGTTTCAATGTGAAGAAAGCGGAGCTGTGCTAACCTGATTTACTGCAGGAAGGTACAGAACAGTTTGATACTAACAGCGGCTCGTTTTGAGGCGTTGATCTGCGGTGATAGGGCGGCCCCAATAAAGCCTTCGTTCAAATCGTCTGATTCCAAATTCCATGCTGGAAATGAAAAGAGGTTTCTCGCTGAATTTGTTCAGGATCTTGACTGGAAGTGACACTAAATCCAAGTATGAAAGTACATTTCAGTGGAGTGCATCATAAGATAGCGGAGTGACTGTGAATAAAATGCTGGAGACGTCCAGCAGAAGAACAGGCGACACATAAGCAGGCACCTGAGGACAAATGTATTTGCTTTGCCATTGAAAGGCCCTGTTACACAAAGTGGTTGATCACCTTATGACTGTTGTTTCCCAGATCTCCATGTTTACATCACATATGGAAAGGTGTCCAGCGTGTGTGCGTGCATCCGGCTAGTGAAGCAATAGATAAAACATCTGACTTTGAATCAGACGATTGTAGGTTTACATCCTACATCAAAAGTTGCCGCAGAAGCAGAGCGGAAGAGTCGGACATCGCACAGAGCCGTGGTAATAGGGGACTCCATCGTGAGAGTAACTGACCGGGGTTTTTGTGGCAGCAGACGGGATTTAAGGATGATGTGTTGCCTTCCTGGTGCTAGAGTGAAAGACATCGCGGACAGAGTGCAGGACATCCTCAAGGAACGAGGGTGAAGAGCCCGAGGTGGTGGTACACGTCGGCACAAATGATGTCGGGAAGAAGAGGAGGAACATACTACAGCGAGACTTCGCAGAACTAGGAAGAAGGCTAAAAAGCAGGATGTCCAAGGTGGTTATCTCCAGTTTGCTTCCAGTTCCTCGGGCTAGTGTGGACAGAAACCGGGAGATAATGGACTTGAACGTGTGGTTGGGGAACTGGTGCAGGAAGCAAGGTTTCAAGTTCATGGATCACTGGGGTATATTTTATGGTAACCATAAATTCTACAAGAGAGACGGCTTGCACCTTAATAGATCAGGGATCAGCATTCTGGAAGGCAGGTTTTCTGCTGCAACACCGCTACATTTAAACTAAGCAGCGGTGGGAGGGGGCAAGCTGGATGTTTAAAAAGGAAATTGAAGGGGTAGTTAGAACAAGAGAAGTCAAGAAAGACAACTGTATCAAGAAGGCAGAAAACTGGAAAAGGCATCTTGCTGTAAAGTTGAGTGAAATAAGGGTTGAGGGGAAGGGTGAGAGCAGTAACAAATTAAAAATTCTATATATGAATGCACGAAGCATTAGACACAAGGTGGATGAGCTTGAGGCTCTTTTGGAAATTGGCAGATACGATATTGTGGGGATAACTGAGACGTGGCTTCATGGGGACAGGGCCTGGGAAATGAATATTCAAGGCTACACGTGCTATCGTAAGGACAGACTGACGGGCAGAGGGGGTGGGGTGGCCTTGTTGGTAAGGGAGTATATTCAGTCCCTTGCGTGAGGGGAGCTAGAGTCAGGGGATGTAGAGTCAGTGTGGATAGAGCTTCAAAACACTAAGGGTAAAAAGAACCTCATGGGAGTCATCTACAGGCCCCCAAACAGTAGTCTGGATGTCGGATGTAAGTTGAATCAGGAGCTGAAATTGGCTTGTCGCAAAGATGTTACTACAGTTGTTATGGGGGATTTTAACATGCAGGTAGACTGGGAGAATCAGGATGGTATCGGGCCTCAAGAAAGAGACTTTGTGGAGTGCCTCAGAGATGGATTTTTAGAGCAGCTGGTGCTGGAGCCGACCAGGGATAAGGCGATTCTGGATCTGGTATTGTGTAACGAACCAGAATTGGACAGTGACCTCGAAGTGAAGGAGCCATTGGGAAGTAGTGACGATAATACAATAAGCTTCAATCTGCAATTTGAGAGGGAGTGGGTACAATCGGAAGTGACAATATTTCAGTTGAATAAAGGGAAATATGGAGCTATGAGGGAGCAACTGGCCAAAGTTCAATGGTGCAATACCTTAACAGGGAAGACCGTGGAGGAACAATGGTGGATATTTCTGTGTATAATGCAGAAGTTGCAGGATCAGTTCATTCCTAAAAGGAAGAAAGATCCCAGGAAGAGACATGGGCGGCTGTGGCTGACGAGGGAAGTAAAGAAACATATAAAGTTAAAAGAGAAAAAGTATAACTTAGCGAAGATAAGTGGGAAAACTGAGGACTGGGGAGCTTTTAAAGAACAACAGAGGATTAGTAAGAAGGAAATACGCAGAGAAAAAATGAGGTACGAAGGTAAACTGGCCAAGAATATAAAGAAGGATAGTAAAAGCTGTTTTAGGTATGTCCAAGGCAAAAAAATGGTTAGGACAAAAATTGGGCCCTTGAAGACAGAAACAGGGGAATATATTACTGGGAACGAAGAAATGGCAGAGGAATTAAATGGGTACTTCAGATCAGTGTTCACTGGGGAAGACACAAGCAATCTCCCTGAGGTAACAGTGGCTTAAGGACCTGAACTTAAGGGAATTTATATTTGCCAGGATTTGGTGTTGGAGAGACTGTTAGGTCTGAAGGTTGATAAGTCTCCGGGACCTGATGGCCTGCATCCCAGGGTACTGAAGGAGGTGGCTCGGGAAATCGTGGATGCGCTGGTGATTATTTTCCAGAGTTCAATAGAATCGAAATCGGTTCCTGAGGATTGGAGGGCGGCTAATGTTGTGCCACTTTTTAAGAACGGTGGGTGGGAGAAAGCAGGAAATTATAGACCAGTTAGTCTGACCTCAGTGGTTGGAAAGATGCTGGAGTCTATTATAAAGGATGAAATTATGGCACATCTGGATAATAGTAACAGGATAGGATAGAGTCAGCATGGATTTATGAAGGGGAAATCATGCTTGACTAATCTTCTTGAATTTTTTAAGGATGTAACTCGGAAGATGGACGAGGGAGATCCAGTGGATGTAGTGTACCTGGACTTTCAGAAAGCTTTTGATAAAGTCCCACACAAGAGGTTAGTGAGTAAATTTAGGGCGCACGGTATTGGGGGCAAAGTACTAGATTGGATCGAGAATTGGTTGGCTAATAGGAAACAAAGGGTAGTGGTTAACGGCTCCATTTCGGAATAGCAGGCAGTGACCAGTGGGGTACCGCAGGGATCTGTGCTGGGACCGCAGCTTTTTACAATATATGTAAATGATATAGAAGATGGTATCAGCAATAACATTAGCAAATTTGCTGATGATACAAAGCTGGGTGGTAGGGTGAAATGTGATGAGGATGTTAGGAGATTACAGGGTGACCTGGAGAAGTTAGGTGAGTGGGCAGATGCATGGCAGATGCAGTTTAATGTGAATAAATGTCTGGTTATCCACTTTGTGGGAAGAACAGGAAGGCAGATTACTACCTCAATGGTATCAAATTAGGTAAAGGGGCTGTTCAGAGAGATCTGGGTGTTCTTGTCCACCAGTCAATGAAGGCAAGCATGCAGGTACAGCAGGTCCTGAAGAAGGCTAATAGCATGCTGGCCTTCATAACAAGAGGAATTGAGTATAGAAGCAAAGAGGTGCTTCTGCAGCTGTACAGGGCCCTGGTGAGACCACACCTGGAGTACTGTGTACAGTTCTGGTCTCCAAGTTTGAGGAAAGACATTCTGGCTATTGAGGGAGTGCAGCGAAGGTTCACGAGGTTAATTCCTGGAATGGCAGGATTGCCTTACACGGAAAGACTGAAGCGACTGGGCTTGTATACCCTTGAGTTTAGAAGACTGAGAGGGGATCTGATTGAAACGTATAGGATTATGAAAGGATTGGACACTCTGGCAGGAGGAAACATATTTCCGCTGATGGGGGAGTGCCGAACCAGAGGACACAACTTAAAAATACGGGGTAGACCATTTACGACAGAGATGAGGAGAAACTACTTCACCCAGAGAGTGGTGGCTGTTTGGAATGCTCTGCCCCAGAGGGCAGTGGAGGCCCAGTCTCTGGATTCATTTCAGAAAGAATTGGATAGAGCTCTTAAAGATAGTGGAGTCAAGGGTTATGGAGATAAGGCTGGAACAGGATACTGATTGGGAATGATCAGCCATGATCATATTGAATGGCGGTGCAGGCTCGAAGGGCTGAATGGCCTATTCCTGCATCTATTGTCTATTGTCAATTGTCTATGTCTCGGGTGTAACGTGTTAGTTCAGCCAATTGCATGTTGTCAGTTGCTATTTTCTTATGTTCCTTCGAGCTGCAGGGATTGGATCAGTGTGTATTCAAATGGAATGTTGATTTTGGGTCCAGTACAGCTCAATGTCAGACAGGTGTATGGCTGGTCCTGTTTTGTCAGGTTCTGAGGATCTGAATGGTTTGGATCAGTGTGCTGTCGAATTTAAAACTTGCATTTCTGTCTATTGTCCATTTTAAATTCCAGTTCAGCTCAACATCTCTCATTGCCTGTCAAACTGGCGAGTTTTCCACCTAAAGCTGTCTTTGTCAGAGAAGCTGTTGTGTGGAGCAGAGAGCGGAAGTGAAGCACAAGGAGCTGGTATGATCCTGAGACATCTGTTCCTCCCGGGATATGTTTCTGTGTGTCTCCCTCTGTGGGTGAAAATGAGGTTCAGTTCCTCAAGGTGGTTCCAACACAGTGTGACCATGTCAAACCTCAGTCCCATTGTCGTGTCGTTTAAATTCACAGTGAGAATCGCGTTGATATTTGCTCTGGAAACATCAGTACACATAACATTTTGAGCCAAAACTAGAAACTGGGACTGGAATACATGGATACCTGATGAGCTGCAATGTACGATGGGCCGAACGGTCTCTTCCCACTCTGTAGAAGCTCGAAGGCAAGGAGGACCTAATCTGCAGCAAGACTGATCAGAAATGAAAAGGGAAAAGTGTTTCCATTCTGAATAAATGTAAGGCCGCCTTCTGCCTTCCCTTGTAGTCTCGTAGCCAGCATTTGGCGCTCTCGCCGCCATGACACGGGTTCTATTCCCGGTCAAGGAATGCGTGCTTTGTTCTGCACACACATCGTGGTAAGAATATTTCTGAACACTTTTCCAAAGCTGGCAGGACATCGGTTTTGTGCCAACCGTTTTAAAGTTTAACAGAAAACCAAGAGATGCAGATGTTGGAAATCTGAACCAAAAACAAGAATTGACGTGCAAACTGAATAGTCCTGACAACATCTGTGGGGAGAAACAGAGACAATGATTCACAACGACAGAACCAGATTAGTTCTTCATTTCTAGACCACAATGCCGGGATAATGATCAGTTTTATCTGTCGAATGAGGATAGTTATCAAAATCCTTTTTTTTTGCCAGTTAGCAGCCATGTCGACCCGAGATCTGATTCTTTCAGGGTCTACCTCAAGATGGGTCTCTCATTTTCTGTCTTTCTCTCTGTGTATATACCTCACCCTTTATCATATTCTTTGACCCTTTATTTCCCAATATCCCTCATTTTCCAATCCTACTCTATGAAAAGCCTGACTTTCAGGGATAGTTTGAGAATGGAGCTGCTGAGAGGTTTTCTGGAACCTGGCAGGAGTCTGTAAAACTTGGCTCACATTCTACGGATAATACGTCTGCCACTTGGATGTGATACAAGGGAGCATTTCTTCCTCAAAATACTGTAACCCTTTCGAAATTAAAGTTGCATTCCTTATCCAATAGAAAAAACAACTACAACTATAGGAGAATATGGAAGCATGAATGATGCTGTAAAATGAATGAATGGCGACAGCAGAGAATGAGGGTGATCCACTCGTGGTTTCTGCGCCATAACCACAACATCCCACGACCTTTCTGCAGTGTCTGCTGCCTCACCTCGTTATTCCCACCAAACTTGGAATGAAGTTGGGAGAATAAAAGTGGAGGAGAAGAAGGAGTGCTTTTGGAACAGCGGCAATAAACTCCAGGTTGGTGTATTGGTTAGGAAGGACAACATGCCCTGCTGGAACTAAACCAGGAAAAAGGAGTGGGTTTGACAAACCATAACAGGCTCGAACTCAAACAGGATGCTGAGTCCCTTCATCAGTAACACGACACTTAATAAAAGGTGAACCTACGAGCCTTCAATACAACAAGTGGGAGCAGCTGTGATTGGACCTTATGGTCAGCTGCTAACCAAGGAGGGGTTTGAAATAACTAAGCGACGTCCATATGTGCAGTTCCTTAACCACATGACCACAGTAACTCGGAAATACATTTCTGGATCAATATTACTCAGTGTGATTTGTAATCAAACCCCGCTTTTGCAAAACCAGACATTTCACAATTGGATATTCTTCAATACAAAGGCACATAAAATGGCAATCTTCTCTTACATTGGCTTCAAACAGATATTTGTATCTGTTTAAACTGACAGGACAAAGAGGACATTTTTCATCCTCTTGGGACATATTGACAGCTTTAATACACACAGAGGTAATCTCAGACGAAGAGGAACAGTGTCATTGCCATGAATTGCCCAGGAATGGTGTGTGAGCCAATGTGAACAGTTTGCAGTAAAGGCTGACCCATCAGCAGCGACACTGAGCCTTGCACCACCAGATCCAGACTCACTTCCTGCCTCATGCCTCCCAGTCATCATTGTCATTCACGTCAATTTCACTTCCCTGCTCCACTTCCCAACTTACTACCGATCTCCTGCAGGTGTCCGATTGGAACCTACCACTGTTAGAAACGCATTCCTGGGATAAAGATATCACTCAATGGAATAGGACTCGCTGTCCATCCCTAAATCCCCAGAGATGGAGGAGATGAGTTGCTTTTGTGAACCATTGAACTCCTTCACACGGTGGTACAGCCATTCTGCTGCAAGTGCGGGATTTCCTGGATTTACACCCAGAGACACTGAAGGATCACCAACATATTTCCACCTCAGGAAGGTGAGATGATTGGAGGGAGATTTGAAGGGGTCACTATCGTATCTGTCCGCTGTCATTGTCCTTCTACATGGTTCAAGCAATCACTGGGCTGATTCTGGAGGGATCCCGGTCTGTCCTCTGTGTGGAACGGGGAATGCGTTTTCATTCAGACAATTCACATGAAGAGAATTAAACCTTCATTCCCTGAATGGGAACTGTATCCATGTCTGGACGATACAAACTTTGACTCCTCAGCACGGGCCCCCGGTAATGCTGACAGTATCCAACCGACCTGAATTGTACACACCCTTGTGCCTGTCCCTCCCTTCATAACCACCTTCGGCAACAAAGTTTCTCTCTTCAATTTTACAAACACTTCATATTATCGCCTTGGGTTTCAAAGTAAAGAAAGTGGAGCTGTGGTAATCTGATGTTGGTCAGTCGGTGTAATGCAGGATTGTCCAGAACAGGTTGACACGGGCAGAGACCCGTTTTGAGGCGTGAGATTGAAGTGAAGGGGTTCCACCAATAAAAGGCGCTGCTCATCTCGTCTGATTCTCCATCCCGGGATTCAAATCAACAGAGGTTTCTCGCTGGATTGGTTCAGGATCTTGACTGGAAGAGGCCATGACACAAGGTATGAAAAGATATTTCACTGGAGTGAATCAAAAAATCGCGGAGTGACTGTGAATAAAATGATGGCAACTTCCAGCAGAGGCGCAGGCGACCCTGAAGCAGGTCCCTGAGGATAAATATGTTTCCTTGGGCATTGAAAGACATTGTTTCACGGAGTGGGACATCCGATGTGAAACGGTGACGATAATTATTTTTACTGATTGTTCACCTTGTGAATACTGTTTTCCCCGATGTCCATGTTTCCATTTCATATCGACTCCCTGTCGGACCTCCGGCTGACATTGGGACACTGACATCAGGGATAATGTCTCTGAGTTTTGGTGGTTCGAATCCTTCCTGATTTGTGTGCAATGTACTGCAGGGATTGGATCAGTGGGTCTCGAATTTGGGAGTATTGTACCTCAATGTGCGACAGAATTTGAGGAGCTGCAGACTTTGGATCAATGTGTTTTCAAATTTGAAAGTTGCATGTGAGGCAATTGTCCATTTTAACTTCCAGCTCAGCGCAATGTCTCTCATTGTCTGTAAAACTGGCTTTAGTTACACCCACAGCCTATTGTCAGAGAAACGTGTGTTTTTTTTTGGGGGGGGGGTCCCACAACCCCTCCGGGCATGTGTGTCTGTGACTCACTCTATGGGTGAAAATGTGAATGGGTTGGTCGAGGGGATTTCACTTCAGTATGACGGTGTATAACTCACTCCCAGTGTTGTCTCGTTTAAGATCACAGGGATAATCTTTTCTGAATTTTGCGTTAAGAACATCAGAACACACAAGGTATCGTGCCAAAGCTGGACACTGGATCGAAAACAGATGGCTATCTGATGAGCGATACTGCACGATGGGCCGAATGGTATTTTCCAATTGTGTTCAAAAAAACCTCGAATACAACGAGAAACTAATGTGCAGCGAAAATGATCCAAAATGAAATGTACAAGTGGTTTCATTGAGAATAAATGCGCCAGTTTCTGTCACCTTCCCTTTTAATCTCACGGTTAGGAGTTGGTGCACTCTCTGAAGGGGAAAGGGTGATTCCTGGTCAGGGAATGGGCGATGTGTTCTGCAAAGATATCTTGCTAACAGTATTTCTGACCGATTTTCTGAAGCCGTCAGGTCATTGGTTTTGTCTCAAACGTTGTTAAGAATAACATGAAACAAAGAACTGCAGATGTTTGAAATCTGAACCAAAACCAAGATTTGATAGAAAAAGTCAGTCGGACAGTGGAGAGAAACAGAGTTAATGCTTCATATCGGCAGAGCGAGGTTACTTCGACATTTCTGTAGTATATTTTTGGAAAAAATGATCAGTTTTCCCTGTCAGGATATTTACCAAAATCTTTCATGAGCTTACAACCGTCAATGTTGAAAATTCAAAATGACTTTGTTGGTTGTAAGAATCCTTCCGTTACCCGAAGCTGGTGAAAGGCTGGGCTCAATAGTTCCCTTTTCATTCCTATTTGTTTCTGTCAGTCAGCAGCCATGCCGATTGGAGAATTGGTTCTTTCAGTATCTCCCTCAATATCCGTCTCCATATTTCTTTCTTTCTCTGTGAATGGACCTGACCCTCTTTCACATTCTCGGACTCTCGGTCTGTCCATATTCCTCATTTCCCATTTCTGATCTTTGAAAAGTCTGACATTCGGAGACAAATTGAGAGTGGACCAGCTAACAGGCTTTCAGCCCCCTCGGTAGGATGTGTGGGATTGGGCTCACATTCTCCGAATAATGTGTCTGGCACTTATGCCTGAGGGGAGAGTCATTCCTTCCTCCAAATATTATGATCCTTTCGAGTTGTAAATAGACTCCATCATCCACAAGAAAAGAAACCGCAATCACAGTGCAAACCACAACGATAGGAGTGCAATGAAGTATTTCCTGTTGGTGTGGAATGAATGAATGTTGACAGCAGAGAATTAGGGTGAACAGCTCTTGGTGTCTGCGCCATTACTGCAACATTCACCGGCGAGTCTGCCATGTCTCCTGGCTCACCTCGTTATTCCCAACAAACTGGAAATGAACGAGGCGTAATAAAGGAAGAGTAGAAGCAGAAGTTCTTGTCAAACACAGGAAGGAAACTCCAAATTGAATTAATAGTTCGGAAGAAACAATATCCACTGGAGGAACTAAACCAGGGAGCAGATCAGGATCACCAAAACAGTCTGACACTCAAATAGGACGCATGGTTGACTGATGAGCAACACTGACTTGGGAGATTTTGAAACAACCATGCATTTGGTAAAATACGCAGGCACCACTACGATGTGAAATCTTGGTGGGCTGTTTATGATGTAGACAAGTTTACAAACTGAGGCACGGCACCACACCACAAGTGGTTTTATCATCCCAGTTCCTTCACCAATTGATAACAGGAACTCGGAATTGTGTTTTCTGTATTAATGTTGCTCAGTGAGAATCGCATTCACCCCCCACTTTTGCAAAGACAGTTCATTGGCTGAATGTTCTGCACTGAAATTGTACAGAAAAAGGCAATCTCCTCTTCCATTGGCTTCAAACTGATATGTTCAACTGTTTAAACTGACAGGATAAAGAGAATGTATTCATCCTCTCGGGGCCCATTAACTCTGTTAATATACACAGGGAACCTCACAAAAAGAGGAACAGGGTCATTGTGTTAAACTGACCAGGACTGCGTGTGAGTTAGTGTAAACAATATGGAGTAAAGATTTGGAGTGGGGTGGACAAAATTAAATAATCACACAACATCAGGTTATAGTCCAACAGGTTTATTTGTTAGTACCAGCTTTTGGAGCGCTGTTCCTTCATCAGGTGGATGGGGAGCATTACATCAAACGACACAGAATTTATCGGAAAAGATTACAGGGTGATGCCACTGAAATTACATATTTAAAAATAAAAGTGTATTGTCTGTTCAGTCTGTATACTTTTAGAAATACCATGTTAGATTTTGTTCTTTTATATGTAAACCGTATGTAAAAATAGCTAAATTCTCAGGTAAATCTTTAACAATAGGTGCCCCCTCAGCTCAGATTCCGCCTTGAAGGTGTGAGGTTGAAATCTGCCTGTGTCCCAATGTTCTGTCGTGGCAGAAGCTGGGGGTTCCCGGCCTCATGGCTTTCAAGATGCATTTGACATCGGCAGTGAGGTTCACACATCGGGCCCCATTGCCTAATATGATGGGACATCTTGGTGTGTTGGCTCTGTGTACCTTCGGAAGGCAGTAGAAGTCTCCTGTATGAGAAGTACATGGTCTGAGATTGATGGAACTCTGAAAGAGTGCATTTCAGAGCTTAGATCAGAGTGGTGCTGGAAAAGCACAGCAGGTCAGGCAGCATCCCAGGAGCAGGAAAATCGACGTTTCGGGCAAAAGTCCTTCATCAGGATTTCGGAGGTGCCGAGCACAGAAACAGACCCTCCATTCCAGCTCGTCCCTGCTGACCAGATAACTGGACTTAATCTAGCTATATTTGCCAACATTTGTCCCTTACCCCTCCAAACCCTCCCTGTCATCATCCCATCCAAATGCCTTTTAAATAGAGTCATAGAGATGTACAGCATGGAAACAGACCCTTCGGTCCAACCCGTCCCTGCCGACCAGAAATCCCAACCCAATCGAGTCCCACCTGCCAGTACCTGGCCCATATCACTCCAAACCCTTCTTATTCTTATGCCCGTCCAAATCCCTCTTAAATGTTGCAATTGTACCAGCCTCCACCACTTCATCTGGCAGCTCTTTCCATACACGTACCAACCTATGCGAGAAAAGGTTTCCTCTTAGCTTTCCCCTCTCACTCTTAACCTATGCCCTTTAGCTCTGGACACCACGACCACAGGAAAAACAATTTGCCTACTTACCCTATCCATGCCCCTCATAATTTTGTAAACCTCTATAAGGTCACCCTTTAGTCTCCGACACTCCAGGGAAAACAGTCTCAGCCTGTTCAGCCTCTCCCCATAGCTCAAATTCTCCAACCCTGGCAACAATTCCGCACACCCAAAACCTTCTGTGCATAAAAATTGTGTCTCAGATCCCTTTGTGTGTACCTGTACCTGCCTCCAGCCTGGAACGCTCATTACCCTCTATCCTGTCTCCTGTCTCTGAGCCAATGGTGTCTTCACTCTGTTACTGACCCTTCAGTCCCACAGGCACCAATTTCCCTCACCATTCCAATTGGAGACCATCTCTCATCCACGTGAAGGAATTGGACCCTGACAATTCCATTTACACTGTCTCCCATCAATCTTCATAGGATCCATATCACAGAGGTTAGACAGTGTTCCCAGCAAACACTCCCAGGGCAGAGGAAGTACAGCGTTCCAGCTTTATTTAAACTTTATTTAAGCTTTATTTAAACTGTACCCATTTAAATCTCCAGGGTTGGTAGAGAATACAGTTAGATGCAAAGTAAAACTCCCTGTACACTGCAGCTTTTCACATTCCCAAGCCATGTTCACCGTGGCGTTAGGTACTGATCAAATCTCCCACTTCCCCCATCTGCTCACATCAAACACACTCAGGGCAGCTCCATCACTGGGTTAGATACAGTCCCGCGGCAATTTCTCCATCTGAATCTCCCAGAGTCTGGGGAGAGTGGGGTTCGATACAGAGTCAAGATCTGTCCATATTGTCCACATCGGACACTCCCAGGACAGGGAAAACACGAGGCTTTATACAGAGTAAATCTCCCTCCATACTGTCCACGTCAAATACTCCCAGGACAGGTATACATGGGGCTAGATACAGAGTAAAGATCCATCTGCACTGTCCCTCCCAAACACGCACAGGATAGGGACAGCACGGGGTTAGGTACAAAGTTAGGCAGCATTGTAGACAGTGCAGATGGTACCCTAACATTACAAAGGGATATTGATAGACTGGGTAAATGGGCAAAGCTGCATCAGTTGTTCAGGTTAAATCAGTGAGTGATACATTTTTGTTCAGTGAAGACATTGAAGGATATGGGCCAAAGGAAGGGAATGTGGAGTTCGGCCACATATCAGTCATGATGCTATTGTCTGATGGTACAGGCTCGAGGGGCTGAATGGCCTCCTCCTGTTCCTATGTTACAAACTGTCCCCATCAATCACTCTCAGGGCAGGGACAGGATGGGGTTAGATACACAATGAAGCCGCCTTTACTGTATCCCCATCAATCCCTCCAAGGACAGGGGCAGCACAGGTTTAGATAAAGCGTCCAGCTCTCTCTCTCTCTCCACACTGTCCCGATCAACAACTCCCGGTATTGTTTAATGGAGCTTTAATATTTGAAAATCCTCATCTTATTCTGTCATTCCTTGCCCCTCAGTAACTCTGTATGTGTGTGTGTGTTTGTGTGTGGGAGAGAGAAGGGGAGAGAGAGAGAGAGAGACAGAGGGCGTGACCGGGGCCCTGCATTCGTGGGTCAGGTCCTCTTGTACTCCAGTATTAAACATTATTTTCTGGATCCGTGGACCCGAAATCACAGGAAGCTAACGTGATGGTGTCATCAAATATTCGGATGGTTTGCCAATTATTCCCAGGACATGGGACTAGGGAAGTGAGGAAGCCTTGCTGTGTCTGCAGACTCAGTCTGCAGGGGGCAATGAGTGATCAGGAAGGCAAAGGGATTGTGGTTTTCATTCATTCCTGGGATGTGAGCATCACTGGCTGGGTCCAGCATTTATCCCCCATTCCCACCAGCCCTTGAGAAGGTGGGAGGGAGCTGCCTTATTGAACCGCTGCACTCCATCAAATTAATGTTTCAGGAGAAACAGAGTGTAGCGGGAATTAAACTCCAGCTTTCTCTGTTCCTGCTCCCAATTTAATATTCAACCGTTTAGTTTATACTGAGTTAGAGACTGGAATTTCATCAATGGTCTCAGCGAGTTTATGTATTTCAGAACACAACAGGGAGTGAGTTTCTGTCTGAAATCTAACTGAGGTATTTGAGGGACTTTAGATATAGAGAAACGGGTGCCAGTGAGTGAGTTACAAATCGGGGTACCGTCGTATGGTACAGTGTGGGTCACATATTGACTAACCAATACTGGGGAGCGAGTCTAATTGAGGAGTTGGGCTTTTTATATATCGAATCACAGATACTTGAGAGTGAGACACAGGCTGGAATGTGATCGAAGGATTCGAGGAGGTTTATACATTGAATAACAAATACCCAGGAGTGATTTAAGGACTGGAATCTTATAGAGATAATCGGGGTGATTCATATTTAGAATAACAGATAAATGAAAGTTAGTTACACATTGGAATTTTATCATGGGGTTTGGGGTGTTCATTTATACAATGACAGATACTCATGAGTGGCGTACAGACTGGAATGTAATCAAGGGGATTGGGGTGCTTTACATGTGGAATAACTGAGAACCCAAATACTCTCTCTCATGCACAATCTCACTATTTTTCTCTCTCAGGTAGAATCTCATCATCTGTCTCATACATTACCAGTTTGTCACCCTCTCTCATACAGTCTCACCATGTTTCCCTCTCATATACAAACTATTTCTCTCCCACATGCACAGTCTCACTCTCTCTCTGTCAAACATAATTTCACTCTCCCTCATACTCAATCTTGCCAACTCTCTCATAGACAATCTCACTCTCCCCCATACTCAATCTCACTAACACTCTCTCCCAAACACAATCTACACCAGTATGTTCCCGACAGACAATTCATGTAAGCACAGCACTGTTATGGACTTTACAAAGTGGGAAAAGCAAGAGAGACGAGCAACATCAGTACAGTTTGTGACTATTGAACATTGGACCCAAACTAACATGTCAGATTCTCTGACCTCCCTCCCCCCCCACCCCCACCCCGCCCCCCAGGCCGACACAGAGGACTGGGCAAATCGTGGGTTTATTTGCTGAGGTTCTGTCTCAGAATATTCTTGCTGCTCGTGTGACTCCCAGATATAACTCTCTATGTCCATCTTCTATTTCTATATTTCCACCAAATGTGCCTATTTTTCTCTCTCTCTGTGTTTCTGACCTGACTGCAAGTGAGCATGTCTGTGTGAATGGGAGAGACCGGGCGTGTGTGTGTGTATGTGTGTGTGTGTGTGTGTGTATGTGTGTGTGTGTATGTGTGTGTGTGTATGTGTGTGTGTGTCTTGTGTGTGTCCATCTGAGTGAAAGGTCTGAGTGTCAATGATTCTATGATGGAGCTCCTAACTCTCTCTCACATACAGACACAATCTCACACATGAGCTGACACCTACACACGCACTAACACATACGCTAACAAACAGTAACACAGAAACACTCACACATACATGCTCATACACACACACTCTCATACACACACGTTTTCACACACCCACCCACACACACACACACACACACACACACTTACCTTCTCTCACTCGTTCTCACTCACTCTTCCACTCAGTCGGGGTTCAGGAGGTCTATACATCAAACAACAGATGCCCGGAAGTGAGTTACAGCATTGAACCTGATTGAGGGTTCCGTGGGGATTTCCACAGAGAGTAACAGGTACCGGGGATTGAGTACAGACAGGAATCTAATTCATTTCTGGGCGATTTATATATGGAATAACATAGAGTTCAGAAGAGAGTTACAGACTTGAATCTAATCGGTGTTGGGGTGGGGAGTGGGGGTGGGGTGATGTGGGGTTTGGGAGTAGACATTGTTGTACATAATGACAGATCCCGGGGAGTGAATTACAGACTTGAATCTAATCGGTGTTGGGGTGGGGAGTGGGGGTGGGGTGGTGATGTGGGGTTCGGGAGTAGACGTTGTTATACATAATGACAGATCCCGGGGAGTGAATTACAGACTTGAATCTAATCGGTGTTGGGGTGGGGAGTGGGGGTGGGGTGGTGATGTGGGGTTCGGGAGTAGACGTTGTTATACATAATGACAGATCCCGGGGAGTGAGTTACAGACTTGAATCTAATCGACCTTTGGGGCTTGATTCATCCACCCAGTAACTGATGCCTGGGAATGAGTTACAGGCAGGAATCTAATCAAGTGTATCAGGATGGTTTATACACAGAGTGTCAGATACCCAGGGCCGTGTTACAGACTGGAATCGAACTGAATAGTTCAATGTGGTTTTTATACAGAGTAACAGTTATTCAGGAGTGAGTTATCGAGATGATAGAAATTATAGAGTCATACAGCACGGAAACAGGTCCTTCGATCCAACTGGTCCATGCTGACCCGTTTTCCTGCACTGTGCTTACCCCCATTTGCACCATTTGGGGTGTTTCAGAACAGGAAGCACAGATTTATGGAAGTGAGTTACACCTTGGAATCTAATCGATGGGTTTCATGATAGTTTTTCTACAGAATAAAAAATTACAAATCAAAATCTGACTGAGGGTTTGAGGTGGTTTATGTCGAGAGTCGTACATAAATGGAAATCAGTTACAGATTAGAATTTTATCAAGGGGTGTGGGGTGGTTTATATTTAGAATAACAGATAAACAATTGTCAGTTACAGATTGAAATCGAACTGATGGATCAAGAGGTTTATTTATAAAAAGAACATATATCCAACTGTGAGTTACAAACTGGAATCTACTTGTGGGCTTGGAGGAGGGTTATATGTAGAATAACTGATACCCGGGAGTTACTTACAGGCTGGAATCTATTCAAGGGGTTTGAGATGGTCTAGGTAAATAGCCACAGATACATGGGAGTGAGTTACATATTGGAATCCTATTGAGGAATTCAGGGTGGTTTGTATACAGAACAACAGAAACCCATGATTGAGTCACAGGTTGGAATCTAACTGAGGGTTTTGTGGTGATTTGTGCATAAAATAACAGAGACCCGAGAGTGAGGTACAGACTGGAATTCGTAAAAGTGGTCGGTCTGGTTTATACACAGAATATTAGAAACGCGAGAGTGTGTTATAGACTGGAATAGAATTGAGGGGAGTGGGTTATTTATATACAGAACAACCGTATATGAGAGGGGAGAAAACAAGGGAGAAAGTACCCACCATGGACCAACTCAACAATGAGCTGAGTCACACGGCATTCAACTGCTGTATGTGGAGGTTTCCATGTGTTCTGAAAGCTGGGAGAGAAACAGGCAGACCCTCACACAGTGAGCACCAGGCAGGAAGGGACAGGAGGAGATTCGGATTTCCAAATGGCATCAGATCAGAACAGTGTTAGATTTAAACATTGACTCGGCAGAGATAACTTGGAAAGGGAATTGGAGAGAGGTTAAATCACAGGAAGTTAACCTGTTCATTCCACCAACAAATGATGTGTTCCCAATTTTACCAGGAATTCGTGTGGGAAAGTGAGGAAAAGGTATCAGATTATTGTTAGTCTGCACTGAGACATTTTAATTGATCTGTGATCAGTTTCCTTTTATAGTCATAGAGTCATAGAGATGGACAGCATGGAAACAGACCCTTCGGTCCAACCCGTCCCTGCCCACCATTATGTCTTGAAGTCATAAACTTCCCTCTTTTAGGTGACTGCCCACTTGCCTATATTGAACACCGTCCCCTCTGTTTTCCCCATTCACTGAAGATATTAATATCCTTTTATAATGGGGCGGAAGTGAGAACTGCAGATGCTGGAGGTTGAAGTCGAGGGATTCCTGATGAAGGGCTTTTGCCCGAAACGTCGATTTTCCTGCTCCTCGGATACTGCCTGAGCAGCTGTGTTTTTCCAGCACCACAATCTCGACTCCTTTTACAATAACACTACCATGCTGGTTACAGTGCTGTCTATCTCGCACTGTCTTATTTATCTTCAATCCTGTGTAACTACAATGACACCAACAAGCACACAACGTTTCATCCCACAGCTTTGTTTATTTGCAGATGCATTCTTTTCTTTTATTTGGAGACAACACACAATTTGAACTCCGAAAAGGTCAGAGTGGGATTTGATGAACACTTGATTTAGGGATGGGGCCTAACTACACAGGATTCAGACATGGAAAAGACTTTTGACACATCCCCCTCTCCCTTGCTGACAGAATTCCAGAGCCAAATGAGTAAGTCAGACATGTTAGGTGTGTTCCCGGCAGCCAGTTTGTGTTAGCACAACACTGACGTTGACTATATAAACGTGGAAAAGTAAGAGAGACTGACAATATCATTACAGTTTGAAAATATTGAACATTGGTCCCACACTAACATGTCACATTCTCTGGGTTTTTAAAATTCATTTGTGGGTCTTGGCCGTCCCTGGCTGGGCCAGCTTTGATAGCCCATCCCTATTTGCCATTGAGAAGGTGCTGCTGAGCTGTCTTCTTGAATCGCTACAGTCCACTTGCTGTGGGTTCACCCACAATGTCAATAGGGAGGGATTTCCAGGATTTTGACCCAACAACTGTGAAGGAATACTGATATATTTCCAAGTGAGGGTGGTGAGTGGCTTGGAGGGCAACTTACAGCTGGTGGTGTTCCTAAGTAGCTGCTGCCCTTGTCATAGGGTCATAGAGTCATAGAGATGTACAGCACGAAAACAGACTCTTCAGTTCTACTCGTCCATGCCGACCAGATATCCCAACCCAATCTTTTCCCACCTGCCATCACCAGGTCCATATCCCTCCAAACCCTTCCTATTCATATACCCATCCAGATGCCTTTTAAATGTTGCAATTGTACTAGCCTCCACCACTTTCTCTGGCAGCTCATTCCATCTCACCCTAAAACTATGCCCTCTAGTTCCCCTCCAGGGAAGAGACTTTGTCTATTTATCCTATCCATGCCCCTCATGATTTTATAAATCTCCATAAGGTCACCCCTCAGCCTCAGGCGCTGCAGTGAAAACAGCTCCAGCCTATTCAACCTCTCTCCCTATAGCTCAAATATTCCAATCCTAGCAACATCCTTGGAAATCTTTCCTGACCACTTTCAAATTTCACACCATCTTTCCAATAGGAAGGAGACCAAAACACCACGCAATATTCCAACAATGGCCTAACCAATGTCCTGTACAGCCACAAGATGAACGCCCAACTCCTCTACTCAATACTCTGACCAATAAAGGAAAGTATACCAAGCGCCGCCTTCACTATCCTATCTAACTGTGACTCCACCTTCAACGAGCTATGAAAATGCACTCCAAGGTTCCTTTGTTCATAGAACATAGAACATAGAACATAGAACAATACAGCACAGAACAGGCCCTTTGGCCCACGATGTTGAGCCGAACTTCGAACCTAGATTAAGCACCCATCCATGTACCTATCCAAATGCCGCTTAAAGGTCGCCAATGAATCTGACTCTACCACTCCCACGGGCAGCGCATTCCATGCCCCCACCACTCTCTGGGTAAAGAACCCACCCCTGGCATCTCCGCTTCCACCCATCACCTTAAATTTATGTCCCCTTGTAACACTCTGTTGTACCCGGGGAAAAAGTTTCTGACTGTCTACTCTATCTATTCCTCTGATCATCTTATAAACCTCTATCAAGTCACCCCTCATCCTTCGCCGTTCCAACGAGAAAAGGCCGAGAACTCTCAACCTATCCTCGTACGACCTACTCTCCATTCCAGGCAACATCTTGGTAAATCTTCTCTGCACCCTCTCCAAAGCTTCCACATCTTTCCTAAAGTGAGGCGACCAGAACTGCACACAGTACTCCAAATGTGGCCTAACCAAAGTCCTGTACAGCTGCAACATCACTTCACGACTCTTGAATTCAATCCCTCTGCTAATGAACGATAATACTCCATAGGCCTTCTTACAAACTCTATCCACCTGAGTGGCAACCTTCAAAGATCTATGTACATAGACCCCAAGATCCCTCTGTTCCTCCACCTGACCAAGAACCCTACCATTAACCCTGTATTCCGCATTCTTATTTGTTCTTCCAAAATGGACAACCTCACACTTGGCAGGGTTGAACTCCATCTGCCACTCCTCAGCCCAGCTCTGCATCATATCTAAGTCCCTCTGCAGCCGACAACAGCCCTCCTCACTGTCCACAACTCCACCTATCTTTGTATCATCTGCAAATTTACTGACCCACCCTTTGACTCCCTCATCTAAGTCATTAATAAAAATTACAAACAGCAGAGGACCCAGAACTGATCCCTGCGGAACTCCACTTGTAACTGGACTCCATGCTGAATATTTACCATCTACCACCACTCTCTGACTTCGACCGGTTAGCCAGTTTTCTATCCAATTGGCCAAATTTCCCTCTATCCCATGCCTCCTGACTTTCCGCATAAGCCTATCATGGGGAACCTTATCAAATGCCTTACTAAAATCAATGTACACTACATCCACTGCTCTACCCTCATCCATATGCTTGGTCACCTCCTCGAAGAATTCAATAAGACTTGTAAGGCAAAACCTACCCTTCACAAATCCGTGCTGGCTGTCCCTAATCAAGCAGTGTCTTTCCAGATACTCGTAAATCCTATCCCTCAGTACCCTTTCCATTACTTTGCCTACCACAGAAGTAAGACTAACTGGCCTGAAATTCCCGGGGTTATCCCTATTCCCTTTTTTGAACAGGGGCACAACATTCGCTACTCTCCAGTCCCCTAGTACCACCCCCGTTGCCAGTGAAGACGAGAAGATCATTGCCAACGGTTCTGCAATTTCCTCTCTTGCTTCCCACATAATCCTAGAATATATCCCGTCAGGCCCGGGGGACTTGTCTATCCTCAAGTTGTTCAAAATGTCCAACACATCTTCCTTCCTAACAGGTATCTCTTCTAGCTTATCAGTCCGTTTCACACTCTCCTCTTCAACAATACGGTCCCTCTCGTTCGTAAATACTGAAGAGAAGTACTTGTTCAAGACCTCTCCTATCTCTTCCGACTCAATACAGTCTCCCACCACTGTCCTTAATCGGACCTACCCTCGTTCTCGTCATTCTCAGGTTTCTCACATACGCATAGAATGCCTTGGGGTTATCCTTGATCCTATCCGCCAAGGATTTTTCATGCCCTCTCTTAGCTCTCCTAATCCCTTTCTTCAGGTCCCTTCTGGCTATCCTGTATCCCTCCACTGCTCTGTCTGAACCTTGTTTCCTCAACCTTATGTAAGCCTCCTTCTTCCTCTTTACTAGACATTCAACCTCCCTCGTCAACCATGGCTCCCTCACACGACCATTTCTTTCCTGCCTGATCGGTACATACATATTAAGGACACGTCGTATCTGCTCCTTGAAAAAGTTCCACATTTCCACCACATCCTTCCCTGACAGCCTATGCTCCCAACGTATGCTCCTCAAATCCTGTCTTACAGCATCGTAATTTCCCTTCCCCCAATTGCAAAAACTTCCTTGTTGTGCGCACCTATCTCTCTCCATAACCAAGGTGAAAGTCACAGAATTGTGGTCACCATCACCAAAATGTTCACCCACTAACAAGCCCACCACTTGTCCCGGTTCATTATCGAGTACCAAATCCAATATGGCCTCCCCTCTGGTTGGACAATCTACATACTGCGTTAGAAAAGCTTCCTGGACACACTGCACAAACACCGCCCCAACCAATCTACTTGATCTAAAGAGCTTCCCATCAATATTTGGGAAGTTGAAGTCGCCCAAGACTACGACCCTGTGGCTTCTGCACCTTTCCAAAATCTGTTTCCCAATCTGTTTCTCCACATCTCTGCTGCTATTGGGGGGCCTATAATAAACACCCAACAAGGTGACTGCACCTTTCCTATTTCTGACTTCAGCCCATACTACCTCCAGAGGCAGATCCCCCTCAAACTTCCTTTCTGCAGCCGTTTTACCATTTCTAATTAGCAATGCCACCCCCCCTCCTTTTTTACCACCCTCCCTAATCTTACTGAAACATCTGTAACCAGGAACCTCCAACAGCCATTCCTGTCCCTCATCTATGCATGTTTCCGTGATGGCCACAACATCGTAGTCCCAGGTACCGATCCACGCCTTAAGTTCACCCACCTTATTTCTGATACTCCTTGCATTGAAGTATACGCACTTGAGCCCATCTCTGTGTCCGCAAGTAGTCCCTGTCAGTGCTACCTTCTCCACAGCCTCCCTACAGTCTTGGACATCCTGACACACAGCTAGCTTACTTGCTGGACTACAAGTCCGGATCCCATCCCCCTGCCAAATTAGTTTAAACCCCCCCGAAGAGTGCTAGCAAACCTACCCCCCAGGATATTGGTGCCCTTCTGGTTCAGGTGCAACCCGTCCTGTTTGTACAGGTCCCACCTTCCCCAGAATGCAGTCCAATTGTCCAAATATCTGAAGCCCTCCCTCCTACACCATCCTAGCAGCCACGTGTTCAACTGCACTCTCTCCCTATTCTTTGCCTCTCTGTCACGTGGCACCGGCAACAACCCAGAGATGACGACTCTGTCTGTCCTAGCTTTTAGCTTCCAGCCTAACTCCTTGAGCTCTTGAATGACCTCCCCACCCCTCTTCCTACCTATGTCGTTGGTGCCAATGTGTACCACGACTTCTGGCTGCACACCCTCCCCCTTAAGGATTCTGAAGACACGGTCCGAGATGTCTCGGACCCTAGCACCCGGGAGGCAACAAACCATCCGAGAGTCTCGCCCATGTCCACAGAACCGCCTGCCCGTCCCTCTAACTAGAGAGTCCCCTATAACTAGCGCTCTCCTCTTCTCCCCCTTTCCCTTCTGAGTCTCAGAGCTACAGACCCCTTCACTGCAGCTTACACCTGCAAGGCTGTCCCCCCCAACATTTTCCAAAGCTGTATACTTATTTTTTAGGGGAACGACCACAGGGGAACCCTGCACTGCCTGCCTCTTCCCCTTCCCACCTCTAACTGTTACCCAGCTACCTCTGTTCTCCGGCGTAACTATGTCCCTGTAGCTTCTATCGATCACCCTCTCACCCTCTCGAATAATCCTCAGCTCATCCAGCTCCAGTTCCAGTTCCCTAACTCGTTCAGTGAGGATCAGGATCTGACTGCATTTCCTGCAGACGAAGTCGGCAGGAGTATCGTTGGTCACCCCTACCTCAAACATCCTGCAGGAGGAACATTCCACCGCCTGCGCTGCCATGACTGTACACTGTCTCCAAAAACAAGAACACTGAGTCAATAACCTGTGGACTTTAAAGTTAGGTTAGAGGAGGAGGGTGGGAGGGTGGGAGGGAGGCCCTGCGAAAGTAGGACCTGGAGTCTAGAACACACCCACTCAAATACTAATCACTTACCTTCCCGCCCAGCTATGCGCTCCAACCTCACTTCCGCTGCCCGCTACAGGTAAGTAATTTTGAAACAAACTGTCTTGCCTTAGCTGTAGTCTCCCGGGTTCGTTTTTCCTCGGCCGCTGCTCCCACTCAAATGAACAGCAAAACTCCCCAACATCTTACCATTAAATGTATAAGTACTGCTAACATTTGCTTTCCCAAAATGCTACACCTCACATTTCAATAAATTAATCTCCATCTGCCACTTCTCAGCCCACTGGCACATCTGATCAAGATCATGTTGTAATCTGAGGTAACCTTCTTTGCTGTCCACTACACCTCCAATTTTGGTGCCATCTGCAAACTTAATAACTGTACCTGTTATGCTCACTTCCACATCATTTTTATAATGACGAAAGGTAGTGGATCCAGCACCGATCTTGTGACACTCCACTGGTCACAGGCCTCCAGACTGAAAGAACAACACTCCACCACCATTCTCTGTCTTCTACCTTTGAGCCAGGTCAGTATCCAAATGGATAATTCTTCCTGTATTCCATGAGATCTAACCTTGCTACCCAGTGTCCCATTGGGGAACCTTGTGGAATGCCTTACTGAAGTCCATATAGTTCATAACTACTGCTCTGCCCTGATACTGATTCTGATACCGATGCTGCCAGATTTGCTGAGCTTCGCCAGCTATTTCTGATTTTATTTCAGCCCCAATTCAATTGGTGATGATGATGGTGTTGTTAAGTGTGTTTGAGAATAGCGAGCACTCCAGCTGGCAGGGGGATGGGGGTATAGTGGGCAACATGGCTGCCTTCCAACCAGTTGGTATGTGTTCGGATCTCAGCCATCGCACGGTGGCACCTTTGAAGTGATGTTCAATGGAAAACCCCGAGATGAAGTCAATGAGATCCATCTATCAGAAGTTTTCCAAACGTTTGAGGATGGGATACCAGCTGCTATTACACTTCCAGAGCTGACAAAACTCTGATAGATTCTCTAAATGGTTATTTCAACAGTGAGTGATTAATCCAGGAGAGTCAGCGTGGGTTTCTCAGTGAAGGTTGTACCTTGTTCAATTTGAGAGAATTTCATTGAAGGAACAAAAGATTGATCGATGGAGAGAGTGTTTGTGATGGGAATAAAATGGATGATAGGAACCGTGCTGCATTTGTGTGTCTGGAAGAACTCAGTGAGGAGAGTGTTAGACCCTCCGATCTAAGCTGGTTCAAGTATCCTTCAGGCACAACGTTGATTGGGCTTCACTGAGACAAATCCGAAACACCGTGTAGCTGCTTTCCGTGCTGTCATCTGTCTCCAAGTCCCTGGCTCTTTCTGACAGTGTGTTCAACAAGGGAAACTGACAGGTTACATTGATCATGGTGAAAGGTAAGGACCGACTGGTGATGCCTGGAAAAGTAACCAATTGGTAATGAGGAAATAGGATTTGTGCCACAATCTGTCCAACACTAACATTTGCATTCTCCTTTATTAGCATCGTCTGGTTAACTCAGGGAAATAAAATGGGGAATTACCGGCAATTAGAGCGAATTCAATGAAAAGTAGGTGATGAAAATAGCCAGACTATCATTTCAGTCAGCCTCACAAATACAATGTGTGTATTATTTTGTTCAGTACTGTAACAGTTGTAGCATTCTGGCCAGATTGATAACAACGTTAGCTGCCAATTACACAGAGGTAGGGTTCTATTGAGTAGATTTGGCACAAAGTCAGAGTGAGGTAATGGTGTTCCCAGTGACTCGCTGATGTGAACAGATCAAGTAGCACATTGTGGTGCACTGTGTGTGACAGTTTGAGAGGAACCACTCCAGCAGAATGACACATTCCCCGCTGACAGTGTCTCGATCTTGAAAGCCCACAATTATGTGTGAACCCGAGTCAGTGCAAAGGCTGTCCCTTACATTCCAATTGATCTGCCCGTCTGAAACAAGTTCATTTCTATCACTGTTGTACAGGGCACCAAGTGTGTCTCCATACTGTCCCATTCCCAATGTGGTTCAATGCTATCTGCTTCTCCCTGGGCCGGGGCAGATTCTCTTTGGTTTCTAGGCTTCTGGTTTGGGACATGGAGGTTCCATCTGTGGTCCCAATATGACCTGACCTGCCAAACATTTCTGAGCCAATACTGATGTCAGCAACTGCTTATGAATTGGGGCCCTGAAGTACTTGGGGATAGGCTGCACTTATTGTGTCACACCTGAGCACTGAACTTTCCAAGGGATGTGTGAACGCTGCACATCTTTAAAAGAATTGTCCCAGGAATGTGGATATTAGTTGTGTTGATAGCATGGAAGAGCTGGGCATTTCTGTTTCGTTTGGAAGTGATTTTATTAAATAGATGTCCTCAAATTTGTGGGTCATCGGGCCCAATAAAATGGAGTTAAGCTCACCCCCTCCCAGAGAGGATGAAGGCAAACAGACACTCAGGTCAAAACAGCAAATGGCAGAATGAGATAATTCCAAAACAAAAACAAAGAATACTTTATGAGGAGATAAAATTATCTGCCTGAGCCCGGTTTGGAACTAGATTATACCAGAACGGGATTGCATCAGCAACTGGGAAAATCAAATCCATGCCACGGCAGGAGGATGACAATGAGGGGACCTGAATTTCTCCAACACAGAGATGGGACGGACATGGTACAATGACAGGTCAACTACATTCCTACAAGTAATCTAGGATAATGGGAATTATCTGAGACATGGGGAATGACAGCCCATGGTAGAGCTACGGTCGAGGGCTCGCTAATGTCAGGGATTCATACAATAAATGGTCATGACTGACATCACGGAGACAATGTGAGGTACATTCCCTCAACACCAAGCTGCTGGACAAAAATCCAACACAAATTAGAAAGTACATTTCGATGGAAGCGGGCATTAAGGAAGAGGAAAACAAGGTAGATGCAGCAAACAAAATCACATCCATCCACGAGAAAGCAATTAAATCTCTTTATGTGAAGGCAGAATTATTACAACAGCAGGCTGCCTCTCTGTTCATAAAGCGGTGACAAATACTGGGTTTTCTAATGAGACAGCAACTACACATCCTTAACGTTATATGATCCGGCCTTGAAGTTCCTATTTGCATTGGTACAGAGCTCCATGATGTACAGTGAATGAATTAGTAAGGAGGCAGTGTCCCCAGCTCTGGGCCGCTGACTCTGGCTTCAGGTTCTGTCTTTTCCATAGGTGCAGTGTTACATCTCTGAGCAGATTGATTAAAAACTGTCTCCAGAGAGTTGACAAATTGGAGGAATGCATCCAACTACAATTAACACAGTTTCCAATGATGATTCTTCCCTCGATGAGGTCATCCCTTCCCTGTCACAATCCAATTTCAGTGAGAAACATTTTCTACCAACTGGGAATGATACAGTTGTCATCATCAGAGCTGCAACACCAATCTCCCAGTGGGGATCACTCAGAATATAATGGAAACACACAGAGAATGTAACACTGCAGAGTCTAATACTTATATTTTTATGTGCAAGAATAAAGGATTACCACTCTAAATTGAAAATGCATCAGCCAATTCAATTAGCCCTAAAAGTTTTATACATGATTCTTGCCATCATTGGTGTTCCTGGTAAGTGTTTATAATTATTTACAATTTGTGGATGACATCTCTCCTGGTTTTCCTTGTTAATTAAGAGATTTGAATTCTGATGTAATATTCAATGTTACACCCACTCCCTAGTTGCAATATCATACGGTTAAATTAGGTATTAAAAACACTCTGTTGTTTCATTGCTTTACTACATGATCACCCTTAGTCAAATGTTATGAACTCCTGAGTCGCACCTTAGACTGGAGGCTACCTTCAGGGAAGGAGTTATTGGAAATAGCAGCAAGTATAGAACTGCAATGGATCTTGGTGAGTCAGTGCAGTGGATCTCCTAATCCCAGTGTTCCCACAGTCCTGCATGTATCTGTGTGTGTGCAGTTGTATTGATAGCAGCACATTTCCTCCTTCCTACTTTAGGGAGCACGACAGTAAAAGGGGTTTGAGCTGGTTAATCTCCTTTCCACCGTGTGGCTTTCAGATTCTGTTAGCTCTGACTGTTGGATGTTCAGAATCCGCTGTCGGCTTAGGTAACTATTGAGGAGCACGGATTGACCTTTCAAATTATGGGAGTGATGAAGATTTGAGGAATAATTTTCTTCTTATCGAATCATGCAGCACAGAAACGGCCCCTTTGTCAATTCCTCCATCCTGACCAGATATCACAAATTAACCTAGTCCCATTTGCCAGCATTTGGCCAATATCCCTCTAAATCCTTCCTGTTCATATACCCTTGCCTTTTAAATGTTTTAATTTTACCCACCACCACCACTGCCTCTCGCAGCTCGTTCCATCCATTTCTCGGTTCAAAGCTGTAATCTACAGTGGGGTCTGCTGTTTGTGGATGGAGGGTGTCCCTATGAGGACAGACAAGTGCAACGGTCAAGTATACATGCTTGGATTCCAAAATATAGGTTCGAAATAGAATTAAAAATAAATACCAGTTCCCTCGAACTTGTTAAAAATTGGATTTGTCATTACATTCCTCATTCCGCTTCCCGTATCTCACCTGCAAGTAGTTTTTTTTTCTGAATGAGTACAGAGCTACACACTGAGGATGACTTTCCTATCTGACTTTCTGTAAAATATACAACACACCTGAGAATTCCTTAAACCCACAGGGGCCGTGACCCATTCTCACTGAGAGAACAAATCATTTTCTGTCAAATGACCCTCGACGATTTCCCATGGCTTCCCCCCGAATGTTCAGGTTGGATATTATTTATTAGATTCCAGTTCTCCACCATTCTGATTGGTATAGCTCCCCCACCCCATAATCCGTCTCTTATCCTGGATGTTCCTGCTTCACTTCTGACTCTGGAACAATTGGCAACGGTTTTAATCACTTATCCTTCTGTTGCTGCCTGCTGGATAAACTGAAGGGTTTTTAAATCTCTCTTTCCTACAACACAGTTTACAGCTTCACCTGGCTAATCCCAGACTGTTCCTTTACCTTCCCCCACTTTGACAGTGATCCTGGATTTATTTTTAAGTAACGAAGCAGGGCTGACCTCTCAGTGAGGAAGCATTTTGCAGGCGGTAATCATAACTCAAGATTAACATGGAAAAAGACAAGGATGAGGGGGAAATCAAAGTTCTAAACTGAGGGAATAAGATCGGGTGTGATTGGACCAAGAGCAGAAACTTTGAAGTAAATCCATGTCAGAGCAGTGGGATGTATTGAAGATGGAAACAGGGAAATTACAGGGTCACAATGTTCCATGAAAGTTAAAAGGTGGTACTCAGAAATGCTGTGAACTCTGCATATGAGGGGATTTCCTGGATAAGTTCACTGGCAATGCAAAAATTGTTGGAAATTGGAATTCAATCCATGAATGTGAGCTGATGCACTTGGCGGGACACAAAACCCAAGGGGTACATTATGAATGGTAGAAACCTGGGAAACACTGAATCAGGGGGATCTTGGTGCACATGAAGGTCTCAAGCTAGTAGGACAGGTCGATGAAATGGTTGAGAAGGAATTGGGATTTTTTGGCTTTTAAATGCGAGACATAGAGTTTAGGAGCAGGGACAATATGTTGACACTGTATAAAATATTGGCTCGGCTACAGCTAGAATGTTGGAGTACTTTGATTGTCTGAAAGAAGGTGGAGAACTTTACAGGAAGACTCCAAGGTAGTAATGTTTTGGGTATGAAGGGAGATTGGATAGACTGGGATTGTTTTCCTTGGAGCAGGGGAGATTGATAGGGGACATCATTTAAAAGTATATTGTTATAAGGGGCATAGACAGCATAGAAGGAAATGTGTTTTCCCCTTTGTGGTCAGGTCAATGACCAGGGGCATAGATACAGAGAGGCAGGCGTTTGAGTTTTCCACCGGAAGTGTTGGGACAATGTGGAACTTACTTCCTGTAAGGGGAGCAGAAGCAGATCCCAATAGCATAGAAATCTTTAAATGTGCAATTGTAATGCCCGGGTTATGGACTTAATTCTGGAAAACTGGATGAGAATTCTGAGGCAATTGTTTCATGGATTCTATAGGACAAAGTGCATTTTTATTTTCTGTGCTGTAAGTCTCTATGTCTCCAAACCTTCTCCAACTCCCAGCTGGACCATTGTATTTTTGACCAATACTTCCCCCAGAGCCATTGCCTCCAACAATGATCCTGACTGCCATTGTCCCAAACTCTGTGACTGTTCAGGGTATGTTTCATTGTTGCAGCATCTCTGCCAGTTCAGCAACTTTCCCGGTGATTCAGCATTCCATGTCAGTCCCTTTGAAATTGTAGCAACCCCCCCCCCTCCCAACATTGAGTAAGCCATCCCCAGGCATTTCACACTGTTCAGCTATAGACACTATGCAATGTGTCTTGCCTCACAAGGTATTCCACAGGCTCTGCTGATAGACAGGGTTACTTTTCCATCATCTCTGTTGTTTGCCTTTTTTTCTCAACCCTGAGTTGATTTGATCTAATTTATTATTATATTGTCACGTTTACGTCTGTATTGTAGGAAAAAAAACTTGTTCTGTTTGCAGTGCAGTGAATATTCCACGGAAAGACACAAAGGCCATCGGGTGATTGAACAGAGTGAGGGATACAGAGTTACAGCTGCAAGGAAGGTGCACAAGAAGCAAGATCAACATGAGGTTTAAAATTTGAGCGGTCCATTCCGAATTCAAATAACAGTGGGGAAGAAGCTAGTCTTGAACATGTTGTTCTGTGTGTTTATGGCTTTGTATCTCCTGACTGACGGAAGAGGTTGGACGAGAGTTTAACCGGGGTGGGAGGGTCTTTAATGGTGTTGGCTGGCTTTCTGCGGCAACAAGAAATGTACATTCAGTCAATGGATGGAAGGTTGGTTTGTGTATGGTCTGGTCTGTGTTCACAACTCTCTGTTATTTCTTACATTCCTGGGCAGAGCAGTAGCAGAGCACTTGCTACATTTCCATTTGATCACGAGTTTCATTCCCTCTTACTTCCTTTCATCTACTCTTATAGGACTACACAAACATATGTAGGTGGGACTGAAATTAATGTTCACTTCTTTCAATGTAGGTACCTGTCCACAAGAAATCTTCTGTAACACTGAAGTTACAGTGTTTGCCTGGACAGTTTATTTTGCTGAAGGTGCCCTGGGGATCTGCCCGAGCATCTCCACAACACCCAGTTTACCTCGACTTTCTGCCTTTGTAAACGGCTCCTACATCTTTACAATTTAAATGGAATGATGAACAGCATATTGTTAATTTTCAAAAACCTGCAGGAATCCAATTGAAAGTAAAGAATCCAGTGTCAATTCGCTGCAAATATCTTCTTGGATGTTATGTGTTGATAACTGAGGAGCATTAATAAAGCTTTGCTGGGGTTGGCAATTTTCTTTTACTGTCACCTCTACGTCCGTGCAGCCACAATGTTGATTCAACCAACAGGATCTGCCCCTCATTCTCCATTATATTTACAGATGATTGGGATTTGCGCTTGACCAGATTTATAACGATCCCACCTCCCTCATCTTTCATTGTGCTTCGAGAGTAAGCATTTGCCTCCGCCTGGAAATCACATTTTAACACCATGTGTTATTACTGCCTCGGATTATTATCCCTTTGACGTTGAACTGTATCTACCCTCAAACCGATCATTTAAAATAAAACCTTTCTCTTCCTTTCTGAATACCTTTTTTCTCTTTCATAACAATCGATTTATATATGCCTTTTTAAAATATTTAACAGCTGTGATGTTTTTTATTCCTCCTCATAAATTAATGCTAGGATTCACTGTAGAGATTTACTTCGCTTTTCATTAGTTAGGGAATGGTCTCAGACATACACACACACACACACACACAGTCCCAGAGAGAGGGAGACACACACACACACACACACAGAGTCTCAGAGAGAGGGACACACCCACACACACTCACACACACATACAGACTCGCATGCACACAGACACACTCACACACACACACACACACACACACACACACACACACACAGTCCCAGAGAGAGGGAGACACACACACACACACACACAGAGTCTCAGAGAGAGGGACACACCCACACACACTCACACACACACACACACACACACACACACACACACACACACACAGAGTCTCAGAGAGAGGGGCACACACACACACACACAGACACATGCACACAGACACACACACACACACACACACACACAGACACACATGCACACAGACACACTTACATGCACACACAGAGTCTCAGAGAGAGGGACACACCCACACACACATAGGGAATACAAAATGAAAAGAAGAGTGGTTAAACTTTTAGTATTTCCCTATCGTGTGGAGTTATCTAATTCTCTCACCATATTATCCAGCTATATTGATACTTCTTGGGGGAATCATGGCTACATGTGGTGTAAATTGATCCTGATAAATGTTACATGTTTTGGTGGGTACCTTTCTGACCGGTACCCTAGATTCCAACTGCTGTTCACCAGCAGTCTCTTTATATTCAAGCTAGAAATTGGCAAGTTACACATTTACAGTTTACATCACAATTCTTTTAATACTGGGTGATTGCATATCCCTGTCATAGCAAGTATACTGATTGACTTTAAATTTATGCAGAAAAGAGTGTTCATTAATATTAAGTCATTTTTCCATTCTCCTTCTGACAGTGAATTTCGTGGCTATTATGATCCTCTCCCAGGGAAAGTGTGGCCTCACTATCTGCACAACACGCTATCTGGTGGCCATGGCAGCAGCAGATCTACTGGTCATTATCAGTGAGGTCATACTGGGTCAAATAAATGTTTATTATTTCCCGGTATGTTTCCTGGACATCACTCCTGTGTGCAGTGTTATCAGCGTACTGATGCGTGCATCCATAGACTGTTCTGTCTGGTTCACCATCGAATTCACCTTTGATCGGTTTGTCAGCTTTTGTTGCCACAAACTGAAAACTAAATATTGCACTGGGAAAAACGCATCTGCAATTCTCTCAATAACCGGAATTCTGCTTTGTTTAAAAAATGTCCCTCGGTACTTTAGATTTGAGCCCATAAAGATAATCGGGAACATACCATTTTTCTGAAGGAATAAGCGAAGCTACTTCACTGAATCTCGCTGGATTGGATACCACTCATTTGCTGTGGCACTAACCCCATTGGTGCCATTCTTTATCATTGTGTTCCTCAATGTTCTGACAATCGCACGTATTTTATTTAAATCAAGTCAAGTCCGTAAGGGACCAAGGGGTCAGAGTAAGGAAGGAAAGCAGGTTGACTCTGAGATGAAGAGTAGAATTAAGGCAGTCATTTTACTCTTCACCATATCCGGAAACTTCATCCTTCTCTGGCTGCTATATGCTTTATATATCCTCGATGTCCCAGATCATTTAAATGATTATGACTATGAAATCTTTGAAGAAGTTGGATACATGCTGCGCAATGTAAGCTGCTGCACAAACACCCTTATTTATATGGCAGCTCTGCCCAAGTTCAGAGCTCAGTTCAATAGAGCGGTGAAATATCCAGTTTCCAGAATTATTGAACTAATCACTGCATAAATCTGACAAAAGCTCAAAATCCCATGGCTGATTGGCAAGAAATGAACATGGAGGATCAAAGGAAACCCTTCTAGAGATGCAAATCTGTCAGAGAGATCAGAGAAGATGAACTATTTAGCAGACATCAAGAGAACCTAAAGAAGATGAAGGGAAGGACACAGGTTTCCCATTCAGGGAGCAGAGGTAACATTTCGGCCCTGAAAGAGGGTCACTGGACCTGAAACATTCACTCTGATTTCTCTCCCACAGATGCTGCCAAACCTGTGGAGTCTTTGCAACAATTACTGTTTTGTTTTGTTTACATTTTGGGGACCGTGTAAATGAGCCAGAGACACTGCACAGACCAAAGGTCAGTGGAGCAAGGGAAAGAGCCATGATTTGCCCAAGATAACCAGGAGGGAAGTAGAAAGAGCAGGGTCTCTGCTTCCTCCTGTATCAGAGGAAGTGATCCAGCGTGTCAACTCCAACTCTGTTGCTTCGCTTTTCAACTCTTCCTTTCCGAGAAAACAAACAACATTTCTGTTTTCAAAATGAACATCCATGTAGATGCTGGACTGTTTCTTATGCTTCAATAAAACCATCCCAATTATTCATGTCATTCTGATTCTCCCACCAGTAGCTGCTCCTGGGGGTATTCTGTTCTCCAACTGCTTAGTGAGAGTGCTCAGGTGATTGGGAGGTGGGGGACATAGGGGGTGGTGTGGGGGGTAATGTAGACAGATTATATCCATAAACATGATGATTAAGAACATTCAGTATCTCAGTCCAAGGAGCCTGTCTAAAAGATTGGGAGAAAAGCTGGAGACAGTTCCAGGAACTGAGTCTGCGTTCATCACAGGGGTCAATGTCATCACTTGACAGCAGATCACACACTCCACACCTTCCTGGGAATTGTCTCAGAAAGTTCCCAATCTCAGTTTTAAATCCAAGCTTTTGGATAACTTCGAAACAAGTCTCAGCATCAAGTGTGTTTGTTTGTGTTTAATTACTGCATCAATCCACATGCTGTTTAAATCTTCCTATACCCTGTTCTTACACCATTACTGGAAATTTCAGACTCAGACTTGACATGTTAACCATGGTTTTATTGTCAGTCGGCTTCAAGTCATTGAAGTGTCTGCTATCCATTAGGGAACTCCATGTGGTTTCCATCTGAACTGCGCTGTCTCCAGTAAGATCTGTGTTTCATATTGGTCTTGCCTTCAAATCTGTATTTTAAAGTTATCTTACTATCAGATATGTCAATGATTTCACCCAGCCTGAAGCATCCATGAGTGTGCAGGGCCTCTATCTCTGTAAGTACGTCCAACCCGGAAACGTTCCCTGTTTCATGAATCCTTCCCAATGAGCAGCATTGGTCTGTACAGCCACCTAGTGACTCACTCAGAGAGTCATCCTCAATGTGAGAGACCCCAGTGATGCTGTGTGTAGAATGTTTTACAGAGCGATTGTGTAACGGAGGATCCAAAGGGATATTAATATCTTCAATGAAAGGGAAAGTCTGACCGAGAGAGTTTCACAGCAGCCTACCTCCCTATCCTTATCCGGTCTGCTGGAAATAACTGACAGTGTCTCATGTGTCCTCCTCCTCATTAACTCCACTATCAGTTACATTTCTAATACCATAAATCCCTCTGGATAATGATATGAAATAACTTCTCACTATTTTCAACCGAATCATTCTGTTTGTTATTTCTGTTCCTCCTACAAACGTGAACCACATGTTGTCATTGTACCATCCTCCACCACTTCCTCTGACAGCTCATGAGCTTCACTCGACAAGTCCCGGGGATGACAGGACTGTCCCATGAGAGGTTGGTTTATCTGGGCATGTATTCAGGACAATGAGAGGGGGAGCTGATGGAAATGTTTCCAATTCTAACAGTTGGACAGACTAGATACAGGGGGTGGGCTGTATCCCCTGGGCCGGGTATTCTCAGAACAAGCATCACAGTCTCAGGACATGGGCTCACCCATTTCTAGTAGAGAGGGAGAGAATTATCTTCACACAGAGTGATCAACCTGAGGAATTCTCTCCCACAGAAGGCTGTGGAGCACAGGTTACTGACAATATTCAGGAAAGACATTGATAATGTTTTTTATTACCAGTTAATGACATCACGGGGTTTGGAGTGAAATTGGGAATATAGCAGCGAGATAGTGAGTCAGACATGACCACACTTAATGGGAGAGCAGGCTGGAAGGGCTGAATAGCCTCTTCCTGCTCCTGGTTTCTGTGTTTCTGTCAGTTTAGTGTCGCCCTGAAAATCTCACCCTGAAAAGTATCAGTGATTACATTGGGGAAGCACATCAGGAGCTGTTTTCGTTCACATTCCTACATCTTGAAAATGTGATTTTCTTTGCAGAGACGATGAACAGTCAGTGTGAGGATCAAAGTGGGCCACAGGATTCCTGATGCTGTCTCAGTGAAACAGTCACAGGAAGGCTTCCTTACTGTCGATGACCAATCGCCTGCAATAAAGACCGACACTTCATGGACCTTCTGGATTGTTCACGGTCCCTGGGTGGGAATGTTCGGTGTGATTTACGGACAATGTAAATGGAGCAGAAATACACTGAATATCCTCATTTAAACGGAGGGAGTGGGCAGTTATAAAGCACTTTCTGTTTTATATCTGAAGGGTATCCCAAAATGTTTTACAGGGAATCGAACTGTTTTGGAATTTATCCGGTATTGTAGGGAATGGAGGGAATTTTAGAAAAAGGGAGACTTACAGACACTAATAGAGAGCCAGAGCCCCAGGAACAGATACAGGATAAGATTGTCCTGGAGATGTTTCAGAGCTCAATCTGTGACCCACACAAGACTGGGACACCAGTGGGTGGAAGACAAACAGTTATTCGTCATATGGAGAAAGTGTTTTGTTGTCTCTGTGATTGTTATCGATCTAGACTACCAAAAGGCCTTTGATAGGGTGTCTCATGGGAGGCTGCTGAGTAAGGGGAAGGCCCATACTGTTCGAGGTGAGCTCCTGGCATGGATTCAGGTTTGGCTGAAGGCAGAGAGGTGGGATAAAAGGTTCTTCTTCAGAATGGCACAAGTGGTGTCCCACAGGGTTCAGTGTTAGGACTGCAACTGTTCACTTTATATATTAATGATCTGGATGAAGGGACTGGGGGAATTCTGGCGAAGTTTGCTGATAAGATGAAGTTAGGTGGACAGACAGGTAGTACTGAGGAGGTGGGGAGGCTGCAGAAAGATTAAGGCAGTTCAGGAGAGTAGTCCAGGAAATGGTGAAAGAAATTCAGTGTGAACAAATGCGAGGTCTTGCACTTTGAAAAACAGAATACAGGCATGGACTATTTTTTAAACGGTGAGAAAAATCCTAAAGCCAAAGTACAAAGGGATCTGGGAGTGCGAGCCCAGGATTCTCGAAAGGTTGAATTGTAGGTTGAATCTGTGGTTAAGAAAGCAAATGTAATGTTATTTATCTCAAGAGGGTTGGAATGTAAAAGCAGCAATGTGCTTCTGAGACTTTATAAAGCTTGTGTTAGGCCCCATTTGGAGTACTGTGTCCAGGTCTGGGCCCCACACCTCAGGAAGGACATACTAACACTGGAAAATGTCCAGCGGAGATTCACACGGATGATCCCTGGAATGGTAGGCCTAACATACAAATGGCTGAGGATCCTGGGATTGTATTCATTAGAGATTAGAAGGTTGAGGGGAGAGCGAATAGAAACTTACAAGATAATACATGGCTTAGAAAGGGTGGATACTGGGAAGTTGTTTCTGTTCGGCGGGGAGACTAGGACCCATGGGCACAGCTTTAAAATTAGAGGGAGTCAATTTGGAATGGAAATGGGAAGACATGGAAGTGATCTCGCAGGGAATTAAGGGCGACAGGGAGAGTGTGGGTAAGTGGAATTGAAACACCCATCAGCCATGATTCAATGGTGGAATGGACTCAATGGGCTGAATGGCCTTGCTTCCACACTGATGTCTTATCATCTTATGGTCTTATGGTCCCTATCCTGGGAGGGTTTCATTGGGGCGATGTAAAGGGAGTTTTGCTCCTCATCTAACTCCATACTGTACCTGTCTTGGGATTGGTTGATGGGGACAGTGTAGAGGGAGCTTTACTCTGTACCTAATCCCATGTGGACCCATTTTCTGCGAGAGTTTGATGGGGACAGTATCGCGTGATTTAAACAAAACCTAACCTCACGCTGAACATGGCCTGAGTTTCCAAAGTGTTCCAGTCGATTGTTAAGTTACGAGACAATGAGCCTCCAGAAGCCACTAAAATATTTTCTCTCTATCTAACCCAGCAGTTCCTGTCATAAATCTCAAACTTATATCATTTTAGATCTTTCTAAATCCCAGTGACACCATCCTGGGCTTGTGTCATTTCCCTGACCATTGAACCCGTGCTGTCCAGCTATAGTTCTGTGAATCGACGCTGCATTCACTTGCACATGGACTCCCAAGTCCCCACTCGTTCTTGCCTTTCCCTGTTTATAAAGTCACTGTCTGTGCTGTGCTAACATGAAATGGCTGCTTTGAATAAACCGAAAATGGCTAACTGACTGACACTTCTGAAAACATTTGTCCTGCTTTGCAGATTAAAACACACCTTACACTTTGTACATTATCACCTCTCGGCCTCCTGCAGATGAAATAAAGCGAGATGTGAACTGATCTATTTTGGATGTTAGAGGAGGGACAATCTAAACTAAATGGTACAATGTTAATCTGGGTGCAGGGACAGAGAAGGCTTCAGTTTGAGTCTGGAGTTCAGTCAGCACAGGAGAGGGGCAAATCAATGAAAAGTGTTTTCCATTCATGTATTCCTGCATTGTGGAAATGTTAATTTACAAATTAAACTGAAAAAGCAAGATATGGAGAACTATGTTACAAAGTTTCAATTGATTAAGATGTGGATTCAAGAATCTGTTTAAGGTCAGTGCCCTGAGATAATTAAAAATGTCAGCCATCTGTCTGACTTTCCAAATTTCAACCATTAAAAATGATAGGAATACACAATAGGTAAGATGACAGGTCTGCTACTGAATTGTAGGTGTGTGGCCTTGTTCAGAATCTGTCAGAGTTTTGGTGTGGAATCAGGTGCATTTTATCCAGAAAACAGGCATTTACCAAGTGTCACACTGACGCACTTTGTGTATTTGAATCTTCATTGACTGCCAGGGCCATTCGTTAACATGTCTCCCTCTATGCTGTAAGGAACAAACAAACACAAGAAAAAGGAGCAGGAGTCAGGAATTCGGCCCCTCGAGCCTGCTCCGATATTTAATACAGTCATGGCTGAACCCATCTATGAAGTGCTTTGAGAGGTTAGGAACGGCACACATTAACTCCAGCCTCCCAGAATGCCTTGGTCCACTATAATTCACCTCCCATCGAAATAGATCCATGAAGACGCCATCTTCCTCTCCTTCACTCATCCCAGGAACGTCTGGATAACAAGGACACCTACGTCAGACCCCTATATATTGACTTTAGCTCTGCCTTTATCATCATAATGCCAACAAGACTCATCGACACAGTCTGAGCCCTGGGACTCTTTCCTCACTTCTCCAACTGGATCCTCAACTTTCTGACCTGCAGATCAGAATCAATAAGGATGGTTGAGAACACCATTTACAGATTAGCTGATGATACCACCATAGTGGGTAGGATCTCAAACAACGGTGAGACAGAGTACAGGAAAGAGAGCTTAGTGGTATGGTGTAAAGACAACAATCTCTCCCTCAATGTCAGCAAGACAAAGGAACTGGTCATTGACTTCAGGAAGTGGACTGAAGGACAGACCCTGGTCTCTGCCATTGGTGCTGAGGTGGAGGTGATTGAGAGCTTCAAGTTCTGAGGAATTAATATTACCAACAATCAGTCCATCCATGTCAGCTCTACAGCCAAGAAAGCTCATCAATGCCTCTACTACCTCAGAAGGTGAAGGAAATTTAGCATTTCAGCAATGACACTGACCAATTTTTATATTGCATTGTAGAAAGTACCCTATCCAGGTGTATCACACCTTGGTATGGTACCTACTCTGCCCGTACTGCAAGAAATTACAGAGAGGCATGAACCCAACCCAGTCCATAACACAAATCACATTTCCTTCCATCTGGACTTCCCACTGCTTCAGGAACACTGCCATAATAATCAAAGGTCCCTCCCACCCCTGCAATACTCTCTTCCACCCTTCTTCCATTGGACAGAAGATACAAACGTTTGTAATCATGTACCAATGGGTTCAGGAGCAGTTTCCTCCCTGCTGTTATCAGACGTGTGACTGGGCCTGTCATATAGTAGAGTTCATCCTTCTCTGCCCCTGTTCTATGGCCACAACACTATATTGAACCGATGTCTTTTATATAAGGCATGATTTGTACTGGATATCACGCAGAACAATATTTTTCACTTTTGACTCGGTATATGTGACAATCATAAATCATATCAAATCAAATCAAATCAAAGCTCATCACCATATGTTTGGGTCTGGTCTGGTCCATAACACCTTAACTGGCTCCATGTCATAACCTTCCCATTCATCTGTTTCCCCAGCCCCTCCATTTCTTCGTTGTCATGTCTTTGGAATGTACTTCCTTTAGAGCCTTCGTAAATTTGTGCACTGCATCTTGCAGGCTCTCATTGATTTACAAGAGGCAGAAGGACTGGTTAATACTTATAGACAGTCCCTAATACACTTATTCAAAGGCAGAGCTCATAGGAACAGCGGAATCAAAAATAAACCAGATTTCTTCAGGATTAAACTGCCTTTTACTGCAGAGAACAGAGAGAGCTCCTGAGCAGCTGAAGACTTCGCTGTATCTTGTTTAGGGTCCCGAGCTGTTTAGCTGTCTGAGAACCAATCACATCACTGTTGGCAGGCAAACAGCCTTTGTCATTGGTGAACTAGTGGCCAATTATCAATCAGCTCCTTGTTTCAAATCAAAGTTCCATCTGTGAATAACTCCGTTCATCTCCAACCAGACTTCAATCATTGGGTCACTCTCAGGTGAATCGCTGTCAAAACGTGCAGCAATCTGCCACTCATCGGCTGTTTGTAGGGTCGCTCTTTTCACATTTTAGTCCACAATTAAACTCAAGATTTTTTAAAAATGGTTTTGGATTGCAGTCGCCCTGAGAAAACTAAAATGCCATTTCAAAAACGCGTTTACTTGCAAAATACAAGATGCTCAAAATTTACAAAAAAATGCAATCTATTTATTCTTTCTCCCTTCTTACAATGTTATGCAATCATAACATTCCTTAAATCTTTTCCATATTCCAGCATCTGCCTCTTGGGACAATCTATCTGAATTCCCATTAAGTTATCCAGTAATGCGTATGAGATTTACATAAAATGGTGACAACAAAAGATTCGATGGGAACAGTCTTGCATTGTTTATTTGATCCTTTGTAAAGAAGGGCAGTGGATTACAATCAGTGTCATTTAGTATTTCATTGTTCTTTGCTGGATAGACTTCAAAGTGCTGAAGAGCCAACAGTAATCCCAAAGCCCCCTTTCCTATGGGAGAGGATTTTTCCCAATGCCTGGTATTGTTTCTAATAGCACCATCCTCCAGGTTTCACAATTCCTAACTCATCATCCTGGAACAAGACAGCACTTCGCCCCAATTCACCAACATCAGCGGCCATTTTGATAAGACTGGAAAACTCAGGGATGGCCAAAAGTGATTAATTGATTCAAACTGCTTTCACCTTTCAAAGGTAACCTCGCTCTATGATAACTAAGCCACTTTTTCTTATTTCCATCGCAAATTTGTTGAATGCCCAGCCATCCCACTAAAATAATGGACAACTTTCGAGTAAAGTCAAATATTCCTAAAAAATCTATTAAATTATCATTTAGGTTTAGGAACAAGGAATTCTGTCAGTGTCTTCACTTTTGCTGTCTCCATCAATATCTGTCTGTGTGTTACTGTGTGTATGCTTTTGTGATTGTATTTGTCTCTCTATGTGCTGCTGTATGTTTCTCTGCACATCTGTGTGTGTGTCTCTGAGTATCTGAATGTATTGACATCTATCTGTCTCTCTCTCTCCCACACACACAAACACGCATCAACATGACCAAAAGCATTGTGTTACTTTAAACGTAAGAGAACTAGACAGAGATACAGATAGAGGCGGGTTTAAGCCCCACTTTAATACATACAATTCCCAAAACAACAGGGAGCCCGCTGCACAGAGATACAGACAGAGAGATACATAAAAATTGAGACACTCACTAATACACACAATGAGACACACACATACTCACACAGACACAGATAGTCAAACAGAGATAGATGGGTAGACACAGACACAAACACAGAGACAGAAACACACACGATAATGCGCACACACATTCAGAGACACGTGCAGAAAGACAGACAGACACAGTGTGCAGTGAGTGAGAGTCCCCCTGAGTGTAACCATCTGTAACACAGTCTGTGTCCCATCAGCTCATTCCCAGCTTTTACAGATGGAATGTCCAGGAGAAAGTGTCACAGTCACGGGATGTCCCTCAGACCATTGTCAGGGAAGAGGGGAATCTGGTAACAATCTCATGGTCATTTGGACAATTAACAGATCCGTGTAATCACTGGGTGTCCGTCTGTGAAATGGATTGATGATGATGGAGAGGAGTTGTGTTCTCCAGAATTAGGTGGAATAAACTTGCAGTGCTACAAACATCCCCTGTCTCCACCACCGACACTCAGTAGCAGCAGTGTGTACCAGAGACAAGATGGACTGGAGAAATTCCCCAAGGTTCCTTCCAGAGCAGCTTCCAGACCCACGGCACTATCATGTGGAATGTTGAACACAGCAGATACACGGGAATACCACCAGGTGACAATTCCACATCAAGGCACTCCCCACCCTGGCTTGGAAAAACATCTCAGTCCCACAAGTGCCATTGGTTGGAAATCCTGGAACTCCCTCCCTTACATCATTGTGGGTTTATCTGCACCAAATAAATGGCAGCAGTTCAAGGCAATAACTCACCGTCACCTTCACCAGAGCAATTATATCTGAGCAATCCGTGGGGACCCAGCGGCAATGAGCCAAACACATGAATGAATCACAAGATAAAGCTCAGTATTAGGGACCCGTGTGCTCCAGGGCTGAGGATCTGAATAAATTGGGTCTATATTCTAAAAAATTAAAAGGTGGTTTAATTGGAATGTCTCAGATTGTGAAGAGGCTTGAGAGGGGAGATACTGAGAAATTAATCCTGTGAGACTGGGAATCTGAAACATGATGACACAGTCTCAGGAGTTGTTGGAAACGCTCAGCAGGTCAGGCAGCATCTCTGCAAAGAAATCAGCGTTAATGTTACAGCATCCGCAGGTCATTGGGGTTTGATGACACCGTCTCAGGGTAAGGGGCAGGTTATTTGGGACTGAGATGAGGAGACAGCGCTTCACTCTAAGGCCGCTGAGTCTTTAATATTCTCTCTCCCTGAGGATTGTGGATGCTCCCTCACTGAGTACATTTCAGATTGGAATAGACAGTTTGCAGGGGTCTCAGGGAGTCATGGAATATGGGGAGTGGATAGGAAACCGGATTTGAAATCTGAAACCAGCTCTGATTGGATTGACTGCCAGAACAGACTGAAGAGTTTAAACAGGCTGTTTAGTCTCCTCCTGCTCACATTTCCTGAGCTCTTAAATGTTTAATTAACCAAATTCCCGATCCCTTTGGATTTGGTTCAGAACTGATGGCTTCTGATTAGATTAGATGAGATTGCCTACAGTGTTGAACCAGGCCCTTTAGCCCAACCAGTCCACCCCGACCCTCTGAAGAGTAACCCCCCCCCCCTCCCTCCCCAGACCCATTTCCCTCTGACTAATCACTATGGACAATTTACCAAGGCCAATTCACCTAACCTGCACATTTTTGGCCTCTGGAAAGAAGCCGGAGCACCCGGAAGACACCCACACAAACATGGGGAGAATGTGCAAACTCCACACAGACAGTCGCCCGAGGCTGGAATTGAACCTGGGACCCTGGTGCAAACCACTGAGCTACCTTGCCACCCAAATTCTGGTGCTGCCAGACCTGCTGAGCTTCCCCAGCCATTTCTTGTTTGGATCTCAGCCCCAATCCAGTTGGTGATGATCCACGTCCTTGTTAAGTGTGTTTGGGAACGGGGAGGGAGCTGGGTGCAGGGGGATGGTGGGATAGTGGTGAATGTAGCTGCCTTCCAAGCAGTTGACCTGGTTTCGATTCCCGCCCATCGCAGTGTTGTGGTTTGGAAGCAGTCCTTGAAAGGAAAGGCACCGGAATTATACCGGATCTGTCCGATTGCTCCTTGCTTTTCCTGGCGATGGCACCGGGATAAAACCGGATCTGTCAGATTGCTCCTTGCTTTTCCTGGCGATGGTTCCTGTGAATTGCAGTGTGGAACCGGGCAGCATTGCTCGGCATCTCGGAAGCTTTCCCCTCTGCACCTTCCCATTTCTTATTGAAATATTGGGTGCAGCACAAGGATGGGTTTGTTTTGTTCGAAAAGTGAGAGACTGTTCCCATCAGGAACCTGAAATAATTACAGAAGCCGCTGGAAACACTGAACAGTTCCAACAGCTTCTGTAGTGGTGGGGAGGGAGGGTTAATGTGTCAAATCTACACAAGGATAAAATAAACTCCAGCCACAAAACACTCAGTGTTCCTAAGTTTTACAAACATCTGTATTACAATATTCTGAACCATCAATTCACCTTAAAGTCTTCTAATGTGGAATAGCATCTTTCTGATTATCACTTTGAGAGATGTCCCTCAGTGAGCTCCTCCACTATTCTTTCTATTTCACTGGGGACCCACTATCCACAGTCTCCAATCAAATGACCTGAACTCAGACACACAGAGATCTTAAAGAGTGACACAATGCAGATAGGAAGTTGATTTCATTTCTGTTTCTGAGTCCAATCTTCACTCAGTGAGACAGAGTCAGGTATTCAAGGCTCCAACAAGAGCTGGATTCTGCTTCTGGTGATTGTCTTCATTCAGTGAGAAGGAGGGCCGTGAGCCGGAAGGAGCTCATGATTGTGTTTCGGGTTGTCTGCTCAGTCTGCAGCATTGCAGGCCGTGGGAGCAGGGCAGTGGGAAAGGTACCTCGTGTGGACTGCAAGAGGACTTTCAACACATTGTTCCAGGCCAGTTACAGTGCTCCAGGAATTCTGAATGAGGATATGAAAAATGCATTGATTGAAGGAGGAGAATCAGGAAAACAGGATAAAGCTGATGAAATCAGCAGGATTTTTCGGTCTAACTCTGTGCCATACTTTATTTTCTGCTTCATAAATCTACAATCCGGAGCTCAATCCACTCAGAGCAATATAAGCTCAGAAACAAATCATTCAGTCCAACACATCCATGCTGAACTGATATCCGATGTCAATCTCATCCTATTTGTCAGAATTTGGCCCATGTTCCTCTGAACCCTTTTTAATTCCTACCCCCACCCAGATACCTTTTAAATGTTGTAATTGTACCAGCCTCCACTACTTCCTCTGGCAGCTCATGCACACAGTGCCCTCTGCGTGAAAAAATGTTCCCCTTCGGTCCCTTTTATGTTTCCCCTCTCAACTTTAACATATGCCATCTGCTTCTGGACTCACCACCACAGAGAAATCACCTTGCCTTTTTACCCTATTGAGGACCTTCATGATTTTGTGAACCTCTTTGAGGTTACCCCTCAACCACTGACGCTCCAGGGATAATAGCCTCAACCTATACAGTCTTACCCTCCAGCACAAACCCTCCAACCTTGGCAACATCCTTGTAAATCTTTTCTGAACCCTTTAAAGTTTCACAACACCCTTCTAATAGGAGAGAGTCCAGAATTGCACATTATATACCAAAAGTGACCGAACCAATACTGCAACATGACCTCCCAACCCCTTTACACAATTAACTGAGCAATAAAGACAAAAATGCCAAACGCCTTCTTCAATATTCTATTGAAATGTTAATCCACTTTTAACGATCTATGAAGCTGCACTCCAGGTCTATTTGATTAGCAACAATCCGAGTACCTTGTCCATTCAGTGTCCATCCTGTTCTCTTTTGCTTCTCCAAAATGCAGCACCTCAGACTTATCTAAATTAATCTCCATCTTCCACTCCTCAGCTCATTGGCCCATCTGATCAAGATCCTGTTGTAATCTGAGAAAATCATCTTCACTGTCCTCGACACCTCCAATTTTACTGTCATCTGCAAACTTACTAACCATTCGTCCTCTGGTCACATCCAAATCATTTATATAAATGACAAAACAACAGTGGTCCCAGCACTGATCCTTGTGCCACACCGCTGGTCACAAGCCTCCCGTCTGAAAAGCAAACCTTCACTTCCACCCTCTGTATTCTACCTTCAATAAAAGGAAGTGTTGCAAGTATCAGTTAACTGGAGATTCAGATCAGTGCATCACTAAATGAAAAACAAATGCAGGGTATTATTAATTGGAGAATTCATGCAGGTGCCATTTAAATTCGAAGTGGGAGAACGGGGGCAGGATAACACTCAGTGGAAGAATTGGTGCAGTTCCAGGACATGCGCAGGATAGGGAAATGGAGGAAATAGCCATAAATAGAGTCATACAATCATAGAGATTTACAACACACAAACAGATCCTTTGGTCCAACTTGTCCAAGCCTCAATTAAAGAATTCTGGGGTTGCTCCACTAAATTGGAGAATCACTGCAAGGAACTGCTTACTGGGAGAATTGGTGAAGGGCTTATCGAAATGTGAGAATTGTAACAGGGCATCAGTTAATGGGAGAATTGGTGCAGTGTAACACTAAATGGGAGAATACGGGCAGGACAATACTTGATGGGAGATTTAGAGTTGGACACTCCTAAATTGTTCGAGGACATCAGTCAGCATGAGGAGTGGTGTAAGGCAACACTGTGGGGAGAACTGGTTCAGGACTTCAGGAATTGGGGAAAGTGGTGCTCAGCAACACTGAATTGGAGAATTGGTGTGGGGTATCACTAAAAGAAAGACCTGGTGCAGGGTGCCGAAAACTTCGAGAATTGGAGCAAATGGGAGGACACTGGCAGTGAATCAGTAAATAGGACAAACGTTGCAAAGGATTAGTGGTAGAGATTCAATACAGTGTACCACGACATGGGAGCATTGGTGCAGATCACCACTAAAGGGAGCATATATGTAGGATCCATAATTTGTAGATATGATGCAGGGATCGCAAAGATTAGAGAATTCTGGCAGCAGACTAGTAACTTGGAGAAGTGTTGGAGAGGAATAAAAAAATGGAAGACCTGGTGCACAGTGGAGCTAAAATACAAAATGGGTGCATGGCACCAGTAAATGGGAGAATTAGTGTAGCGCACCTTTAAATGGTAAACCGGGCAAGGGCATCTGTAAATGGAAGAGTTAGTACAGGGCGATGAGTAAATGGGTAATGTGTGAGAATCAATAAATGGGAGATTCGGTGTATAGTGCCATTACTTTGGAAAACTGATGGGAGTGTTAATATATTAGAAAATTGGAGCACAGCTTGTCTAAATTGGGGAATAGGGGCAGGGAATCAATAAAAAGTGTTGCAAGTACCGGTAAATTGGAGATTCAGATCAGTGCATCACTAAGTGAAAACAATTCAGCAGGGCACTCGTACGTGGAAGAAGTGTTCCAAGGAACAATGAAATGGATGGAATTGATGTATGGCCAATTCACCTGACCTGCACATCTTTGGAGTGTGGGAGAAAACCGGAGCACCCGGAGGAAACCCACACAGACACGGGGAGAACGTGCAAACTCCACACAGTCAGTCGCCTGAGGCGGGAATTGAACCCGGGTCTCTGGCGCTGTGAGGCAGCAGTGCTAACTACTGTGCCACCCAATTGTTCAGGATAATACTCAAAGGGAGAGTTGGTGCAGTTTCAGGATTTGTGCAGGATTGGTAAATGGGAGAAATGGTGTAGAGCAGCGGAGTCATAAACAGAGTCATACAATCATAGAGATGTACAACATGGAAACAGACACTTCAGTCCAACTTGTCTATGGGTCAATTGTAGAATACTGGCAGCGCTCCACGAAATTGGAGAATCATTCTCAGGAACTACTAAACGGAAGGATTGGGAAAGGGCTTATCGAAATAAGAGAATTTGGAACGGGGAATCTGATAATGGCAAATTGGTGCAGTTAGCACCAAATGGAAGAGTTTCAGTTGAGCAGTAAATGGGAGAATTGGGGCAGGACATTACCTCTTGGAAATTTAGAGTAGCGCACCCCTAAATTGGGCGAGGACATCAGTCAGTATGAGGATTGGTGTAAGGCCAAACTGAATGGAGAACTTGTTCAGGGCGTCAGTAATTGGGGGAAATGGTGCTAAACAACACGGAGTTGGAGAATAGGTGCGGGCCATCAGTAAATGAGAGACCTGGTGCACAGTGGAGCTGAATTAGAGAATTGGTGCATGTCGACAGTAAATGGGAGAATTAGAGTAGCGCACCCTTAAATGGTAGAATCGGGCTCGGGCATCAGTAAATGGAAGGATTGGTACAGGGATATGAGTAAATGGGAGATTTGGTGGGAAACAATAAATGGGAGATCTGCTGCACAGTGCCATTACATTAGAAAATTGATGGGAGTGCCAATATATTGGAAAATTGGAGCAGAGCATGTCTAAATTGGGGAATAGGGGCCAGGGAGTGAATCAATAAAAAGAAGAAATGTTGCAAGCTTCAGGAAATTGGAGAGTCAGGTCAGTGCATCACTAAATGAAAAAAAAATTAGCAGGGCACCCGTACGTGGATGATGTGTATCAGGAAACAACTAAATGGAAGGAATTGATGCATAACAACAATAATTTGAGAATTCATGCAGGTGCCATTAACTTCTCAGTGGGAGACCTGGGGCAGGATAACACTCAATGGGAGAGTTGATGCAGTTCCCGGATTTGTGTGGGATTGGTAAATGGGAGAGTTGGTGCAGGGAAGCAGACCCCTAAATAGAGCCTTAGAGATGTACAACAGCTATATCTCCCACAACAGTGACTACACCTCACAAGGACTTCCGTTGCTATGAATGTGTGAAAATACATTTATAAATACAAATCAAGCCTTTACAATGAATTAAAGACCCAAGACCAGGGCAGGAAATGGATCTCTATCGGTCTCATCTCACCGGAGAGAAATCAGGAGGTAAAAACTGTGTTTTTGATGTGATTGATACCTGAACAATTAAACACCAGTTCAATTAAAGAGGTAATTCACATCCAGTGAAGTAAACTATTGCTAACAGAATAAATACAGTTCAGTTCTGGTTGCAATAAAAGCAGAATACTATCACATGTGACCTCACTGGAATGTTCACTTGCACATGGACTCCCAAGTCCCCACTCGACCGTGCCTTTCCCTGTTTATAAAGTCACTGTCTGTGCTAAGCTAACATGAAATGGCTGCTGTGAACAAACCTAAAATGGCTAACTGACTGACACTTCTGAAAACATTTGTCCTGCTTTGCAGATTAAAACACACCTCACACTTTGTACATGATCATCTCTCGGCCTCCTGCAAATGAAATAAAGCAAGATGTGAACCGATGTATTTTGGATGTTAGAGGAGGGACAATCTAAACTAAATGGTACAATGTTAATCTGGGTGTAGGGACAGAGAAGGCTTCAGTTTGAGTCTGGAGTTCAGTCAGCACAGGAGAGGGGCAAATGAATGAAAAGCCTTTCCATTCATGTATTCCTGCATTGTGGAAATGTTAATTTACAAATTAAACTGCAAATGCAGTATATGGAGAACTATGTTACAAAGTTTCAATTGATTAAGATGGGATTCAACAATATGTTTAAAGTAAGTGCCCTGAGATAATTAAATATGTCAGCGGTCTGTCTGACTTTCCAAATTTCAACCATTAAAAACGATAGGAATACACAAAAGGTAACATGACAGGTCTGCTACTGAATTGTAGGTGTGTGGCCTTGTTCAGAATCTGTCAGAGTTTTGGCGTGGAATTTGGTGCATCTTAACCAGAAAACGGGCATTTACCAAGTGTCACGCTGACGCACTTGGTGTATTTGAATCTTCATTGACTGCCAGGGCCATTCGTTAACATGTCTCCCTCTGTGCTGTAAGGAACAAACAAACACAAGAAAAAGGAGCTGGAGTCAGGAATTCGGTCCCTCGAGCCTGCTCCGATATTTAATACAGTCATGGCTGAACCCATCTATGAAGTGCTTTGAGAGGTTAGGAACGGGACACATTAACTCCAGCCTCCCAGAATGCCTTGGTCCACGATAATTCACCTCCCATCGAAATAGATCCATGAAGATGCCATCTTCCTCTCCTTCCCAGGAACGTCTGGATAACAAGACCCCTATATATTGACTTTAGCTCTGCCTTGATCACCATAATGCCAACAAGACTCATCGACACAGTCTGAGCCCTGGGACTCTTTCCTCACTTCTCCAACTGGATCCTCAACTTTCTGACCTGCAGATCAGAATCAATAAGGATGGTTGAGAACACCTCCTCTATGATAATCCGCAATACTGGTGCCCTGCCAGGCTGTGTACTCAGACCCCTTCTATATTTCTTACCCTCTCATGTCTGTATGGCTAAATTCAGCTCCAACTCCATTTACAGATTAGCTAATGACATCACCATAGTGGGTAGGATCTCAAACAACAGTGAGACAGAGTACAGGAAAGAGAGCTTAGTGGTATGGTGTAAAGACAACAATCTCTCCCTCAATGTCAGCAAGACAAAGGAACTGGTCATTGACTTCAGGAAGTGGACTGAAGGACAGACCCTGGTCTCTGTCATTGGTGCTGAGGTGGAGGTGACTGAGAGCTTCAAGTTTTGGGTAATTAATATTACCAACAATCAGTCCATCCATGTCTGCTCTACAGCCAAGAAAGCTCATCAATGCCTCTATCTCCTCAGAAGGTGAAGGAAATTTAGCATTTCAGCAATGACTCTGACCAATTTCTTTATTGCACTGTAGAAAGCATCCTATCCAGGTGCATCACACCTTGGTATGGTACCTGCTCTGCCCATACTGCATGAAATTACAGAGAGGCATGAACCCAACTCAGTCCATCACCCAAATCATATTTCCTTCCATCTGACTTGGTCTCGACTTCCCACTGCTTCAGGAAGGCAGCCGTCAAAATCAAAGGTCCCTCCCACTCCTGCAATACTATCTCCCACCTTCTTCCATTGGACAGAAGAAACAAACGTTTGTAAACATGTACCAATAAGTTCAGGAGCAGTTTCCCCCCTGCTGTTATCAGACGTATGACTGGGCCTGTCATATATTAGAGTTCATCCTTCTTTACACCTGTTCTATGGCCACACCACTATATTAACCCGATGTCCTTTCATAAGGTACAATTTATACCGGATATCACGCAAAACAGTATTTTTCACTGTGTCTCGGTATATGTGACAATCATAAATCATATCAATTCAAATCAAATCAAAGCTCCTCACCATATGTTAGGGTCTGGTCTGGTCCATAACACCTTAACTGGCTCCATGTCATAACCTTCCAATTCATCTGTTTGAGGCCATTCATGATTTTGTGTACCTCTATAACCACTGACGCTCCAGGGATCATAGCCCCAACCTATACAGTCTTAACCTCCAGCACAAACCCTCCAACTTTGGCAACATCCTTGTAAATCTTTTCTGAAACCTTTAAAGTTTCACAACACCCTTCTTATAGGAGGGAGTCCAGAATTGCACTATATACCAAAAGTGGCCGAACCAATACTGCAACATGACCTCCCAAATCATTTACATAATTAACTGAGCAATAAAGACAAAAATGACAAACGCCTTCTTCACTGTCCTGTCAAAACGTTAACCCATCTTCAACGATCTATGAAGCTGCACTCCAGGTCTATTTGTTTAGCAACATCCCGAGTACCTTGTCCATTCAGTGTATAAGTCCTGATCTCTTTTGCTTTTCCAAAATGGAGCACCTCACATTTATCTAAATTAATCTCCATCTGCCACTCCTCGGCCCATTGGCCAATCTGATCAAGATCCCGTTGTCCTCTGGGATAACCATCTTCACTGTCCTCGACACCTCCAATTTTACTATCATCTGTAAACTTACTATCCATTCGTCCTATGGTCACATCCAAATCATTTATATAAATGACAAAACAACAGTGGACCCAGCACCGATCCTTGTGGCACACCGCTGGTCACAGGCCTCCAGTCTGAAAAGCAACCCTCCCCCACCACCCTCTGTCTTCTACCTTCGAGCCAGTTCTCTACCCAAAGGGTAATTCTACTGCCCCAACATACAAATTTGACAATATGACACCAGTCTCAAAAGTCCAACAAGAATCTATTCCTGATGACAACAGGCGGGTCAGTTTGCCGCCAGTCCTGTTTACACTTGGAATATACCTGGAGCACAACAACACAAACCCAACTGGAGAAGGTGGCTCTGTATAAGGAGAGTCAGTGTGGAGTTAAAATTCAACAAATGTGATGAAATAAAATCAAAGATGAATGAAGGTAAGGCCCTCCAATCTGTTTCACAATTTATTACATATGAGGCTGGATAAAAACTGAAGTTATTGTGATAAATGGCTCAAGCTCACCATGGAGAATTAATGTGCTAGGACAGCAAAATGCTGAGTGAGCATAACTTACTGCAACTTGCAAACGGCAGAATTAAAATCCAATTTGCTTTTTTACTGTAAGGATGAATATTTTAATCATGTTGTTCTCTATATACGAATGATACAGATGGTCATTTATTATCGAGAAAGAAAAGACAATCATTATGGTCTTTGACATCTAACTTGGATTTGGAGAAGATACTGAGGATGATACTGGCCAACAGGATTGTTTGCACAGACAGGCGAATAATAATGTCACCAGGAAATAGCAGAAGGTTGTGGAGGGAAATGAACAGACTGAAGCCCGCTGTGATGGAGTTTGGTATAAAAGGCTAAAGAGAGACAAACTCGACCGAACTACAGAGTGTGAAATGTGAACATGGATAGAGTTACCTTGGTGTTCATGTGCACAGGTTTTTTACTGTAACAAGATCTGCTGAAGGGGGAAATAGAAAACATGTGGGATCTTAAGCATCACAAATGACCCATTGAGTAAGGAGAAAGAAAATACATAAAGGGAAACCCCTGCTGTTCCTGTGGATCTGAAATCTAACCTCAGCAGGTCAGGCAGCATCTGTGAGAAGGGAACCAGAACCCATTTCTCCCACAGCAGTCTGCAAGGCACCAAGGGAGCTCCCTGATCTGATTGGCTCTGTGCTAATTAACACTGCACACAGATATTAATCCAGTGGGTCAGCTTCTTAGTTAAACAGTGAGTTCCTGAGAGTGACGAGGCTGACCCTTGTATGTTGTTCACACCTACACGGTCAGTAAAATGGTATCCTGCCCGTCCCATTGCAAACTCAGCTTCAGCTCTGACCATATTTCCTGAAACCCAGCATGGGGAGGAAACACTGCCTCCTGGTCTTAGGTTCTTTGTTGTAGGAAAAGGGGTCACTTCCTGTGATCTCCCTCTGACAACTCCATTGCTTTTAGTTTCTCTCACTTGATTGGCTTTCTGTTCCTTCTGGTTTCATGGTCTAGTCACACTTACCAAAACTGAGGTTCCTCCTAAATGGTAGAATCGGGCTCGGGCATCAGTCAATGGAAGAATTAGTACAGGGGTATGAGTAAATGGGAGATTTGGTGGGAATCAATAAATGGGAGATTCGGTGCACAGAGGCATTACATTGGAAAACTGGTGTGAGTGTCAATATATGAGAGAATTGGAGCAGAGCATGTCTAAATTGGGAAATAGGGGCAGGAAACCAATGATAAGAATTGTTGTTGCAAGCATCTGTTAATTGGAGATTCAGTTCAGTGCACCATCAAATGAAAAAAAAATGCAGGTCGCCAATAATTGGAGAATTTATTCAGCTGCCATTAAATTCGAAGTGGGAGAACTGGGGCAGGATAACACTCAATGGGAGAGTTGGTGCAGTTCCAGGATTTGTGCATGTTTGGAAAATGGGAGAAATAGCCATAAATGGAGTCATACAATCATAGACATTTACAACACAGCAACCGATCCTTCAGTCCAACTTGTCCATGCCTCAATTTAAGAATTCTGGCAGCACTCCAGTAAATTGAAGAATCATGGAACTACTTAATGGGAGAATTGGGGAAGGGCTTATCGAAATGTGAGAAATGTAACAAGGCAGCAGATAATGGGAGAATTGGGGCAGTGTAACACTAGATGGGAGAATTCGGGCAAGACAATACTTGATGGGAGATTTAGAGTAGGCCACCCAAAAAGCATTCAAGTGCCTCAGTCAATATGAAGATTAGTGTAAGGCAACACTGTGACGAGAACTGGTTCAGGACTTCACTAATTGGGGGAAGTGGTGCTCAGCAACACCGAATTGGAGAATTGGTGTGGGGCATCAGGAAATGAGAGACCTGGTGCAGGTGCTGATAACTTCGAGAATTGGAGCAAATGGGAGAACACGGGCAGTGAATCAGTAAATAGGACAAACGCTGCAAAGGATTAGTGGTCGAGATTCAATACAGTGTACCACGAAATGGGGGAGTTGGTGCTGTTCACCATTAAAGGGAAGATATGTGTAGGATCTGTAATTTTGAGATTTGATGCAGGAATCGCCAGGATTAGAGAATTCTGGCAGCTGGTTTCTAAATGAGAGAATTGTTGCAGAGAAATTCTAAATGGAAGACCTGGTGCACAGTGGAGCTAAATTAGAGAATGGGTGTATGGCATCAGGAAATGGGAGAATTAGAGTAGCACACCCTTAAATGGTAGAATCAGGCTCGGGCACCAGTAAATGGAAGAATTAGTACAGGGACATGTGTAAATGGGAGATTTGGTGGGAATCAATAAATGGGACATTCGAAATGCTTTGCTTGAATTTTCTAATATCTTGACACTCACACCAGTTTTCCAATGTAATGGCACTGTGCACCGAAATTGGGGAATTGGGCCAGGGAATCAATAAAAAGAAAAATATTGCAAGTATTGGTAAGTTGGAGATTCAGTTCAGTGCATCACTAAATGAAAAGTATTCAGCAGGGCACCCATACGTGGAAGAAGTGTTTCAGGGAACAATTAAATGGAAGGAATTGATGCAGGGCAACAATAATTGGAGAATTAATTGGTCAGGATAATACTCAAAGGGAAAGTTGGTGCAGTTTCAGGATTTGTGCAGGATTGGTAAATGGGAGATATGGTGTAGAGCAGTGGAGCCATAAATAGAGTCATTCAATCATAGAGATGCACAACATGGAAACAGACACTGCAGTCCAACTTGTCTATAACTCAGTTTTAGAATTCTGGTAGCGCTCCACGAGAGGGGATAATCATTCCAAGGAACTACTAATTCCCGAATTAGTGCAGGATTGGTTAATGGGAGAATTGGTGCAGGGAAGCGGAGCAGTAATTACAGCCTTAGAGATGTACAGCACGGAAACAGACCCTTCGATCCAACTTGTCCACGGCTCAATTTAAGAATCCTGGCAGCTCGCCACTAAATTGGAGAATCATTACAAGGAACCACTAAATGGAAAAATTTGGGAAAGGGCTTATCGAAATGTGAGAATTTGCATCAGAGCATCAAATAATGGGTGAATTAGTGCAGTTCAGCACTAAATGGGTGAGTTATGCCAAGTTGCACGAAATGGGAGAATTGGGGCCGGACAATGCATTTTGGAAGATTTAGAGTAGCGCACCCCTAAATTGGGTGAGGGTATCAGTCAGTATGAGGATTGGAGTGAGGCAACACTGAGTGGAGAACTTATTCAGAACATCAGCAATTGGGGGGAATGGTGCTAAGCAATGCTGAATTGGAGAATTGGTGCGGGCCATCTGTAAATGAGAGACCTGGTGCACAATGGAGCTATATGAAAGAGTTGGTGCATTGCAACAGTAAATGGGAGAATTAGAGTGGCGCACCCTTAAATGGTAGAATCAGCTAGGGCATCAGTAAATGGAAGGATTAGGACAGGGATATGAGTAAATGGGAGATTTGGTGGGAACAAAAAATGGGAGATCTGGTGCACATTGCCGTTACATTAGAATTTTGGTGGGAGTGCCAATATATTGGAAATTTGGAGCAGACCATGTCTAAATTGGGGAGCAGGGGCCAGGGAATCAATAAAAAAGATGAAATGCTGCCAGAATTGGGAAATTGGAGATTCAGTTCAGTGCATCACTAAAAGGGAAAAAAAATCAGCAAGGCATCCGTACGTGGATGATGTGTATTGGGGAACAAATAAATGTAAGGAATTGATGCAGGGCAACAATAATTGGAGAGTTCATGCAGGTGCCATTAAATTCTAAGTGAGAGGACAGGGGCAGGATAACCTCAATGGGTGAGTTGGTGAAATTCCCAAATTAGTGCAGGATTGGGAAATGGGAGAATTGGTGCAGGGAAGCGGAGCACTAATTACAGACTTCGAGATGTACAGCACGGAAACAGACCCTTCAGTCCAACCTATCCGTGCCTAAATTTAAGAATTCTGGCAGCTCTCCACGAAATTGGAGAATCTTTGCAAGGAACTACTAAATGGAAAAATTGGGAAACTGCTTCTCGAAATGTGAGAGTTTGCAACACGGCATCAGATAATGGGTGAATTAGTGCAGTTCAGCACTAAATGGGGGAGTTATGCTGTGTTGCACTAAATGGAGGAATTGGGGCAGGACGATAAATTTTAGGAGATTGAGAGTTAGAGCACCCCTAAATTGGGAGAGGGCACCAGTAAGTATGAGGATTGGTGTAAGGCAACACTGAGTGGAGAACTTGTTCAGGGTAGCAGTAATTGGGGTGAAGGTTGCTTCACAACACTGAATTTGAGAATTGGTGTGAGGTATCAGTAAATGAAAGACCTGGTGCAGGGTGCTGATAACTTCGAGAATTGGAGCAAATGGGAGAACACGGGCAGTGAATCAGTAAATAGGACAAATGTTGCAAGGAATTAGTGGTAGAGATTCAATACAGTGTACCACGAAATGGGGGAATTGGTGCAGTTCACCACGAAAGGGAAGATATGTGTAGGATCGGTAATTTGGAGATATGATGCAGGGATCGCAAGATTAGAGAATTCTGGCAGCGGACAATGAAATGGGAGAATTGTTGCAGGGAAACAATTAAATGGAAGGAATTGATTCAGGGCAACAATAATTGGAGAATTCATGCAGGTACCAATAAATTGTGCAGGACAATACTCAATGGGAGAGTTGGTGCAGTTTCAGGATTTGTGCAGGATTGGTAAATGGGAGAAATGGTGCAGAGCAGCGGAGTCATAAACAGAGTCATACAATCATAGAGATGTACAACATGGAAACAGACACTTCAGTCCAACTTGTCTATAACTCAATTTTAGAATTCTGGCAGCGCTCCACAAAATTGGAGAATCATTCCAAGGAAATACTAAATGGAAGAATTCAGCAGTGGGAGTAGGGCACCACTAAATTGGGTGAGGGCATCAGTCACTATGAAGATTGGTGTGAAGCAAAACTGAATGGAGGACTTGTTCAGGAAGTCCTGAATTTGGGGAATTCGTGCTCAGCAACACTGAAGTGGAGAATTGATGCGGGACATCAGTCAATGAGAGACCTGGACCACAGTGGAGCTAAATTAGAGAATTGGTGCATGGTAACAGTAAATGGGAGAATTAGAGTAGCACACCCTTAACTGGTAGAACAGGGCTCAGGCATCAGTAAATGGGAGAATTATTACAGGGATATGAGTAAATGGGAGATTTGGTGAAAGCAGTAAATGGGAGATCTGGTGCACAGTGCTATTACAGTGCAGGATTGGGGCAGGGTAACCTCAATGGGTGAGTTGGTGAAATTCCCGAATTAGTGCCGGATTGGTAAATGGGAGAATTGGTGCAGGGAAGTGGAGCCCTACTCTAATTGTCCCATTTACTGGTGCCATGTGCACAATCTCTAATTTAGCTCCACTGTGCACCAGTTCTTCTGTTCAGTATTTCCCTGTAACAATTCTCCCATTTAGTATTCCGCTGCCAGACCTCTCTCATCTTGCGATCCCTGCATCATATCTCCAAATTACAGATTCTACACATTTCTTCCCTTTAGTGGTGAACAGCACCAACTCCCCCATTTCATGTTACACTGTATTGAATCTGGACCACTAATCCTTTGCAACATTTGTCCTATTTAGTGTTTCACTGCCCGTGTTCTCCCATTTGCTCCAATTCTCAAAGTTATCAGTACCCTGCACCTTTTCCCCCAATTCCTGATGTCCTGAACAAGTTCTCCACTTAGTGGTGCCTCACACCAATCCTCATACTGACTGATGCCCTCACCCAATTTAGGGGTGCTATAATCGAAATCTCTCACAAGGTATTGTCCTGCCCCAATTCTCCCATTTAGTGCAACGCAGCATAACTCACCCACTTCGTGCTGAACTGCATTAATTCACCAATTATCTGATGCCCTGATGCAAATTCTCACATTTCGATAAGCCCTTTCCCAAGTTTTCCATTTAGTAAGTTTTTGCAATGATTCTCCAATTCAGTGGAGAGCTGCCAGCATTCTTAAATTTAGGCGTGGACAAGTTGTACATGAAGGGTCTGTTTCCGTGCTGTGCATCTCGAAGGCTCTAATTAGTGCTCCGCTTCCCTGCACGAAATATCCCATTTACCATTCCTGCACTAATTCGGGAATTTCACCAACTCACCCATTGAGGTTATCCTGCCCCAGTCCTTCCACTTAGAATTTAATGGCACCCCTGCATGAATTCTCCAATTATTGTTGCCCTGCATCAATTCCTTCCAGTCATTCCCTGATGCACGTCTTTCACGTACGGGTGCCCTACTGAATTTTTTTTCATTTGGTGATATACTGAACTGACTCTCCAATTTACCAATGCTTTCAACATTTCTTTTCATTGATTCCCTGGACCCTATTCCCCAATTTAGACATGTTCTGCTCCAATTTTCCAATATAGTGACACTCCCACCAATTTCCTAGTGTAATGGCACTGTGCACCAGATGTCCCATTTATTGAATCCACTAAATCTCCCATTTACTCATATCCTTGTATTAATTCTCCCATTTACTGATGCCCGAACCCGATTCTACCATTAAAGGGGGCGCTACTCTAATTCTCCCATTTCCTGGTGCCATGGACGTACTCTCGAATTTAGCCCCGCTGTGCACCAGTTCTTCCATTCAGTATTTCTCCCATTTATTCATCTTGGTGATCACTGCATCAAATCTCTAAATTCCCGGTGCTACACATATTCTCCATTTTGTGGTGAACTGCACCAACTCCCCCATTTTGTGGTGCACTGTATTGAATCTGGAACACTAATCCTTTCCAACATTTGTCCTATTTACTGATTCACTGCCCGTGTTCTCCCATTTGCTCCAATTCTCGAAGTTATCAGCACCCTGCACCCGGTCTTTCATTTACAGATGCCCCACACCAATTCTCCAATTCAGTGTTGCTCAGCACTATTTCCCCCAATTACTGATGTCCTGAACCAGTTCTCCTCACAGTGTTGCCTTACACCGATCCTCATATTGACTGATGTCCTCAAACAATTTAGCAGTGCCCTACTCTAAATCTCCCAAGTGTTTTCCTGCCCCGATTCTCCCATTTAGTGTTACACTGCACCAATTCTCCCATTATCTGATGCAGTGTTACATTTCCCACATTTCGACAAGCCCTTCCCCAATTCTCCCAGTAAGTAGTTCCTTGCAATGGTTCTCCAATTTAGTGGAGCGCTGCCAGAATTCTTTGAGGCATGGACAAGTTAGAACGAAGGACCTGTTTCTGTGTTATCAATCTCTATGATTGTATGACTCCATTTATGGGTATTTCTCCCATTTTCCAATCCTGCACAAATCCTGGAACTGCACCAACTCTCCCATTGAGTGTTATCCTGCCCCCGTTCTCCCACTTCGAATTTAAAGGCACTTGCATGAATTCTCCAATTATTGACGACCTGCATTTTTTTCATGTAGTGATGCACTGAACTGAATCTCCAATTAACTGATGCATGCAACGTTTCTTCTTTTTATTGACTCCCTGGCCCCGATTCTCCTATTAAGACATGCTCTGCTCCAATTCTCTCATATATTGGCATTCCCAACAATTTTCTAATGTAATTGCACTGTGCACTGAATCTCCCATTTATTGATTCCCACCAAATCCCCCATTTACTCATACCCCTGTACTAATTCTTCCATTGACTGATGCCCGAGCCCGATTCTACCATTTAGGAGGAACCTCAGCTTTGGTAAGTGTGACTAGATCATGAAACCAGAAGGAACAGAAAGCCAATCAAGTGAGAGAAACTAAAAGCAATGGAGTTGTCAGAGGGAGATCACAGGAAGTGACCCCTTTTCCGACAGCAAAGAACCTAAGACCAGGAGGCAGTGTTTCCTCCCCATGCTGGGTTTCAGGAAATATGGTCAGAGCTGAAGCTGAGTTTGCAATGGGACGGGCAGGATACCATTTTACTGACCGTGTAGGTGTGAAAAACATACAAGGGTCTGCCTCGTCACTCTCAGGAACTCACTGTTTAACTAAGAAGCTGACCCACTGGATTAATATCTGTGTGCAGTGTTAATTAGCACAGAGCCAATCAGATCAGGGAGCTCCCTTGGGGCCTTGCAGACTGCTGTGGGAGAAATGGGTTCTGGTTCCCTTCTCACAGATGCTGCCTGACCTGCTGAGGTTAGATTTCAGATCCCCAGCAACAGCAGGGGTTTCCCTTTATGTATTTTCTTTCTCCTTACTCAATGGGTCATTTGTGATGCTTAAGATCCCACATGTTTTCTATTTCCCCCTTCAGCAGATGTTGTTACAGTAAAAGACCTGTGCACATGAACACCAAGGTAACTCTATCCATGTTCACATTTCACACTCTGTAGTTCGGTCCAGTTTGTCTCTCTTTAGCCTTTTATACCAAACTCCATCACAGCGGGCTTCAGTCTGTTCATTTCCCTCCACAACCTTCTGCTATTTCCTGGTGACATTATTATTCGCCTGTCTGTGCAAACAATCCTGTTGGCCAGTATCATCCTCAGTATCTTCTCCAAATCCAAGTTAGATGTCAAAGAACATTTGATTGTCTTTTCTTTCTCGATAATAAATGACCATCTGTATCATTCGTATATAGAGAACAACATGATTAAAATATTCATCCTTACAGTAAAAAAGCAAATTGGATTTTAATTCTGCCGTTTGCAAGTTGCAGTAAGTTATGCTCACTCAGCATTTTGCTGTCCTTGCACATTAATTCTCCATGGTGAGCTTGAGCCATTTATCACAATAACTTCAGTTTTTATCCAGCCTCTTATGTAATAAATTGTGAAACAGATTGGAGGGCCTTACCTTCATTCATCTTTGATTTTATTTCATCACATTTGTTGAATTTTAACTCCACACTGACTCTCCTTATACAGAGCCACCTTCTCCAGTTGGGTTTGTGTTGTTCTGCTCCAGGTATATTCCAAGTGTAAACAGGATTGGCGGCAAACTGACCCGCCTGTTGTCATCAGGAATAGATTCTTGTTGGACTTTTGAGACTGGTGTCATATTGTCAAATTTGTATGTTGGGGCAGTAGAATTACCCTTTGGGTAGAAAACTGGCTCGAAGGTAGAAGACAGAGGGTGATGGGGGAGGGTTGCTTTTCAGACTGGAGGCCTGTGACCAGCGGTGTGCCACAAGGATCGGTGCTGGGTCCACTGTTGTTTTGTCATTTATATAAATGATTTGGATGTGACCATAGGACGAATGGATAGTAAGTTTACAGATGATAGTAAAATTGGAGGTGTCGAGGACAGTGAAGATGGTTATCCCAGAGGACAACGGGATCTTGATCAGATGGGCCAATGGGCCGAGGAGTGGCAGATGGAGATTAATTTAGATAAATGTGAGGTGCTCCATTTTGGAAAAGCAAAAGAGATCAGGACTTATACACTGAATGGACAAGGTACTAGGGATGTTGCTAAACAAATAGACCTGGAGTGCAGCTTCATAGATCGTTGAAGATGGGTTAACGTTTTGACAGGATAGTGAAGAAGGCGTTTGTCATTTTTGTCTTTATTGCTCAGTTAATTATGTAAAGGAGTTCGGAGGTCATGTTGCAGTATTGGTTCGGCCACTTTTGGTATATAGTGCAATTCTGGACTCCCTCCTATAAGAAGGGTGTTGTGAAACTTTAAAGGTTTCAGAAAAGATTTACAAGGATGTTGCCAAAGTTGGAGGGTTTGTGCTGGAGGTTAAGACTGTATAGGTTGGGGCTATGATTCCCTGGAGCGTCAGTGGTTATAGAGGTACACAAAATCATGAATGGCCTCAAACAGATGAATGGGAAGGTTATGACATGGAGCCAGTTAAGGTGTTATGGACCAGACCAGACCCTAACATATGGTGAGGAGCTTTGATTTGATTTGAATTGATATGATTTATGATTGTCACATATACCGAGACACAGTGAAAAATACTGTTTTGCGTGATATCCGGTATAAATTGTACCTTATGTAAGGACATCGGGTTAATATAGTGATGTGGCCCTAGAACAAGTGTAAAGAAGGATGAACTCTAATATATGACAGGCCCAGTCATACGTCTGATAACAGCAGGGGGGAACTGCTCCTGAACTTATTGGTACATGTTTACAAACGTTTGTTTCTTCTGTCCAATGGAAGAAGGTGGGAGAGAGTATTGCAGGAGTGGGAGGGACCTTTGATTTTGACGGCTGCTTTCCTGAAGCAGTGGGAAGTCGAGACCGAGTCAGATGGAAGGAAATATGATTTGGGTGATGGACTGAGTTGGGTTCATGCCTCTCTGTAATTTCATGCAGTATGGGCAGAGCAGGTACCATACCAAGGTGTGATGCACCTGGATAGGATGCTTTCTACAGTGCAATAAAGAAATTGGTCAGAGTCATTGCTGAAATGCTAAATTTCCTTCACCTTCTGAGGAGATAGAGGCATTGATGAGCTTTCTTAGCTGTAGAGCAGACATGGATGGACTGATTGTTGGTAATATTAATTACTCAAAACTTGAAGCTCTCAGTCACCTCCACCTCAGCACCAATGACAGAGACCAGGGTCTGTCCTTCAGTCCACTTCCTGAAGTCAATGACCAGTTCCTTTGTCTTGCTAACATTGAGGGAGAGATTGTTGTCTTTACACCATACCACTAAGCTCTCTTTCCTGTACTCTGTCTCACTGTTGTTTGAGATCCTACCCACTATGGTGATGTCATTAGCTAATCTGTAAATGGAGTTGGAGCTGAATTTAGCCATACAGACATGAGAGGGTAAGAAATATAGAAGGGGTCGGAGTACACAGCCTGGCAGGGCACCAGTATTGCGGATTATCATAGAGGAGGTGTTCTCAACCATCCTTATTGATTCTGATCTGCAGGTCAGAAAGTTGAGGATCCAGTTGGAGAAGTGAGGAAAGAGTCCCAGGGCTCAGACTGTGTCGATGAGTCTTGTTGGCATTATGGTGATCAAGGCAGAGCTAAAGTCAATATATAGGAGTCTTGTTATCCAGACGTTCCTGGGATGAGTGAAGGAGAGGAAGATGGCATCTTCATGGATCTATTTCGATGGGAGTTGAATTATAGTGGACCAAGGCATTCTGGGAGGCTGGAGTTAATGTGTGCCGTTCCTAACCTCTCAAAGCACTTCATAGACGGGTTCAGCCATGACTGTATTAAATATCGGAGCAGGCTCGAGTGACCGAATTCCTGACTCCAGCTCCTTTTTCTTGTGTTTGTTTGTTCCTTACAGCACAGAGGGAGACATGTTACCGAATGGCCCTGGCAGTCAATGAAGATTCAAATACACCAAGTGCGTCAGTGTGACACTTGGTAATTGCCCGTTTTCTGGTTAAGATGCACCAAATTCCACGCCAAAACTCTGACAGATTCTGAACAAGGCCACACACCTACAATTCAGTAGCAGACCTGTCATGTTACCTTTTGTGTATTCCTATCGTTTTTAATGGTTGAAATTTGGAAAGTCAGACAGACCGCTGACATTTTTAATTATCTCAGGGCACTTACTTTAAACATATTCTTGAATCCCATCTTAATCAATTGAAACTTTGTAACATAGTTCTCCATACACTGCATTTGCAGTTTAATTTGTAAATTAACATTTCCACAATGCAGGAATACATGAATGGAAAGGCTTTTCGTTCATTTGCCCCTCTCCTGTGCTGACTGAACTCCAGACTCAAACTGAAGCCTTCTCTGTCCCTACACCCAGATTAACATTGTACCATTTTGTTTAGATTGTCCCTCCTCTAACATCCAAAATACATCGGTTCACATCTTGCTTTATTTCATTTGCAGGAGGCCGAGAGGTGATCATGTACAAAGTGTAAGGTGTGTTTTAATCTGCAAAGCAGGACAAATGTTTTCAGAAGTGTCAGTCAGTTAGCCATTTTAGGTTTGTTCACAGCAGCCATTTCATGTTAGCTCAGCACTGACAGTGACTTTATAAACAGGGAAAGGCACGGTCGAGTGGGGACTTGGGAGTCCATGTGCAAGTGAACATTCCAGTGAGGTCACATGTGATAGTATTATGCTGTTATTGCAACCAGAACTGAACTGTATTTATTCTGTTAGCAATAGTTTACTTCACTGGATGTGAATTACCTCTTTAATTGAACTGGTGTTTAATTGTTCAGGTATCAATCACATCAAAAACACAGTTTTTACCTCCTGATTTCTCTCCGGTGAAATGAGACCGATAGAGATCCATTTCCTGCCCTGGTCTTGGGTCTTTAATTCATTGTAAAGGCTTGATTTGTATTTATAAATGTATTTTCACACATTCATAGCAACGGAAATCCTTGTGAGGAGTAGTCACTGTTGTGGGAGATATAGCCGTTGTACATCTCTAAGGCTCTATTTAGGGGTCTGCTTCCCTGCACCAACTCTCCCATTTACCAATCCCACACAAATCCGGGAACTGCATCAACTCTCCCATTGAGTGTTATCCTGCCCCAGGTCTCCCACTGAGAAGTTAATGGCACCTGCATGAATTCTCAAATTATTGTTGTTATGCATCAATTCCTTCCATTTAGTTGTTCCCTGATACACATCATCCACGTACGGGTGCCCTGCTAATTTTTTTTTCATTTAGTCATGCACTGACCTGACTCTCCAATTTCCCGAAGCTTGCAACATTTCTTCTTTTTATTGATTCACTCCCTGGCCCCTATTCCCCAATTTAGACATGCTCTGCTCCAATTTTCCAATATATTGGCACTCCCATCAATTTTCTAATGTAACCACACTGTGCAGCAGATCTCCCATTTATTGTTTCCCACCAAATCTCCCATTTACTCATATCCCTGTACCAATCCTTCCATTTACTGATGCCCGAGCCCGATTCTACCATTTAAGGGTGCGCTACTCTAATTCTCCCATTTACTGTCGACATGTACCAATTCTCTAATTTAGCTCCACTGTGCACCAGGTCTCTCATTTACTGATGGCCCGCACCTATTCTCCAACTCCGTGTTGTTTAGCACCATTACCCCCAATTACTGACGCCCTGAACAAGTTCTCCATTCAGTTTGGCCTTACACCAATCCTCATACTGACTGATGTCCTCGCCCAATTTAGGGGTGCGCTACTCTAAATTTCCAAGAGGTAATGTCCTGCCCCAATTCTCCCATTTACTGCTCAACTGAAACTCTTCCACTTGGTGCTAACTGCACCAATTTGCCATTATCAGATTCCCCGTTCCAAATTCTCTTATTTCGATAAGCCCTTTCCCAATCCTTCCGTTTAGTAGTTCCTGAGAATGATTCTCCAATTTCGTGGAGCGCTGCCAGTATTCTACAATTGACCCATAGACAAGTTGGACTGAAGTGTCTGTTTCCATGTTGTACATCTCTATGATTGTATGACTCTGTTTATGACTCCGCTGCTCTACACCATTTCTCCCATTTACCAATCCTGCACAAATCCTGAATCTGCACCAACTCTCCCTTTGAGTATTATCCTGAACAATTGGGTGGCACAGTAGTTAGCACTGCTGCCTCACAGCGCCAGAGACCCGGGTTCAATTCCCGCCTCAGGCGACTGACTGTGTGGAGTTTGCACGTTCTCCCCGTGTCTGTGTGGGTTTCCTCCGGGTGCTCCGGTTTCCTCCCACACTCCAAAGATGTGCAGGTCAGGTGAATTGGCCATGCATCAATTCCTTCCATTTCATTGTTCCTTGGAACACTTCTTCCACGTACGAGTGCCCTGCTGAATTGTTTTCACTTAGTGATGCACTGATCTGAATCTCCAATTTACCGGTACTTGCAACACTTTTTATTGATTCCCTGCCCCTATTCCCCAATTTAGACAAGCTGTGCTCCAATTTTCTAATATATTAACACTCCCATCAGTTTTCCAAAGTAATGGCACTATACACCGAATCTCCCATTTATTGATTCTCACACATTACCCATTTACTCATCGCCCTGTACTAACTCTTTCATTTACAGATGCCCTTGCCCGGTTTACCATTTACAGGTGCGCTTCACTAATTCTCCCATTTACTGGTGCCATGCACCCATTTTGTATTTTAGCTCCACTGTGCACCAGGTCTTCCATTTTTTTATTCCTCTCCAACACTTCTCCAAGTTACTAGTCTGCTGCCAGAATTCTCTAATCTTTGCGATCCCTGCATCATATCTACAAATTATCGATCCTACATATATGCTCCCTTTAGTGGTGATCTGCACCAATGCTCCCATGTCGTGGTACACTGTATTGAATCTCTACCACTAATCCTTTGCAACGTTTGTCCTATTTACTGATTCACTGCCAGTGTCCTCCCATTTGCTCCAATTCTCGAAGTTTTCGGCACCCTGCACCAGGTCTTTCTTTTAGTGATACCCCACACCAATTCTCCAATTCAGTGTTGCTGAGCACCACTTTCCCCAATTCCTGAAGTCCTGAACCAGTTCTCCTCACAGTGTTGCCTTACACCACTCCTCATGCTGACTGATGTCCTCGAACAATTTAGGAGTGTCCAACTCTAAATCTCCCATCAAGTATTGTCCTGCCCGTATTCTCCCATTTAGTGTTACACTGCACCAATTCTCCCATTAACTGATGCCCTGTTACAATTCTCACATTTCGATAAGCCCTTCCCCAATTCTCCCAGTAAGCAGTTCCTTGCAGTGATTCTCCAATTTAGTGGAGCAACCCCAGAATTCTTTAATTGAGGCTTGGACAAGTTGGACCGAAGGATCTGTTTGTGTGTTGTAAATCTCTATGATTGTATGACTCTATTTATGGCTATTTCCTCCATTTCCCTATCCTGCGCATGTCCTGGAACTGCACCAATTCTTCCACTGAGTGTTATCCTGCCCCCGTTCTCCCACTTCGAATTTAAATGGCACCTGCATGAATTCTCCAGTTAATAATACCCTGCATTTGTTTTTCATTTAGTGATGCACTGATCTGAATCTCCAGTTAACTGATGCTTGCAACACTTCCTTTTATTGAAGGTAGAATACAGAGGGTGGAAGTGAAGGTTTGCTTTTCAGACGGGAGGCTTGTGACCAGCGGTGTGGCACAAGGATCAGTGCTGGGACCACTGTTGTTTTGTCATTTATATAAATGATTTGGATGTGACCAGAGGACGAATGGTTAGTAAGTTTGCAGATGACAGTAAAATTGGAGGTGTCGAGGACAGTGAAGATGATTTTCTCAGATTACAACAGGATCTTGATCAGATGGGCCAATGAGCTGAGGAGTGGAAGATGGAGATTAATTTAGATAAGTCTGAGGTGCTGCATTTTGGAGAAGCAAAAGAGAACAGGACTTACACACTGAATGGACAAGGTACTCGGATTGTTGCAAATCAAATAGACCTGGAGTGCAGCTTCATAGATCGTTAAAAGTGGATTAACATTTCGATAGAATATTGAAGAAGGCGTTTGGCATTTTTGTCTTTATTGCTCAGTTAATTGTGTAAAGGGGTTGGGAGGTCATGTTGCAGTATTGGTTCGGTCACTTTTGGTATATAATGTGCAATTCTGGACTCCCTCCTATTAGAAGGGTGTTGTGAAACTTTAAAGGGTTCAGAAAAGATTTACAAGGATGTTGCCAAGGTTGGAGGGTTTGTGCTGGAGGGTAAGACTGTATAGGTTGAGGCTATTATCCCTGGAGCGTCAGTGGTTGAGGGGTAACCTCAAAGAGGTTCACAAAATCATGAAGGTCCTCAATAGGGTAAAAAGGCAAGGTGATTTCTCTGTGGTGGTGAGTCCAGAAGCAGATGGCATATGTTAAAGTTGAGAGGGGAAACATAAAAGGGACCGAAGGGGAACATTTTTTCACGCAGAGGGCACTGTGTGCATGAGCTGCCAGAGGAAGTAGTGGAGGCTGGTACAATTACAACATTTAAAAGGTATCTGGGTGGGGGTAGGAATTAAAAAGGGTTCAGAGGAACATGGGCCAAATTCTGACAAATAGGATGAGATTGACATCGGATATCAGTTCAGCATGGATGTGTTGGACTGAATGATTTGTTTCTGAGCTTATATTGCTCTGAGTGGGTTGAGCTCCGGATTGTAGATTTATGAAGCAGAAAATAAAGTATGGCACAGAGTTAGACCGAAAAATCCTGCTGATTTCATCAGCTTTATCCTGTTTTCCTGATTCTCCTCCTTCAATCAATGCATTTTTCCGATCCTCATTCAGAATTCCTGGAGCACTGTAACTGGCCTGGAACAATGTGTTGAAAGTCCTCTTGCAGTCCACACGAGGTACCTTTCCCACTGCCCTGCTCCCACGGCCTGCAATGCTGCAGACTGAGCAGACAACCCGAAACACAATCATGAGCTCCTTCCGGCCCACGGCCCTCCTTCTCACTGAATGAAGACAATCACCAGAAGCAGAATCCAGCTCTTGTTGGAGCCTTGAATACCTGACTCTGTCTCACTGAGTGAAGATTGGACTCAGAAACAGAAATGAAATCAACTTCCTATCTGCATTGTGTCACTCTTTAAGATCTCTGTGTGTCTGAGTTCAGGTCATTTGATTGGAGACTGTGGATAGTGGGTCCCCAGTGAAATGGAAAGAATGGTGGAGGAGCTCAGTGAGGGACATCTCTCAAAGTGAGAATCAGAAAGATGCTGTTCCACATTAGAAGACTTTAAGGTGAATTGATGGTTCAGAATATTGTAATACAGATGTTTGTAAAACTTAGGAACACTGAGTGTTTTGTGGCTGGAGTTTATTTTATCCTTGTGTAGATTTGACCCATTAACCCTCCCTCCCCACCACTACAGAAGCTGTTGGAACTGTTCAGTGTTTCCAGCGGCTTCTGTAATTATTTCAGGTTCCTGATGGGAACAGTCTCTCACTTTTCGAACAAAACAAACCCATCCTTGTGCTGCACCCAATATTTCAATAAGAAATGGGAAGGTGCAGAGGGGAAAGCTTCCGAGATGCCGAGCAATGCTGCCCGGTTCCACACTGCAATTCACCGGAACCATCGCCAGGAAAAGCAAGGAACAATCTGACAGATCCGGTTTTATCCCGGTGCCATCGCCAGGAAAAGCAAGGAGCAATCGGACAGATCCGGTATAATTCCGGTGCCTTTCCTTTAAAGGACTGCTTCCAAACCACAACACTGCGATGGGCGGGAATCGAAACCAGGTCAACTGCTTGGAAGGCAGCTACATTCACCACTATCCCACCATCCCCCTGCACCCAGCTCCCTCCCCGTTTCCAAACACACTTAACAAGGCCGTGGATCATCACCAACTGGATTGGGGCTGAAATCCAAACAAGAAATGGCTGGGGAAGCTCAGCAGGTCTGGCAGCACCAGAATTTGGGTGGCAAGGTGGCTCAGTGGTTAGCACCAGGGTCCCAGGTTCAATTCCAGCCTCGGGCGACTGTCTGTGTGGAGTTTGCACATTCTCCCCATGTTTGTGTGGGTGTCTTCCGGGTGCTCCGGCTTCTTTCCAGAGGCCAAAAATGTGCAGGTTAGGTGAATTGGCCTTGGTAAATTGTCCATAGTGCATAGTCAGAGGGAAATGGGTCTGGGGAGGGAGGGTGGGGGGGTTAATCTTCAGAGGGTCGGGGTGGACTGGTTGGGCTAAAGGGCCTGGTTCCACACTGTAGGCAATCTCATCTAATCTAATCAGAAGCCATCAGTTCTGAACCAAATCCAAAGGGATCGGGAATTTGGTTAACTAAACATTTAAGAGCTCAGGAAATGTGAGCAGGAGGAGACTAAACAGCCTGTTTAAACTCTTCAGTCTGTTCTGGCAGTCAATCCAATCAGAGCTGGTTTCAGATTTCAAATCCGGTTTCCTATCCACTCCCCATATTCCATGACTCCCTGAGACCCCTGCAAACTGTCTATTCCAATCTGAAATGTACTCAGTGAGGGAGCATCCACAATCCTCAGGGAGAGAGAATATTAAAGACTCAGAGGCCTTAGGGTGAAGCGCTGTCTCCTCATCTCAGTCCCAAATAACCTGCCCCTTACCCTGAGAGGGTGTCAATCAAACCCCAATGACCTGCGGATGCTGTAACATTAACGCTGATTTCTTTGCAGAGATGCTGCCTGACCTGCTGAGCGTTTCCAGCAACTCCTGAGACTGTGTCATCATGTTTCAGATTCCCAGACTCACAGGATTAATTTCTCAGTATCTCCCCTCTCAAGCCTCTTCACAATCTGAGACATTCCAATGAAACCACCTTTTAATTTTTTAGAATATAGACCCAATTTATTCAGATCCTCAGCCCTGGAGCACACGGGTCCCAAATACTGAGCTTTATCTTGTGATTCATTCATGTGTTTGGCTCATTGCCGCTGGGTCCCCACGGATTGCTCAGATATAATTGCTCTGGTGAAGGTGACGGTGAGTTATTGCCTTGAACTGCTGCCATTTATTTGGTGCAGATAAACCCACAATGATGTAAGGGAGGGAGTTCCAGGATTTCCAACCAATGGCACTTGTGGGACTGAGATGTTTTTCCAAGCCAGGGTGGGGAGTGTCTTGATGTGGAATTGTCACCTGGTGGTATTGCCGTGTATCTGCTGTGTTCAACATTCCACATGATAGTGCCGTGGGTCTGGAAGCTGCTCTGGAAGGAACCTTGGGGAATTTCTCCAGTCCATCTTGTCTCTGGTACACACTGCTGCTACTGAGTGTCGGTGGTGGAGACAGGGGATGTTTGTAGCACTGCAAGTTTATTCCACCTAATTCTGGAGAACACAACTCCTCTCCATCATCATCAATCCATTTCACAGACGGACACCCAGTGATTACACGGATCTGTTAATTGTACAAATGACCATGAGATTGTAACCAGATTCCCCTCTTCCCTGACAATGGTCTGAGGGACATCCCGTGACTGTGACACTTTCTCCTGGACATTCCATCTGTAAAAGCTGGGAATGAGCTGATGGGACACAGACTGTGTTGCATATGGTTACACTCAGGGGGACTCTCACTCACTGCACACTGTGTCTGTCTGTCTTTTTGCACTTGTCTCTGAATGTGTGTGCGCATTATCGTGTGTGTTTCTGTCTCTGTGTTTGTGTCTGTGTCTACCCATCTATCTCTGTTTGACTATCTGTGTCTGTGTGAGTATGTGTGTGTCTCATTGTGTGTATTAGTGAGTGTCTCCATTTTTATGTATCTCTCTGTCTGTATCTCTGTGCAGCCGGCTCCCTGTTGTTTTGGGAATTGTATGTATTAAAGTGGGGCTTAATCCCGCCTCTATCTGTATCTCTGTCTATTTCTCTTACGTTTAAAGTAACACAATGCTTTTGGTCATGTTGATGCGTGTTTGTGTGTGTGGGAGAGAGAGAGACAGATAGATGTCAATACATTCAGATACTCAGAGACACACACACAGATGTGCAGAGAAACATACAGCAGCACATAGAGAGACAAATACAATCACAAAAGCATACACACAGAAACACACAGACAGATATTGATGGAGACAGCAAAAGTGAAGACACTGACAGAATTCCTTGTTCCTAAACCTAAATGATAATTTAATAGATTTTTTTAGGAATATTTGACTTTACTCGAAAGTTGTCCATTATTTTAGTGGGATGGCTGGGCCTTCAACAAATTTGCGATGGAAATAAGAAAAAGTGGCTTAGTTATCATAGAGCGAGGTTACCTTTGAAAGGTGAAAGCAGTTTGAATCAATTAATCACTTTTGGCCATCCCTGAGTTTTCCAGTCTTATCAAAATGGCCGCTGATGTTGGTGAATTGGGGCGAAGTGCTGTCTTGTTCCAGGATGATGAGTTAGGAATTGTGAAACCTGGAGGATGGTGCTATTAGAAACAATACCAGGCATTGGGAAAAATCCTCTCCCATAGGAAAGGGGGCTTTGGGATTACTGTTGGCTCTTCAGCACTTTGAAGTCTATCCAGCAAAGAACAATGAAATACTAAATGACACTGATTGTAATCCACTGCCCTTCTTTACAAAGGATCAAATAAACAATGCAAGACTGTTCCCATCGAATCTTTTGTTGTCACCATTTCATGTAAACCTCATACGCATTACTGGATAACTTAATGGGAATTCAGATAGATTGTCCCAAGAGGCAGATGCTGGAATATGGAAAAGATTTAAGGAATGTTATGATTGCATAACATTGTAAGAAGGGAGAAAGAATAAATAGATTGCAGTTTTTTGTAAATTTTGTGCATCTTGTATTTTGCAAGTAAACGCGTTTTTGAAATGACATTTTAGTTTTCTCAGGGCGACTGCAATCCAAAACCATTTTTTAAAAATCTTGAGTTTAATTGTGGACTAAAATGTGAAAAGAGCGACCCTACAAACAGCCGATGAGTGGCAGATTGCTGCACGGTTTGACAGCGATTCACCTGAGAGTGACCCAATGATTGAAGTCTGGTTGGAGATGAACGGAGTTATTCACAGATGGAACTTTGGTTTGAAACAAGGAGCTGATTGATAATTGGCCACTAGTTCACCAATGACAAAGGCTGTTTGCCTGCCAACAGTGATGTGATTGGTTCTCAGACAGCTAAACAGCTCGGGACCCTAAACAAGATACAGCGAAGTCTTCAGCTGCTCAGGAGCTCTCTCTGTTCTCTGCAGTAAAAGGCAGTTTAATCCTGAAGAAATCTGGTTTATTTTTGATTCCGCTGTTCCTATGAGCTCTGCCTTTGAATAAGTGTATTAGGGACAGTCTATAAGTATTAACCAGTCCTTCTGCCTCTTGTAAATCAATGAGAGCCTGCAAGATGCAGTGCACAAATTTACCAAGGCTCTAAAGGAAGTACATTCCAAAGACATGACAACGAAGAAATGGAGGGGCTGGGGAAACAGATGAATGGGAAGGTTATGACATGGAGCCAGTTAAGGTGTTATGGACCAGACCAGACCCAAACATATGGTGATGAGCTTTGATTTGATTTGATTTGATATGATTTATGATTGTCACATATACCGAGTCAAAAGTGAAAAATATTGTTCTGCGTGATATCCAGTACAAATCATGCCTTATATAAAAGACATCGGTTCAATATAGTGTTGTGGCCATAGAACAGGGGCAGAGAAGGATGAACTCTACTATATGACAGGCCCAGTCACACGTCTGATAACAGCAGGGAGGAAACTGCTCCTGAACCCATTGGTACATGTTTACAAACGTTTGTATCTTCTGTCCAATGGAAGAAGGGTGGAAGAGAGTATTGCAGGGGTGGGAGGGACCTTTGATTATTATGGCAGTGTTCCTGAAGCAGTGGGAAGTCCAGATGGAAGGAAATGTGATTTGTGTTATGGACTGGGTTGGGTTCATGCCTCTCTGTAATTTCTTGCAGTACGGGCAGAGAAGGTACCATACCAAGGTGTGATACACCTGGATAGGGTACTTTCTACAATGCAATATAAAAATTGGTCAGTGTCATTGCTGAAATGCTAAATTTCCTTCACCTTCTGAGGTAGTAGAGGCATTGATGAGCTTTCTTGGCTGTAGAGCTGACATGGATGGACTGATTGTTGGTAATATTAATTCCTCAGAACTTGAAGCTCTCAATCACCTCCACCTCAGCACCAATGACAGAGACCAGGATCTGTCCGTCAGTCCACTTCCTGAAGTCAATGACCAGTTCCTTTGTCTTGCTGACATTGAGGGAGAGATTGTTGTCTTTACACCATACCACTAAGCTCTCTTTCCTGTACTCTGTGTCACCGTTGTTTGAGATCCTACCCACTATGGTGGTATCATCAGCTAATCTGTAAATGGTGTTCTCAACCATCCTTATTGATTCTGATCTGCAGGTCAGAAAGTTGAGGATCCAGTTGGAGAAGTGAGGAAAGAGTCCCAGGGCTCAGACTGTGTCGATGAGTCTTGTTGGCATTATGGTGATAAAGGCAGAGCTAAAGTCAATATATAGGGGTCTGACGTAGGTGTCCTTGTTATCCAGACGTTCCTGGGATGAGTGAAGGAGAGGAAGATGGCGTCTTCATGGATCTATTTCGATGGGAGGTGAATTATAGTGGACCAAGGCATTCTGGGAGGCTGGAGTTAATGTGTGCCGTTCCTAACCTCTCAAAGCACTTCATAGATGGGTTCAGCCATGAGTGTATTAAATATCGGAGCAGACTCGAGGGGCCGAATTCCTGACTCCTGCTCCTTTTTCTTGTGTTTGTTTGTTCCTTACAGCACAGAGGGAGACATGTTAACGAATGGCCCTGGCAGTCAATGAAGATTCAAATACACAAAGTGCGTCAGTGTGACACTTGCTAAATGCCTGTTTTCTGAATAAAATGCACCTGATTCCACACCAAAACTCTGACAGATTCTGAACAAGGCCACACACCTACAATTCAGTAGCAGACCTGTCATCTTACCTATTGTGTATTCCTATCTTTTTAATGGTTGAAGTTTGGAAAGTCAGACAGATGGCTGACATTTTTAATTATCTCAGGGCACTGACCTTAAACAGATTCTTGAATCCACATCTTAATCAATTGAAACTTTGTAACATAGTTCTCCATATCTTGCTTTTTCAGTTTAATTTGTAAATTAACATTTCCACAATGCAGGAATACATGAATGGAAAACACTTTTCATTGATTTGCCCCTCTCCTGTGCTGACTGAACTCCAGACTCAAACTGAAGCCTGCTCTGTCCCTGCACCCAGATTAACATTGTACCATTTAGTTTAGATTGTCCCTCCTCTAACATCCAAAATAGATCAGTTCACATCTCGCTTTATTTCATCTGCAGGAGGCCGAGAGGTGATAATGTACAAAGTGTAAGGTGTGTTTTAATCTGCAAAGCAGGACAAATGTTTTCAGAAGTGTCAGTCAGTTAGCCATTTTCGGTTTATTCAAAGCAGCCATTTCATGTTAGCACAGCACAGACAGTGACTTTATAAACAGGGAAAGGCAAGAACGAGTGGGGACTTGGGAGTCCATGTGCAAGTGAATGCAGCGTCGATTCACAGAACTATAGCTGGACAGCACGGGTTCAATGGTCAGGGAAATGACACAAGCCCAGGATGGTGTCACTGGGATTTAGAAAGATCTAAAATGATATAAGTTTGAGATTTATGACAGGAACTGCTGGGTTAGATAGAGAGAAAATATTTTAGTGGCTTCTGGAGGCTCATTGTCTCGTAACTTAACAATCGACTGGAACACTTTGGAAACTCAGGCCATGTTCAGCGTGAGGTTAGGTTTTGTTTAAATCACGCGATACTGTCCCCATCAAACTCTCGCAGAAAATGGGTCCACATGGGATTAGGTACAGAGTAAAGCTCCCTCTACACTGTCCCCATCAACCAATCCCAAGACAGGTACAGTATGGAGTTAGATGAGGAGCAAAACTCCCTTTACATCGCCCCAATGAAACCCTCCCAGGATAGGGACCATAAGACCATAAGATGATAAGACATCAGTGTGGAAGCAAGGCCATTCAGCCCATTGAGTCCATTCCACCATTGAATCATGGCTGATGGGTGTTTCAATTCCACTTACCCACACTCTCCCTGTCGCCCTTAATTCCCTGCGAGATCACTTCCATGTCTTCCCATTTCCATTCCAAATTGACTCCCTCTAATTTTAAAGCTGTGCCCATGGGTCCTAGTCTCCCCGCCGAACAGAAACAACTTCCCAGCATCCACCCTTTCTAAGCCATGTATTATCTTGTAAGTTTCTATTCGCTCTCCCCTCAACCTTCTAATCTCTAACGAATACAATCCCAGGATCCTCAGCCATTTGTATGTTAGGCCTACCATTCCAGGGATCATCCGTGTGAATCTCCGCTGGACATTCTCCAGTGTTAGTATGTCCTTCCTGAGGTGTGGGGCCCAAACCTGGACACAGTACTCCAAATGGGGCCTAACACAAGCTTTATAAAGTCTCAGAAGCACATTGCTGCTTTTACATTCCAACGCTCTTGAGATAAATAACATTACATTTGCTTTCTTAACCACAGATTCAACCTACAATTCAACCTTTCGAGAATCCTGGGCTCGTACTCCCAGATCCCTTTGTACTTTGGCTTTAGGATTTTTCTCACCGTTTAAAAAATAGTCCATGCCTGTATTCTGTTTTTCAAAGTGCAAGACCTCGCATTTGTTCACATTGAATTTCATTCACCATTTCCTGGACTACTCTCCTGAACTGCCTTAATCTTTCTGCAGCCTCCCCACCTCCTCAGTACTACCTGTCTGTCCACCTAACTTCATCTTTTCAGCAAACTTCGCCAGAATTCCCCCAGTCCCTTCATCCAGATCATTAATATATAAAGTGAACAGTTGCAGTCCTAAAACTGAACCCTGTGGGACACCACTTGTGCCATTCTGAAGAAGAACCTTTTATCCCACCTCTCTGCCTTCAGCCAAACCTGAATCCATGCCAGGAGCTCACCTCGAACAGTATGGGCCTTCCCCTTACTCAGCAGCCTCCCATGAGACACCCTATCAAAGGCCTTTTGGTAGTCTAGATCGATAACAATCACAGAGACAACAAAACACTTTCTCCATATGACGAATAACTGTTTGTCTTCCACCCACTGGTGTCCCAGTCTTGTGTGGGTCACAGATTGAGCTCTGAAACATCTCCAGGACAATCTTATCCTGTATCTGTTCCTGGGGCTCTGGCTCTCTATTTGTGTCTGTAAGTCTCCCTTTTTCTAAAATTCCCTCCATTCCCTACAATACCGGATAAATTCCAAAACAGTTCGATTCCCTGTAAAACATTTTGGGATACCCTTAAGATATAAAACAGAAAGTGCTTTATAACTGCCCACTCTCTCCGTTTAAATGAGGATATTCAGTGTATTTCTGCTACATTTACATTGTCCGTAAATCACACCGAACATTCCCACCCAGGGACCGTGAACAATCCAGAAGGTCCATGAAGTGTCGGTCTTTATTGCAGGCGATTGGTCATCGACAGTAAGGAAGCCTTCCTGTGACTGTTTCACTGAGACAGCATCAGGAATCCTGTGGCCCACTTTGATCCTCACACTGACTGTTCATCGTCTCTGCAAAGAAAATCACATTTTCAAGATGCAGGAATGTGAACGAAAACAGCTCCTGATGTGCTTCCCCAATGTAATCACTGATACTTTTCAGGGTGAGATTTTCAGGGCGACACTAAACTGACAGAAACACAGAAACCAGGAGCAGGAAGAGGCTATTCAGCCCTTCCAGCCTGCTCTCCCATTAAGTGTGGTCATGTCTGACTCACTATCTCGCTGCTATATTCCCAATTTCACTCCAAACCCCGTGATGTCATTAACTGGTAATATAAAACATTATCAATGTCTTTCCTGAATATAGTCAGTAACCTGTGCTCCACAGCCTTCTGTGGGAGAGAATTCCTCAGGTTGATCACTCTGTGTGAAGATAATTCTCTCCCTCTCTACTAGAAATGGGTGAGCCCATGTCCTGAGACTGTGATGCTTGTTCTGAGAATACCCGGCCCAGGGGATACAGCCCACCCCCTGTATCTAGTCTGTCCAACTGTTAGAATTGGAAACATTTCCATCAGCTCCCCCTCTCATTGTCCTGAATACATGCCCAGATAAACCAACCTCTCATGGGACAGTCCTGTCATCCCCGGGACTTGCCTTGTGAAGCTCATGAGCTGTCAGAGGAAGTGGTGGAGGATGGTACAATGACAACATATGTTTCACGTTTGTAGGAGGAACAGAAATAACAAACAGAATGATTCGGTTGAAAATAGTGAGAAGTTATTTCATATCATTATCCAGAGGGATTTATGGTCTCAGAAATGTAACTGATAGTGGAGTCAATGAGGAGGAGGACACATGATACACTGTCAGTTATTTACAGCAGACCGGATAAGGACAGGGAGGTAGTCTGCTGTGAAACTCTCTCGGTCAGACTTTCCCTTTCATTGAAGATATTAATGTCCCTTTGGATCCTCCGTTACACAATCGCTCTGTAAAACATTCTACACACAGCATCACTGGGGTCTCTCACATTGAGGATGACTCTCTGAGTGAGTCACTAGGTGGCTGTACAGACCAATGCTGCTCATTGGGAAGGATTCCTGAAACAGGGAACGTTTCCGGGTTGGACGTACTTACAGAGATAGAGGCCCTGCACACTCATGGATGCTTCAGGCTGGGTGAAATCATTGACATATCTGATAGTAAGATAACTTTAAAATACAGATTTGAAGGCAAGACCAATATGAAACACAGATCTTACTGGAGACAGCGCAGTTCAGATGGAAACCACATGGAGTTCCCTAATGGATAGCAGACACTTCAATGACTTGAAGCCGACTGACAATAAAACCATGGTTAACATGTCAAGTCTGAGTCTGAAATTTCCAGTAATGGTGTAAGAACAGGGTATAGGAAGATTTAAACAGCATGTGGATTGATGCAGTAATTAAACACAAACAAACACACTTGATGCTGAGACTTGTTTCGAAGTTATCCACAAGCTTGGATTTAAAACTGAGATTGGGAACTTTCTGAGACAATTCCCGGGAAGGTGTGGAGTGTGTGATCTGCTGTCAAGTGATGACATTGACCCCTGTGATGAACGCAGACTCAGTTCCTGGAACTGTCTCCAGCTTTTCTCCCAATCTTTTAGACAGGCTCCTTGGACTGAGATACTGAATGTTCTTAATCATCATGTTTATGGATATAATCTGTCTACATTACCCCCACTCCACCCCCTATGTCCCCCACCTCCCAATCACCTGAGCACTCTCACTAGGCAGTTGGAGAACAGAATACCCCCAGGAGCAGCTACTGGTGGGAGAATCAGAATGACATGAATAATTGGGATGGTTTTATTGAAGCATAAGAAACAGTCCAGCATCTACATGGATGTTCATTTTGAAAACAGAAATGTTGTTTGTTTTCTCGGAAAGGAAGAGTTGAAAAGCGAAGCAACAGAGTTGGAGTTGACACGCTGGATCACTTCCTCTGATACAGGAGGAAGCAGAGACCCTGCTCTTTCTACTTCCCTCCTGGTTATCTTGGACAAATCATGGCTCTTTCCCTTGCTCCACTGACCTTTGGTCTGTGCAGTGTCTCTGGCTCATTTACACGGTCCCCAAAATGTAAACAAAACAAAACAGTAATTGTTGCAAAGACTCCACAGGTTTGGCAGCATCTGTGGGAGAGAAATCAGAGTGAATGTTTCAGGTCCAGTGACCCTCTTTCAGGGCCGAAATGTTACCTCTGCTCCCTGAATGGGAAACCTGTGTCCTTCCCTTCATCTTCTTTAGGTTCTCTTGATGTCTGCTAAATAGTTCATCTTCTCTGATCTCTCTGACAGATTTGCATCTCTAGAAGGGTTTCCTTTGATCCTCCATGGTCATTTCTTGCCAATCAGCCATGGGATTTTGAGCTTTTGTCAGATTTATGCAGTGATTAGTTCAATAATTCTGGAAACTGGATGTTTCACCGCTCTATTGAACTGAGCTCTGAACTTGGGCAGAGCTGCCATATAAATAAGGGTGTTTGTGCAGCAGCTTACATTGCGCAGCATGTATCCAACTTCTTCAAAGATTTCATAGTCATAATCATTTAAATGATCTGGGACATCGAGGATATATAAAGCATATAGCAGCCAGAGAAGGATGAAGTTTCCGGATATGGTGAAGAGTAAAATGACTGCCTTAATTCTACTCTTCATCTCAGAGTCAACCTGCTTTCCTTCCTTACTCTGACCCCTTGGTCCCTTACGGACTTGTATTGATTTAAATAAAATACGTGCGATTGTCAGAACATTGAGGAACACAATGATAAAGAATGGCACCAATGGGGTTAGTGCCACAGCAAATGAGTGGTATCCAATCCAGCGAGAGTCAGTGAAGTAGCTTCGCTTATTCCTGCAGAAAAATGGTATGTTCCCGATTATCTTTATGGGCTCAAATCTAAAGTACCGAGGGACATTTTTTAAACAAAGCAGAATTCCGGTTATTGAGAGAATTGCAGATGCGTTTTTCCCAGTGCAATATTTAGTTTTCAGTTTGTGGCAACAAAAGCTGACAAACCGATCAAAGGTGAATTCGATGGTGAACCAGACAGAACAGTCTATGGATGCACGCATCAGTACGTTGATAACACTGCACACAGGAGTGATGTCCAGGAAACATACCGGGAAATAATAAACATTTATTTGACCCAGTATGACCTCACTGATAATGACCAGTAGATCTGCTGCTGCCATGGCCACCAGATAGCGTGTTGTGCAGATAGTGAGGCCACACTTTCCCTGGGAGAGGATCATAATAGCCACGAAATTCACTGTCAGAAGGAGAATGGAAAAATGACTTAATATTAATGAACACTCTTTTCTGCATAAATTTAAAGTCAATCAGTATACTTGCTATGACAGGGATATGCAATCACCCAGTATTAAAAGAATTGTGATGTAAACAGTAAATGTGTAACTTGCCAATTTCTAACTTGAATAGAAACAGGCTGCTGGTGAACAGCAGTTGGAATCTAGGGTACCGGTCATAAAGGTACCCACCAAAACATGTAACATTTATCAGGATCAATTTACACCACATGTAGCCATGATTCCCCCAAGAAGTATCAATATAGCTGGATAATATGGTGAGAGAATTAGATAACTCCACACGATAGGGAAATACTAAATGTTTAACCACTCTTCTTTTCATTTTGTATTCCCTATGTGTGTGTGGGTGTGTCCCTCTCTCTGAGACTCTGTGTGTGCATGTAAGTGTGTCTGTGTGCATGTGTGTCTGTGTGTGTGTGTGTGTGTGTGTGTCTGTGTGCATGTGTCTGTGTGTGTGTGTGTGTGCCCCTCTCTCTGAGACTCTGTGTGTGTGTGTGTGTGTGTATGTGAGTGTGTGTGGGTGTGTCCCTCTCTCTGAGACTCTGTGTGTGTGTGTGTCTCCCTCTCTCTGGGACTGTGTGTGTGTGTGTGTGAGTGTGTCTGTGTGCATGCGAGTCTGTATGTGTGTGTGAGTGTGTGTGGGTGTGTCCCTCTCTCTGAGACTCTGTGTGTGTGTGTGTGTGTCTCCCTCTCTCTGGGACTGTGTGTGTGTGTGTGTGTGTGTGTCTGAGACCATTCCCTAACTTCTGAAAAGCGAAGTAAATCTCTACAGTGAATCCTAGCATTAATTTATGAGGAGGAATAAAAAACATCACAGCTGTTAAATATTTAAAAAAGGCATATATAAATCGATTGTTATGAATGAGAAAAAACGTTTTCAGAAAGGTAGAGAAAGGTTTTATTTTAAATGATCGGTTTGAGGGTAGATACAGTTCAACGTCAAAGGGATAATAATCCGAGGCAGTAATAACACATGGTGTTAAAATGTGATTTCCAGGCGGAGGCAAATGCTTACTCTCGAAGCACAATGAAAGATGAGGGAGGTGGGATCGTTATAAATCTGGTTAAGCGCAAATCCCAATCATCTGTAAATATAGTGGAGAATGAGGGGCAGATCCTGTTGGTTGAATCAACATTGTGGCTGCACGGACGTGGAGGTGACAGTAAAAGAAAATTGCCAACCCCAGCAAAGCTTTATTAATGCTCCTCAGTTATCAACACATAACATCCAAGAAGATATTTGCAGCGAATTGACACTGGATTCTTTACTTTCAATTGGATTCCTGCAGGTTTTTGAAAATTAACAATATGCTGTTCATCATTCCATTCAAAATGTAAAGATGTAGGAGCCGTTTACAAAGGCAGAAAGTCGAGGTAAACTGGGTGTTGTGGAGATGCTCGGGCAGATCCCCAGGGCACCTTCAGCAAAATAAACTGTCCAGGCATACACTGTAACTTCAGTGTTACAGAAGATTTCTTGTGGACAGGTACCTACATTGAAAGAAGTGAACATTAATTTCAGTCCCACCTACATATGTTTGTGTAGTCCTATAAGAGTAGATGAAAGGAAGTAAGAGGGAATGAAACTCGTGATCAAATGGAAATGTAGCAAGTGCTCTGCTACTGCTCTGCCCAGGAATGTAAGAAACTACAGAGAGTTGTGAACACAGACCAGATCATACACAAACCAACCTTCCATCCATTGACTGAATGTACATTTCTTGCTGCCGCAGAAAGCCAGCCAACACCATTAAAGACCCTCCCACCCCGGTTAAACTCTCCTCCAACCTCTTCCGTCAGTCAGGAGATACAAAGCCATAAACACACAGAACAACATGTTCAAGACTAGCTTCTTCCCCACTGTTATTTGAATTCGGATGGGACCGCTCAAATTTTAAACCTCATGTTGATCTTGCTTCTTGTGCACCTTCCTTGCAGCTGTAACTCTGTATCCCTCACTCTGTTCAATCACCCGATGGCCTTTGTGTCTTTCCGTGGAATATTCACTGCACTGCAAACAGAACAAGTTTTTTTTCCTACAATACAGACGTAAACGTGACAATATAATAATAAATTAGATCAAATCAACTCAGGGTTGAGAAAAAAAAGGCAAACAACAGAGATGATGGAAGAGTAACCCTGTCTATCAGCAGAGCCTGTGGAATACCTTGTGAGGCAAGACACATTGCATAGTGTCTATAGCTGAACAGTGTGAAATGCCTGGGGATGGTTTACTCAATGTTGGGAGGGGGGGGGGTTGCTACAATTTCAAAGGGACTGACATGGAATGCTGCATCACCGGGAAAGTTGCTGAACTGGCAGAGATGCTGCAACAATGAAACATACCCTGAACAGTCACAGAGTTTGGGACAATGGCAGTCAGGATCATTGTTGGAGGCAATGGCTCTGGGGGAAGTATTGGTCAAAAATACAATGGTCCAGCTGGGAGTTGGAGAAGGTTTGGAGACATAGAGACTTACAGCACAGAAAATAAAAATGCACTTTGTCCTATAGAATCCATGAAAAAATTGCCTCAGAATTCTCATCCAGTTTTCCAGAATTAAGTCCATAACCCGGGCATTACAATTGCACATTTAAAGATTTCTATGCTATCGGGATCTGCTTCTGCTCCCCTTACAGGAAGTAAGTTCCACATTGTCCCAACACTTCCGGTGGAAAACTCAAACGCCTGCCTCTCTGTATCTATGCCCCTGGTCATTGACCTGACCACAAAGGGGAAAACACATTTCCTTCTATGCTGTCTATGCCCCTTATAACAATATACTTTTAAATGATGTCCCCTATCAATCTCCCCTGCTCCAAGGAAAACAATCCCAGTCCATCCAATCTCCCTTCATACCCAAAACATTACTACCTTGGAGTCTTCCTGGAAAGTTCTCCACCTTCTTTCAGACAATCAAAGTACTCCAACATTCTAGCTGTAGCCGAGCCAATATTTTATACAGTGTCAACATATTGTCCCTGCTCCTAAACTCTATGTCTCGCATTTAAAAGCCAAAAAATCCCAATTCCTTCTCAACCATTTCATCGACCTGTCCTACTAGCTTGAGACCTTTATGTGCACCAAGATCCCCCTGATTCAGTGTTTCCCAGGTTTCTACCATTCATAATGTACCCCTTGGGTTTTGTGTCCCGCCAAGTGCATCAGCTCACAATCATGGATTGAATTCCAATTTCCAACAATTTTTGCATTGCCAGTGAACTTATCCAGGAAATCCCCTCATATGCAGAGTTCACAGCATTTCCGAGTACCACCTTTTAACTTTCATGGAACATTGTGACCCTGTAATTTCCCTGTTTCCATCTTCAATACATCCCACTGCTCTGACATGGATTTACTTCAAAGTTTCTGCTCTTGGTTCCAATCACACCCGATATTATTCCCTCAGTTTAGAACTTTGATTTCCCCCTCATCCTTGTCTTTTTCCATGTTAATCTTGAGTTATGATTACCGCCTGCAAAATGCTTCCTCACTGAGAGGTCAGCCCTGCTTCGTTACTTAAAAATAAATCCAGGATCACTGTCAAAGTGGGGGAAGGTAAAGGAACAGTCTGGGATTAGCCAGGTGAAGCTGTAAACTGTGTTGTAGGAAAGAGAGATTTAAAAACCCTTCAGTTTATCCAGCAGGCAGCAACAGAAGGATAAGTGATTAAAACCGTTGCCAATTGTTCCAGAGTCAGAAGTGAAGCAGGAACATCCAGGATAAGAGACGGATTATGGGGTGGGGGAGCTATATCAATCAGAATGGTGGAGAACTGGAATCTGATAAATAATATCCAACCTGAACATTCGGGGGGAAGCCATGGGAAATCGTCGAGGGTCATTTGACAGAAAATGATTTGTTCTCTCAGTGAGAATGGGTCACGGCCCCTGTGGGTTTAAGGAATTCTCAGGTGTGTTGTATATTTTACAGAAAGTCAGAAAGGAAAGTCATCCTCAGTGTGTAGCTCTGTACTCATTCAGAAAAAAAAACTACTTGCAGGTGGGATACGGGAAGCGGAATGAGGAATGTAATGACAAATCCAATTTTTAACAAGTTCGAGGGAACTGGTATTTATTTTTAATTCTATTTCGAACCTATATTTTGGAATCCAAGCATGTATACTTGACCGTTGCACTTGCCTGTCCTCATAGGGACACCCTCCATCCACAAACAGCAGACCCCACTGTAGATTACAGCTTTGAACCGAGAAATGGATGGAACGAGCTGCGAGAGGCAGTGGTGGTGGTGGGTAAAATTAAAACATTTAAAAGGCAAGGGTATATGAACAGGAAGGATTTAGAGGGATATTGGCCAAATGCTGGCAAATGGGACTAGGTTAATTTGTGATATCTGGTCAGGATGGAGGAATTGACAAAGGGGCCGTTTCTGTGCTGCATGATTCGATAAGAAGAAAATTATTCCTCAAATCTTCATCACTCCCATAATTGGAAAGGTCAATCCGTGCTCCTCAACAGTTACCTAAGCCGACAGCGGATTCTGAACATCCAACAGTCAGAGCTAACAGAATCTGAAAGCCACACGGTGGAAAGGAGATTAACCAGCTCAAACCCCTTTTACTGTAGTGCTCCCTAAAGTAGGAAGGAGGAAATGTGCTGCTATCAATACAACTGCACACACACAGATACATGCAGGACTGTGGGAACACTGGGGTTAGGAGATCCACTGCACTGACTCACCAAGCTCCATTGCAGTTCTATACTTGCTGCCATTTCCAATAACTCCTTCCCTGAAGGTAGCCTCCAGTCTAAGGTGCGACTCAGGAGTTCATAACATTTGACTAAGGGTGATCATGTTGTAAAGCAATGAAACAACAGAATGTTTTTAATACCTAATTTAACTGTATGATATTGCAACTAGGGAGTGGGTGTAACATTGAATATTACATCAGAATTCAAATCTCTTAATTAACAAGGAAAACCAGGAGAGATGTCATCCACAAATTGTAAATAATTATAAACACTTACCAGGAACACCAATGATGGCAAGAATCATGTAGAAAACTTTTAGGGCTAATTGAATTGGCTGATGCATTTTCAATTTAGAGTGGTAATCCTTTATTCTTGCACATAAAAATATAAGTATTAGACTCTGCAGTGTTACATTCTCTGTGTGTTTCCATTATATTCTGTGTGATCCCCACTGGGAGATTGGTGTTGCAGCTCTGATGATGACAACTTTACCATTCCCAGTTGGTAGAAAATGTTTCTCACTGAAATTGGATTGTGACAGGGAAGGGATGACCTCATCGAGGGAAGAATCATCATTGGAAACTGTGTTAATTGTAGTTGGATGCATTCCTCCAATTTGTCAACTCTCTGGAGACAGTTTTTAATCAATCTGCTCAGAGATGTAACACTGCACCTATGGAAAAGACAGAACCTGAAGCCAGAGTCAGCGGCCCAGAGCTGGGGACACTGCCTCCTTACTAATTCATTCACTGTACATCATGGAGCTCTGTACGAATGCAAATAGGAACTTCAAGGCCGGATCATATAACGTTAAGGATGTGTAGTTGCTGTCTCATTAGAAAACCCAGTATTTGTCACCGCTTTATGAACAGAGAGGCAGCCTGCTGTTGTAATAATTCTGCCTTCACATAAAGAGATTACATTGCTTTCTCGTGGATGGATGTGATTTTGTTTGCTGCATCTACCTTGTTTTCCTCTTCCTTAATGCCCGCTTCCATCGAAATGTACTTTCTAATTTGTGTTGGATTTTTGTCCAGCAGCTTGGTGTTGAGGGAATGTACCTCACATTGTCTCCGTGATGTCAGTCATGACCATTTATTGTATGAATCCCTGACATTAGCGAGCCCTCGACCGTAGCTCTACCATGGGCTGTCATTCCCCATGTCTCAGATAATTCCCATTATCCTAGATTACTTGTAGGAATGTAGTTGACCTGTCATTGTACCATGTCCGTCCCATCTCTGTGTTGGAGAAATTCAGGTCCCCTCATTGTCATCCTCCTGCCGTGGCATGGATTTGATTTTCCCAGTTGCTGATGCAATCCCGTTCTGGTATAATCTAGTTCCAAACCGGGCTCAGGCAGATAATTTTATCTCCTCATAAAGTATTCTTTGTTTTTGTTTTGGAATTATCTCATTCTGCCATTTGCTGTTTTGACCTGAGTGTCTGTTTGCCTTCATCCTCTCTGGGAGGGGGTGAGCTTAACTCCATTTTATTGGGTCCGATGACCCACAAATTTGAGGACATCAATTTAATAAAATCACTTCCAAACGAAAAAGAAATGCCCAGCTCTTCCATGCTATCAACACAACTAATATCCACATTCCTGGGACAATTCTTTTAAAGATGTGCAGCGTTCACACATCCCTTGGAAAGTTCAGTGCTCAGGTGTGACACAATAAGTTCAGCCTATCCCCAAGTACTTCAGGGCCCCAATTCATAAGCAGTTGCTGACATCAGTATTGGCTCAGAAATGTTTGGCAGGTCAGGTCATATTGGGACCACAGATGGAACCTCCATGTCCCAAACCAGAAGCCGAGAAACCAAAGAGAATCTGCCCCGGCCCAGAGAGAAGCAGATAGCATTGAACCACATTGGGAATGGGACAGTATGGAGACACACTTGGTGCCCTGTACAACAGTGATAGAAATGAACTTGTTTCAGACGGGCAGATCAATTGGAATGTAAGGGACAGCCTTTGCACTGACTCGGGTTCACACATAATTGTGGGCTTTCAAGATCGAGACACTGTCAGCGGGGAATGTGTCATTCTGCTGGAGTGGTTCCTCTCAAACTGTCACACACAGTGCACCACAATGTGCTACTTGATCTGTTCACATCAGCGAGTCACTGGGAACACCATTACCTCACTCTGACTTCGTGCCAAATCTACTCAATAGAACCCTACCTCTGTGTAATTGGCAGCTAACGTTGTTATCAATCTGGCCAGAATGCTACAACTGTTACAGTACTGAACAAAATAATACACACATTGTATTTGTGAGGCTGACTGAAATGATAGTCTGGCTATTTTCATCACCTACTTTTCATTGAATTCGCTCTAATTGCCGGTAATTCCCCATTTTATTTCCCTCAGTTAACCTGACGATGCTAAGAATGGAGAATGCAAATGTCAGTGTTGGACAGATTGTGGCACAAATCCTATTTCCTCATTACCAATTGGTTCCTTTGCCAGGCATCACCAGTCGGTCCTTACCTTTCACCATGATCACTGTAACCTGTCAGTTACCCTTGTTGAACACACTGTCAGATAGAGCCAGGGACTTGGAGACAGATGACAGCACGGAAAGCAGCCACACGGTGTTTCGGATTTGTCTCAGTGAAGCCCAATCAACGTTGTGCCTGAAGGATACTTGAACCAGCTTAGATCGGAGGGTCTAACACTCTCCTCACTGAGTTCTTCCAGACACACAAATGCAGCACGGTTCCTATCATCCATTTTATTCCCATCACAAACACTCTGTCCATCGATCAATCTTTTGTTCCTTCAATGAAATTCTCTCAAATTGAACAAGGTACAACCTTCACTGAGAAACCCACGCTGACTCTCCTGGATTAATCACTCACTGTTGAAATAACCATTTAGAGAATCTATCAGAGTTTTGTCAGCTCTGCAAGTGTAATAGCAGCTGGTATCCCATCCTCAAACGTTTGGAAAACTTCTGATAGATGGATCTCATTGACTTCCTCTCGGGGTTTTCCATTGAACATCGCTTCAAAGGTGCCACGGTGTGATGGCTGAGATCCGAACCCATACCAACTGCTTGGAAAGCAGCCATGCTGCCCACTATACCCGCATCCCCCTGCCAGCTGGGTGCTTGCTAGTCTCAAACACACTTAACAACACTGACATCATCACCAATTGAATTGGGGCTGAAATAAAAACAGAAATAGCTGGCGAAGCTCAGCAAATCTGGCAGCATCGGTATCAGAATCAGTATCAGGGCAGACCAGTAGTTATGAACTATATGGACTTCAGTAAGGCATTCCACAAGGTTCCCCAATGGGACACTGGGTAGCAAGGTTAGATCTCATGGAATACAGGAAGAATTATCCATTTGGATACTGACCTGGCTCAAAGGTAGAAGACAGAGAATGGTGGTGGAGTGTTGTTCTTTCAGTCTGGAGGCCTGTGACCAGTAGAGTGTCACAAGATCGGTGCTGGATCCACTACCTTTCGTCATTATAAAAATGATGTGGAAGTGAGCATAACAGGTACAGTTATTAAGTTTGCAGATGGCACCAAAATTGGAGGTGTAGTGGACAGCAAAGAAGGTTACCTCAGATTACAACATGATCTTGATCAGATGTGCCAGTGGGCTGAGAAGTGGCAGATGGAGATTAATTTAGTGAAATGTGAGGTGTAGCATTTTGGGAAAGCAAATGTTAGCAGGACTTATACATTTAATGGTAAGATGTTGGGGAGTTTTGCTGAACAAAGGAACCTTGGAGTGCATTTTCATAGCTCGTTGAAGGTGGAGTAACAGGTAGATAGGATCGTGAAGGCGGCGCTTGGTATACTTTCCTTTATTGGTCAGAGTATTGAGTAGAGGAGTTGGGCGTTCATCTTGTGGCTGTACAGGACATTGGTTAGGCCACTGTTGGAATATTGCGTGGTGTTTTGGTCTCCTTCCTATTGGAAAGATGGTGTGAAATTTGAAAGTGGTCAGGAAAGATTTCCAAGGATGTTGCTAGGATTGGAATATTTGAGCTATAGGGAGAGAAGTTGAATAGGCTGGAGCTGTTTTCACTGCAGCGCCTGAGGCTGAGGGGTGACCTTATGGAGATTTATAAAATCATGAGGGGCATGGATAGGATAAATAGACAAAGTCTCTTCCCTGGAGGGGAACTAGAGGGCATAGTTTTAGGGTGAGATGGAATGAGCTGCCAGAGAAAGTGGTGGAGGCTAGTACAATTGCAACATTTAAAAGGCATCTGGATGGGTATATGAATAGGAATAGTTTGGAGGGATATGGACCTAATGATGGCAGGTGGGACTAGATTGGGTTGGAATATCTGGTCGGCATGGACGAGTAGAACTGAAGAGTCTGTTTTCGTGCTGTACATCTCTATGACTCTATGACCCTTTGACAAGGGCAGCAGCTACTTAGGAACACCACCAGCTGTAAGTTGCCCTCCAAGCCACTCACCACCCTCACTTGGAAATATACCGGTATTCCTTCACAGTTGTTGGGTCAAAATCCTGGAAATCCCTCCCTATCGACATTGTGGGTGAACCCACAGCAAGTGGACTGTAGCGATTCAAGAAGACAGCTCAGCAGCACCTTCTCAATGGCAAATAGGGATGGGCTATCAAGGCTGGCCCAGCCAGAGACGGCCAAGGCCCACAAATGAATAAAAAAAACCCCAGAGAATGTGACATGTTAGTGTGGGACCAATGTTCAATATTTTCAAACTGTAATGATATTGTCAGTCTCTCTTACTTTTCCACGTTTATAAAGTCAACGTCAGTGTTGTGCTAACACAAACTGGCTGCCGGGAACACACCTAACATGTCTGACTGACTCATTTGGCTCTGGAATTCTGTCAGCAAGGGAGAGGGGGATGTGTCAAAAGTCGTTTCCATGTCTGAATCCTGTGTAGTTAGGCCCCATCCCTAAATCAAGTGTTCATCAAATCCCACTCTGACCTTTTCGGAGTTCAAATTGTGTGGTGTCTCCAAATAAAAGAAAATAATGCATCTGCAAATAAACAAAGCTGTGGGATGTAACGTTGTGTGCTTGTTGGTGTCATTGTAGTTACACAGGATTGAAGATAAATAAGACAGTGCGAGATAGACAGCACTGTAACCAGCATGGTAGTGTTATTGTAAAAGGAGTCGAGATTGTGGTGCTGGAAAAACACAGCAGCTCAGGCAGTATCCGAGGAGCAGGAAAATCGACGTTTCGGGCAAAACCCCTTCATCAGGAATCCCTCGACTTCAACCTCCAGCATCTGCAGTTCTCACTTCCGCCCCATTATAAAAGGATATTAATATCTTCTGTGAATGGGGAAAACAGAAGGGGCAGTGTTCAATGTAGGCAAGTGGGGAGTCACCTAAAGGAGGGAAGTTTATGACTTCAAGACATAATGGTGGGCATGGACGGGTTGGACCGAAGGGTCTGTTTCCATGCTGTACATCTCTATGACTCTATGACTATAAAAGGAAACTGATCACAGATACATTGAAATGTCTCAGTGCAGACTAACAATAATCTGATACCTTTTCCTCACTTTCTCACACGAATTCCTGGTAAAATTGGGAACACATCATTTGTTGGTGGAATGAACAGATTAACTTCCTGTGATTTAACCTCTCTCCAATTCCCTTTCCAAGTTATCTCTGCCGAGTCATTGTTTAAATCTAACACTGTTCTGATCTGATGCCATTTGGAAATCCGAATCTCCTCCTGTCCCTTCCTGCCTGGTGCTCACTGTGTGAGGGTCTGCCTGTTTCTCTCCCAGCTTTCAGAACACATGGAAACCTCCACATACAGCAGTTGAATGCCGTGTGACTCAGCTCATTGTTGAGTTGGTCTATGGTGGGTACTTTCTCCCTTGTTTTCTCCTCTCTCATATACGGTTGTTCTGTATATAAATAACCCACTCCCCTCAATTCTATTCCAGTCTATAACACACTCTCGCGTTTCTAATATTCTGTGTATCAACCAGCCCGACCACTTTTACGAATTCCAGTCTGTACCTCACTCTCGGGTCTCTGTTTTTTTATACACAAATCACCACAAAACCCTCAGTTAGATTCCAACCTGTGACTCAATCATGGGTTTCTGTTGTTCTGTATACAAACCACCTTGAATTCCTCAATCGGATTCCAATATGTAACTCACTCCCATGTCTCTGTGGCTATTTACATAGACCATCTCAAACCCCTTGAATAGATTCCAGCCTGTAAGTAACTCCCGGGTATCAGTTATTCTACATATAACCCTCCTCCAAGCCCACAAGTAGATTCCAGTTTGTAACTCACAGTTGGATATCTGTTCTTTTTATAAATAAACCTCTTGATCCATCAGTTCGATTTCAATCTGCAACTGACACTTGTTTATCTGTTATTCTAAATATAAACCACCCCACACCCCTTGATAAAATTCTAATCTGTAACTGACTCTCGACATAAACCACCTCAAACCCTCAGTCAGATTTTGATTTGTAATTTTTTATTCTGTAGAAAAACTATCATGAAACCCATCGATTAGATTCCAAGGTGTAAGTCACTTCCATAAATCTGTGCTTCCTGTTCTGAAACACCCCAAATGGTGCAAATGGGGGTAAGCACAGTGCAGGAAAACGGGTCAGCATGGACCAGTTGGATCGAAGGACCTGTTTCCGTGCTGTGTGACTCTATAATTTCTATCATCTCGATAACTCACTCCTGAATAACTGTTACTCTGTATAAAAACCACATTGAACTATTCAGTTCGATTCCAGTCTGTAACACATTCCTGGGTATCTGACACTCTGTGTATAAACCATCCCGATACACTTGATTAGATTCCTGCCTGTAACTCATTCCCAGACATCAGTGACTGGGTGGATGAATCAAGCCCCAAAGGTCGATTAGATTCCAGTCTGTAACTCACTCCCCGGGATCTGTCATTATGTATAACAACGTCTACTCCCGAACCCCACAACACCACTGCCCCCACCCCACCCAAACACCGATTAGATTCCAGTCTGTAACTCACTCCCCGGGATCTGTCATCATGTATAACAACGTCTACTCCCGAACCCCACATCACCACCCCACCCCCACTCCCCACCCCAACACCGATTAGATTCAAGTCTGTAATTCACTCCCCGGGATCTGTCATTATGTATAACACGGTGGCACAGTGGTTAGCACTGCTGCCTCACAGTGCCAGAGACCCGGGTTCAATTCCCGCCTCAGGCGACTGACTGTGTGGAGTTTGCACGTTCTCCCCGTGTCTGCGTGGGTTTCCTCCGGGTGCTCCGGTTTCCTCCCACAGTCCAAAGATGTGCAGGTCAGGTGAATTGGCCGTGCTAAATTGCCCGTAGTGTGAGGTAAGGGGTAGATGTAGGGGTATGGGTGGGTTGCGCTTCGGCGGGGCGGTGTGGACTTGTTGGGCCGAAGGACCTGTTTCCACACTGTAAGTAATCTAATCTAATCTAAAACCCCACATCACCACCCCCCACTCCCCACCCCAACACCGATTAGATTCAAGTCTGTAACTCTCTTCTGAACTCTATGTTATTCCATATATAAATCGCCCAGAAATGAATTAGATTCCTGTCTGTACTCAATCCCCGGTACCTGTTACTCTCTGTGGAAATCCCCACGGAACCCTCAATCAGGTTCAATGCTGTAACTCACTTCCGGGCATCTGTTGTTTGATGTATAGACCTCCTGAACCCCGACTGAGTGGAAGAGTGAGTGAGAGAAGGTAAGTGTGTGTGTGTGTGTGGGTGTGTGAAAACGTGTGTGTATGAGAGTGTGTGAGTGTATAAGCATGTATGTGTGAGTGTTTCTGTGTTACTGTTTGTTAGCGTATGTGTTAGTGCGTGTGTTGGTGTCAGCTCATGTGTGAGATTGTGTCTGTATGTGAGAGAGAGTTAGGAGCTCCATCATAGAATCATTGACACTCAGACCTTTCACTCAGATGGACACACACACACACACACACAAGACACACACAAACATACACACACACACATATACACACACACACACACACACACACACACACACGTACACACACACACACACATACACACACACACACGCCCGGTCTCTCCCATTCACACAGACATGCTCACTTGCAGTCAGGTCAGAAACACACACAGAGAGAGAAATAGGCACATTTGGTGGAAATATAGAAATAGAAGATGGACATAGAGTTATATCTGGGAGTCACACGAGCAGCAAGAATATTCTGAGACAGAACCTCAGCAAATAAACCCACGATTTGCCCAGTCCTCTGTGTCGGCCTCGGGGGCGGGGTGGGGTGGGTGGGCGGGGGAGGTCAGAGAATCTGACATGTTAGTTTGGGTCCAATGTTCAATAGTCACAAACTGTACTGATGTTGCTCGTCTCTCTTGCTTTTCCCACTTTGTAAAGTGCATAACAGTGCTGTGCTTACATGAATTGTCTGGCGGGAACATACTGGTGTAGATTGTGTTTGGGAGAGAGTGTTAGTGAGATTGAGTATGGGGGAGAGTGAGATTGTCTATGAGAGAGTTGGCAAGATTGAGTACGAGGGAGAGTGACATTATGTTTGACAGAGAGAGTGAGACTGTGCATGAGGGAGAGAAATAGTTTGTATATGAGAGGGAAACATGGTGAGACTGTGTATGAGAGAGGGTGAGAAACTGGGTAATGTATGAGACAGATGATGAGATTCTACCTGAGAGAGAAAAATAGTGAGATTGTGCATGAAAGAGAGTATTTGGGTTCTCAGTTATTCCCCATGTAAAGCACCCCAATCCCCTTGATTACATTCCAGTCTGTAAGCCACTCATGAGTATCTGTCATTGTATAAATGAACACCCCAAACCCCATGATAAAATTCCAATGTGTAACTAACTTTCATTTATCTGTTATTCTAAATATGAATCACCCCGATTATCTCTATAAGATTCCAGTCCTTAAATCACTCCTGGGTATTTGTTATTCAATGTATAAACCTCCTCGAATCCTTCGATCACATTCCAGCCTGTGTCTCACTCTCAAGTATCTGTGATTCGATATATAAAAAGCCCAACTCCTCAATTAGATTTGCTCCCCAGTATTGGTTAGTCAATATGTGACCCACACTGTACCATACAACGTTACCCCGATTTGTAACTCACTCACTGGTACCCGTTTCTCTATATATAAAGTCCCTCAAATCCCTCAGTTAGATTTCAGACTGAAACTCACTCCCTGTTGTGTTCTGAAATACATAAACTCGCTGAGGCCATCGATGAAATTCCAGTCTCTAACTCAGTATAAACTAAACGGTTGAATATTAAATTGGGAGCAGGAACAGAGGAAGCTGGAGTTTAATTCCCGCTACACTCTGTTTCTCCAGAAACATTAATTTGATGGAGTGCAGCGGTTCAATAAGGCAGCTCCCTCCCACCTTCTCAAGGGCTGTTGGGAATGGGGGATAAATGCTGGGCCCAGTCAGTGATGCTCACATCCCATAAACGAATGAAGACAATAATCCCTTTGCCTTCCTGATCACTCACTGCCCCCTGCAGACTGAGTCTGCAGACACAGCAAGGCTTCCTCACTTCCCTAGTCCCATGTCCTGGGAATAATTGGCAAACCATCCGAATATTTGATGACACCATCACGTTAGCTTCCTGTGATTTCTGGTCCACGGATCCAGAAAATAATGTTTAATACTGGAGTACAAGAGGACCTGACCCACGAATGCAGAGCCCCGGTCACGCCCTCTCTCTCTCTTTCTCTCTCTCTCTCTCCCCTTCTCTCTCCCACACACAAACACACACACACATACAGAGTTACTGAGGGGCAAGGAATGACAGAATAAGATGAGCATTTTCAAATATTAAAGCTCCATTAAACAATACCGGGAGTGGTTGATCGGGACAGTGTGGAGAGAGAGAGAGAGAGCTGGACTCTTTATCTAAACCTGTGCTGCCCCTGTCCTTGGAGGGGTTGATGGGGATACAGTAAAGGCGGCTTCATTGTGTATCTAACCCCATCCTGTCCCTGCCCTGAGAGTGATTGATGGGGACAGTTTGTAACATAGGAACAGGAGGAGGCCATTCAGCCCCTCGAGCCTGTACCATCAGACAATAGCATCATGACTGATATGTGGCCGAACTCCACATTCCCTTCCTCTGGCACATATCCTTCAATGTCTTCACTGAACAAAAATGTATCACTCACTGATTTAACCTGAACAACGGATGCAGCTTTGCCTATTCACCCAGTCTATCAATATCCCTTTGTAATGTTAAGGTACCATCTCCACTGTCTACAATGCTGCCTAACTTTGTACCTCACCCCGTGCTGTCACTATCCTGTGCGTGTTTGGGAGGTACAGTGCAAATGGATCTTTACTCTGTATCTAGCCCCATGTTATACTTGTCCTGGGAGTATTTGACGTGGACAGTATGGAGGGAGATTTACTCGGTATAAAGCCCCATGTTGTCCCTGTCCTGGGAGTGTCCGATGTGGACAATATGGACAGATCTTGACTCTGTATCGAACCCCACTCTCCCCAGACTCTGGGTGATTCAGATGGAGAAATTGCCGCGGGACTGTATCTAACCCAGTGATGGAGCTGCCCTGAGTGTGTTTGATGTGAACAGGATGGGGAAAGTGGGAGATTTGATCAGTACCTAACGCCACGGTGAACATGGCTTGGGAATGTGAAAAGCTGCAATGTACAGGGAGTTTTACTTTGCATCTAACTGTATTCTCTACCAACCCTGGAGATTTAAATGGGTACAGTTTAAATAAAGCTTAAATAAAGTTTAATAAAACTTAAATAAAGTTTAAATAAAGCTGGAACGCTGTACTTCCTCTGCCCTGGGAGTGTTTGCTGGGAACACTGTCTAACCTCTGTGATATGGATCCTATGAAGATTGATGGGAGACAGTGTGAATGGAATTGCCAGGGTCCAATTCCTTCACGTGGATGAGAGAAGGTCTCCAATTGGAATGGTGAGAAAAAGTGATGCCCGTGGGACTGAAGGGTCAGTGACAGAATGAAGACACCATTGGCTCAGAGACAGGAGACAGGATAGAGGGTAATGTGGGTTCCAGGCTGGAGGCAGATACAGGTACACACAAAGGGATCTGAGACACAATTTGTATGCACAGAAGGTTTTGGGTGTGCGGAATTGTTGCCAGGGTTGGGGAATTTGAGCTATGGGGAGAGGCTGAACAGGCTGAGACTGTTTTCCCTGGAGCGTCGGAGACTAAAGGGTGACCTTATAGAGGTTTACAAAATTATGAGGGGCATGGATAGGGTAAGTAGGCAAAGTGTTTTTCCTGGGGTCGTGGTGTCCAGAGCTAAAGGGCATAGGTTAAGAGTGAGAGGGGAAAGCTAAGAAGAAACCTTTTTTCGCATAGGGTGGTACGTGTATGGAAAGAGCTGCCAGATGAAGTGGTGGAGGCTGGTACAATTGCAACATTTAAGAGGCATTTGGACGGGCATAAGAATAAGGAGGGTTTGGAGGGATATGGGCCAGGTACTGGCAGGTGGGACAAGATTGGGTTGGGATTTCTGGTCGGCAGGGACGGGTTGGACCGAAGGTTTGTTTCCATGCTGTACATCTCTATGACTCTATTTAAAAGGCATTTGGATGGGATGATGACAGGGAGGGTTTGGAGGGGTAAGGGACAAATGTTGGCAAATATATCTAGATTAATTTCGGTTATCTGGTCAGCAGGGACGAGCTGGAATGGAGGGTCTGTTTCTGTGCTCGGCACCTCCGAAATCCTGATGAGGGACTTATGCCCGAAACGTCGATTTTCCTGCTCCTCGGATGCTGCCTGACCTGCTGTGCTTTTCCAGCACCACTCTGATCTAAGCTCTGAAATGCACTCTTTCAGAGTTCCATCAATCTCATACCATGTACTTCTCATACAGGTGACTCCTACTGCCTACCGAAGGTACACCGAGCCAACACACCAGGATGTCCCATCATATTAGGCAATGGGACCCGATGTGTGAACCTCACTGCCGATGTCAAATGCATCTTGAAAGCCATGAGGCCGGGAACCCCCAGCTTCTGCCACGACAGAACATTGGGACACAGGCAGATTTCAACCTCACACCTTCAAGGCGGAATCTGAGCTGAGGGGGCACCTATTGTTAAAGATTTACCTGAGAATTTAGCTATTTTTACATACGGTTTACATATAAAAGAACAAAATCTAACATGGTATTTCTAAAAGTATACAGACTGAACAGACAATACACTTTTATTTTTAAATATGTAATTTCAGTGGCATCACCCTGTAATCTTTTCCGATAAATTCTGTGTCGTTTGATGTAATGCTCCCCATTCACCTGATGAAGGAACAGCGTTCCAAAAGCTGGTACTAACAAATAAACCTGTTGGACTATAACCTGATGTTGTGTGATTATTTAATTTTGTCCACCCCACTCCAAATCTTTACTCCATATTGTTTACACTAACTCACACGCAGTCCTGGTCAGTTTAACACAATGACCCTGTTCCTCTTTTTGTGAGGTTCCCTGTGTATATTAACAGAGTTAATGGGCCCCGAGAGGATGAATACATTCTCTTTATCCTGTCAGTTTAAACAGTTGAACATATCAGTTTGAAGCCAATGGAAGAGGAGATTGCCTTTTTCTGTACAATTTCAGTGCAGAACATTCAGCCAATGAACTGTCTTTGCAAAAGTGGGGGTTGAATGCGATTCTCACTGAGCAACATTAATACAGAAAACACAATTCCGAGTTCCTGTTATCAATTGGTGAAGGAACTGGGATGATAAAACCACTTGTGGTGTGGTGCCGTGCCTCAGTTTGTAAACTTGTCTACATCATAAACAGCCCACCAAGATTTCACATCGTAGTGGTGCCTGTGTATTTTACCAAATGCATGGTTGTTTCAAAATCTCCCAAGTCAGTGTTGCTCATCAGTCAACCATGCGTCCTATTTGAGTGTCAGCCTGTTTTGGTGATCCTGATCTGCTCCCTGGTTTAGTTCCTCCAGTGGATATTGTTTCTTCCGAACTATTAATTCAATTTGGAGTTTCCTTCCTGTGTTTGACAAGAACTTCTGCTTCTACTCTTCCTTTATTACGCCTCGTTCATTTCCAGTTTGTTGGGAATAACGAGGTGAGCCAGGAGACATGGCAGACTCGCCGGTGAATGTTGCAGTAATGGCGCAGACACCAAGAGCTGTTCACCCTAATTCTGTGCTGTCAACATTCATTCATTCCACACCAACAGGAAATACTTCATTGCACTCCTATCGTTGTGGTTTGCACTGTGATTGCGGTTTCTTTTCTTGTGGATGATGGAGTCTATTTACAACTCGAAAGGATCATAATATTTGGAGGAAGGAATGACTCCTCCCCTCAGGCATAAGTGCCAGACACATTATTCGGAGAATGTGAGCCCAATCCCACACATCCTACCGAGGGGGCAGAAAGCCTGTTAGCTGGTCCACTCTCAATTTGTCTCCGAATGTCAGACTTTTCAAAGATCAGAAATGGGAAATGAGGAATATGGACAGACCGAGAGTCCGAGAATGTGAAAGAGGGTCAGGTCCATTCACAGAGAAAGAAAGAAATATGGAGACGGATATTGAGGGAGATACTGAAAGAACCAATTCTCCAATCGACATGGCTGCTGACTGACAGAAACAAATAGGAATGAAAAGGGAACTATTGAGCCCAGCCTTTCACCAGCTTCGGGTAACGGAAGGATTCTTACAGCCAACAAAGTCATTTTGAATTTTCAACATTGACGGTTGTAAGCTCATGAAAGATTTTGGTAAATATCCTGACAGGGAAAACTGATCATTTTTTCCAAAAATATACTACAGAAATGTCGAAGTAACCTCGCTCTGCCGATATGAAGCATTAACTCTGTTTCTCTCCACTGTCCGACTGACTTTTTCTATCAAATCTTGGTTTTGGTTCAGATTTCAAACATCTGCAGTTCTTTGTTTCATGTTATTCTTAACAACGTTTGAGACAAAACCAATGACCTGACGGCTTCAGAAAATCGGTCAGAAATACTGTTAGCAAGATATCTTTGCAGAACACATCGCCCATTCCCTGACCAGGAATCACCCTTTCCCCTTCAGAGAGTGCACCAATTCCTAACCGTGAGATTAAAAGGGAAGGTGACAGAAACTGGCGCATTTATTCTCAATGAAACCACTTGTACATTTCATTTTGGTTCATTTTCGCTGCACATTAGTTTCTCGTTGTATTCGAGGTTTTTTTGAACACAATTGGAAAATACCATTCGGCCCATCGTGCAGTATCGCTCATCAGATAGCCATCTGTTTTCGATCCAGTGTCCAGCTTTGGCACGATACCTTGTGTGTTCTGATGTTCTTAACGCAAAATTCAGAAAAGATTATCCCTGTGATCTTAAACGAGACAACACTGGGAGTGAGTTATACACCGTCATACTGAAGTGAAATCCCCTCGAGCAACCCATTCACATTTTCACCCATAGAGTGAGTCACAGACACACATGCCCGGAGGGGTTGTGGGACCCCCCCCCCAAAAAAAAATAACACACGTTTCTCTGACAATAGGCTGTGGGTGTAACTAAAGCCAGTTTTACAGACAATGAGAGACATTGCGCTGAGCTGGAAGTTAAAATGGACAATTGCCTCACATGCAACTTTCAAATTTGAAAACACACTGATCCAAAGTCTGCAGCTCCTCAAATTCTGTCGCACATTGAGGTACAATACTCCCAAATTCGAGACCCACTGATCCAATCCCTGCAGTACATTGCACACAAATCAGGAAGGATTCGAACCACCAAAACTCAGAGACATTATCCCTGATGTCAGTGTCCCAATGTCAGCCGGAGGTCCGACAGGGAGTCGATATGAAATGGAAACATGGACATCGGGGAAAACAGTATTCACAAGGTGAACAATCAGTAAAAATAATTATCGTCACTGTTTCACATCGGATGTCCCACTCCGTGAAACAATGTCTTTCAATGCCCAAGGAAACATATTTACCCTCAGGGACCTGCTTCAGGGTCGCCTGCGCCTCTGCTGGAAGTTGCCATCATTTTATTCACAGTCACTCCGCGATTTTTTGATTCACTCCAGTGAAATATCTTTTCATACCTTGTGTCATGGCCTCTTCCAGTCAAGATCCTGAACCAATCCAGCGAGAAACCTCTGTTGATTTGAATCCCGGGATGGAGAATCAGACGAGATGAGCAGCGCCTTTTATTGGTGGAACCCCTTCACTTCAATCTCACGCCTCAAAACGGGTCTCTGCCCGTGTCAACCTGTTCTGGACAATCCTGCATTACACCGACTGACCAACATCAGATTACCACAGCTCCACTTTCTTTACTTTGAAACCCAAGGCGATAATATGAAGTGTTTGTAAAATTGAAGAGAGAAACTTTGTTGCCGAAGGTGGTTATGAAGGGAGGGACAGGCACAAGGGTGTGTACAATTCAGGTCGGTTGGATACTGTCAGCATTACCGGGGGCCCGTGCTGAGGAGTCAAAGTTTGTATCGTCCAGACATGGATACAGTTGCCATTCAGGGAATGAAGGTTTAATTCTCTTCATGTGAATTGTCTGAATGAAAACGCATTCCCCGTTCCACACAGAAGACAGACCGGGATCCCTCCAGAATCAGCCCAGTGATTGCTTGAACCATGTAGAAGGACAATGACAGCGGACAGATACGATAGTGACCCCTTCAAATCTCCCTCCAATCATCTCACCTTCCTGAGGTGGAAATATGTTGGTGATCCTTCAGTGTCTCTGGGTGTAAATCCAGGAAATCCCGCACTTGCAGCATAATGGCTGTACCACCGTGTGAAGGAGTTCAATGGTTCACAAAAGCAACTCATCTCCTCCATCTCTGGGGATTTAGGGATGGACAGCGAGTCCTATTCCATTGAGTGATATCTTTATCCCAGGAATGCGTTTCTAACAGTGGTAGGTTCCAATCGGACACCTGCAGGAGATCGGTAGGAAGTTGGGAAGTGGAGCAGGGAAGTGAAATTGACGTGAATGACAATGATGACTGGGAGGCATGAGGCAGGAAGTGAGTCTGGATCTGGTGGTGCAAGGCTCAGTGTCGCTGCTGATGGGTCAGCCTTTACTTCAAACTGTTCACATTGGCTCACACACCATTCCTGGGCAATTCATGGCAATGACACTGTTCCTCTTCGTCTGAGATTACCTCTGTGTGTATTAAAGCTGTCAATACGTCCCAAGAGGATGAAAAATGTCCCCTTTGTCCTGTCAGTTTAAACAGATACAAATATCTGTTTGAAGCCAATGTAAGAGAAGATTGCCATTTTATGTGCCTTTGTATTGAAGAATATCCAATTGTGAAATGTCTGGTTTTGCAAAAGCGGGGTTTGATTACAAATCACACTGAGTAATATTGATCCAGAAATGTATTTCCGAGTTACTGTGGTCATGTGGTTAAGGAACTGCACATATGGCCGTCCCTTAGTTATTTCAAACCCCTCCTTGGTTAGCAGCTGACCATAGGGTCCAATCACAGCTGCTCCCACTTGTTGTATTGAAGGCTCGTAGGTTCACCTTTTATTAAGTGTCGTGTTACTGATGAAGGGACTCAGCATCCTGTTTGAGTTCGAGCCTGTTATGGTTTGGTAAACCCACTCCTTTTTCCTGGTTTAGTTCCAGCAGGGCATGTTGTCCTTCCTAACCAATACACCATCCTGGAGATTCTTGCCGCTGTTCCAAAAGCACTCCTTCTTCTCCTCCACTTTTATTCTCCCTCCATCATTCCAAGTTTGGTGGGAATAACGAGGTGAGGCAGCAGACACTGCAGAAAGGTCGTGGGATGTTGTGGTTATGGCGCAGAAACCACGAGTGGATCACCCTCATTCTCTGCTGTCGCCATTCATTCATTTTACAGCATCATTCATGCTTCCATGTTCTCCTATAGTTGTAGTTGTTTTTTCTATTGGATTAGGAATGCAACTTTAATTTCGAAAGGGTTACAGTATTTTGAGGAAGAAATGCTCCCTTGTATCACATCCAAGTGGCAGACGTATTATCCGTAGAATGTGAGCCAAGTTTTACAGACTCCTGCCAGGTTCCAGAAAACGTCTCAGCAGCTCCATTCTCAAACTATCCCTGAAAGTCAGGCTTTTCATAGAGTAGGATTGGAAAATGAGGGATATTGGGAAATAAAGGGTCAAAGAATATGATAAAGGGTGAGGTATATACACAGAGAGAAAGACAGAAAATGAGAGACCCATCTTGAGGTAGACCCTGAAAGAATCAGATCTCGGGTCGACATGGCTGCTAACTGGCAAAAAAAAAGGATCTTGATAACTATCCTCATTCGACAGATAAAACTGATCATTATCCCGGCATTGTGGTCTAGAAATGAAGAACTAATCTGGTTCTGTCGTTGTGAATCATTGTCTCTGTTTCTCCCCACAGATGTTGTCAGGACTATTCAGTTTGCACGTCAATTCTTGTTTTTGGTTCAGATTTCCAACATCTGCATCTCTTGGTTTTCTGTTAAACTTTAAAACGGTTGGCACAAAACCGATGTCCTGCCAGCTTTGGAAAAGTGTTCAGAAATATTCTTACCACGATGTGTGTGCAGAACAAAGCACGCATTCCTTGACCGGGAATAGAACCCGTGTCATGGCGGCGAGAGCGCCAAATGCTGGCTACGAGACTACAAGGGAAGGCAGAAGGCGGCCTTACATTTATTCAGAATGGAAACACTTTTCCCTTTTCATTTCTGATCAGTCTTGCTGCAGATTAGGTCCTCCTTGCCTTCGAGCTTCTACAGAGTGGGAAGAGACCGTTCGGCCCATCGTTAATTGCAGCTCATCAGGTATCCATGTATTCCAGTCCCAGTTTCTAGTTTTGGCTCAAAATGTTATGTGTACTGATGTTTCCAGAGCAAATATCAACGCGATTCTCACTGTGAATTTAAACGACACGACAATGGGACTGAGGTTTGACATGGTCACACTGTGTTGGAACCACCTTGAGGAACTGAACCTCATTTTCACCCACAGAGGGAGACACACAGAAACATATCCCGGGAGGAACAGATGTCTCAGGATCATACCAGCTCCTTGTGCTTCACTTCCGCTCTCTGCTCCACACAATTCTTTCTTAAATGAATCCAGAGACTGGGCCTCCACTGCCCTCTGGGGCAGAGCATTCCATACAGCCACCACTCTCTGGGTGAAGTAGTTTCTCCTCATCTCTGTCCTAAATGGTCTACCCCGTATTTTTAAGTTGTGTCCTCTGGTTCGGCACTCCCCCATCAGCGGAAATATGTTTCCTCCTGACAGAGTGTCCAATCCTTTCATAATCCGATACGTTTCAATCAGATCCCCTCTCAGTCTTCTAAACTCAAGGGTATACAAGCCCAGTCGCTTCAGTCTTTCCGTGTAAGGCAATCCTGCCATTCCAGGAATTAACCTCGTGAACCTTCGCTGCACTCCCTCAATAGCCAGAATGTCTTTCCTCAAACTTGGAGACCAGAACTGTACACAGTACTCCAGGTGTGGTCTCACCAGGGCCCTGTACAGCTGCAGAAGCACCTCTTTGCTTCTATACTCAATTCCTCTTGTTATGAAGGCCAGCATGCTATTAGCCTTCTTCACGACCTGCTGTACCTGCATGCTTGCCTTCATTGACTGGTGGACAAGAACACCCAGATCTCTCTGAACAGCCCCTTTACCTAATTTGATACCATTGAGGTAGTAATCTGCCTTCCTGTTCTTGCCACAAAGTGGATAACCAGACATTTATTCACATTAAACTGCATCTGCCATGCATCTGCCCACTCACCTAACTTGTCCAGGTCACCCTGTAAACTCCTAACATCCTCATCACATTTCACCCTACCACCCAGCTTTGTATCATCAGCAAATTTGCTAATGTTATTGCTGATACCATCTTCTATATCATTTACATATATTGTAAAAAGCTGCGGTCCCAGCACAGATCCCTGCGGTACCCCACTGGTCACTGCCTGCCATTCCGAAATGGAGCCCTTTATCACTACTCTTTGTTTCCTATTAGCCAACCAATTCTCGATCCAATCTAGTACTTTGCCCCCAATACCGTGCGCCCTAAATTTACTCACTAACCTCTTGTGTGGGACTTTATCAAAAGCTTTCTGAAAGTCCAGGTACACTACATCCACTGGATCTCCCTCGTCCATCTTCCGAGTTGCATCCTTAAAAAATTCAAGAAGATTAGTCAAGCATGATTTCCCCTTCATAAATCCATGCTGACTCTATCCTATCCTGTTACTATTATCCAGATGTGCCATAATTTCATCCTTTATAATAGACTCCAGCATCTTTCCCACCACTGAGGTCAGACTAACTGGTCTATAATTTCCTGCTTTCTCCCACCCACCCTTCTTAAAAAGTGGCACAACATTAGCCGCCCTCCAATCCTCAGGAACCGACCCCGATTCTATTGAACGCTGGAAAATAATCACCAGCGCATCCACGATTTCCCGAGCCACCTCCTTCAGTACCCTGGGATGCAGGCCATCAGGTCCCGGAGACTTATCAACCTTCAGACCTAACAGTCTCTCCAACACCAAATCCTAGCAAATATAAATTCCCTTAAGTTCAGGTCCTTCAGCCACTGTTACCTCAGGGAGATTGCTTGTGTCTTCCCCAGTGAACACTGATCTGAAGTACCCATTTAATTCCTCTGCCATTTCTTCGTTCCCAGTAATATATTCCCCTGTTTCTGTCTTCAAGGGCCCAATTTTTGTCCTAACCATTTTTTTGCCTTGGACATACCTAAAAAAGCTTTTACTATCCTCCTTTATATTCTTGGCCAGTTTACCTTCGTACCTCATTTTTTCTCTGCGCATTTCCTTCTTACTAATCCTCTGTTGTTCTTTAAAAGCTCCCCAGTCCTCAGTTTTCCCACTTATCTTCGCTAAGTTATACTTTTTCTCTTTTAACTTTATATGTTTCTTTACTTCCCTCGTCAGCCACAGCCGCCCATGTCTCTTCCTGGGATCTTTCTTCCTTTTAGGAATGTACTGATCCTGCAACTTCTGCATTATACACAGAAATATCCACCATTGTTCCTCCACGGTCTTCCCTGTTAAGGTATTGCACCATTGAACTTTGGCCAGTTGCTCCCTCATAGCTCCATATTTCCCTTTATTCAACTGAAATATTGTCACTTCCGATTGTACCCACTCCCTCTCAAATTGCAGATTGAAGCTTATTGTATTATCGTCACTACTTCCCAATGGCTCCTTCACTTCGAGGTCACTGTCCAATTCTGGTTCGTTACACAATACCAGATCCAGAATCGCCTTATCCCTGGTCGGCTCCAGCACCAGCTGCTCTAAAAATCCATCTCTGAGGCACTCCACAAAGTCTCTTTCTTGAGGCCCGATACCATCCTGATTCTCCCAGTCTACCTGCATGTTAAAATCCCCCATAACAACTGTAGTAACATCTTTGCGACAAGCCAATTTCAGCTCCTGATTCAACTTACATCCGACATCCAGACTACTGTTTGGGGGCCTGTAGATGACTCCCATGAGGTTCTTTTTACCCTTAGTGTTTTGAAGCTCTATCCACACTGACTCTACATCCCCTGACTCTAGCTCCCCTCACGCAAGGGACTGAATATACTCCCTTACCAACAAGGCCACCCCACCCCCTCTGCCCGTCAGTCTGTCCTTACGATAGCACGTGTAGCCTTGAATATTCATTTCCCAGGCCCTGTCCCCATGAAGCCACGTCTCAGTTATCCCCACAATATCGTATCTGCCAATTTCCAAAAGAGCCTCAAGCTCATCCACCTTGTGTCTAATGCTTCGTGCATTCATATATAGAATTTTTAATTTGTTACTGCTCTCACCCTTCCCCTCAACCCTTATTTCACTCAACTTTACAGCAAGATGCCTTTTCCAGTTTTCTGCCTCCTTGATACAGTTGTCTTTCTTGACTTCTCTTGTTCTAACTACCCCTTCAATTTCCTTTTTAAACATCCAGCTTGTCCCCTCCCCCCGCTACTTAGTTGAAATGTAGCGGTGTTGCAGCAGAAAACCTGCCTGCCAGAATGCTGATCCCTGATCTATTAAGGTGCAAGCCGTCTCTCTTGTAGAATTTATGGTTACCATAAAATATACCCCAGTGATCCATGAACTTGAAACCTTGCTTCCTGCACCAGTTCCCCAACCACACGTTCAAGTCCATTATCTCCCGGTTTCTGGCCACACTAGCCCGAGGAACTGGAAGCAAACTGGAGATAACCACCTTGGACATCCTGCTTTTTAGCCTTCTTCCTAGTTCTGCGAAGTCTCGCTGTAGTATGTTCCTCCTCTTCTTCCCGACATCATTTGTGCCGACGTGTACCACCACCTCGGGCTCTTCACCCTCGTTCCTTGAGGATGTCCTGCACTCTGTCCGCGATGTCTTTCACTCTAGCACCAGGAAGGCAACACATCATCCTGAAATCCCGTCTGCTGTCACAAAAACCCCGGTCAGTTCCTCTCACGATGGAGTCCCCTATTACCACGGCTCTGTGCGATGTCCGACTCTTCCGCTCTGCTTCTGCGGCAACTTTTGATGTAGGATGTAAACCTACAATCGTCTGATTCAAAGTCAGATGTTTTATCTATTGCTTCACTAGCCGGATGTACACACACACGCTGGACACCTTTCCATATGTGATGTAAACATGGAGATCTGGGAAACAACAGTCATAAGGTGATCAACCACTTTGTGTAACAGGGCCTTTCAATGGCAAAGCAAATACATTTGTCCTCAGGTGCCTGCTTCTGTGTCGCCTGTTCTTCTGCTGGACGTCTCCAGCATTTTATTCACAGTCACTCCGCTATCTTATGATGCACTCCACTGAAATGTACTTTCATACTAGGATTTAGTGTCACTTCCAGTCAAGATCCTGAACAAATTCAGCGAGAAATCTCTGGTCATTTCCAGCATGGAATTTGGAATCAGACGATTTGAACGAAGGCTTTATTGGGGCCGCCCCATCACCGCAGATCAACGCCTCAAAACGAGCCGCTGTTAGTATCAAACTGTTCTGTACCTTCCTGCAGTAAATCAGGTTAGCACAGCTCCGCTTTCTTCACATTGAAACCAGGGCGGCAATATGAATTGTTTGTAAACTTAGAGAGAGAAACATTGCTGCTGAAGATGATGATAACGTGAAGATCATGCACAGAGTCTGGACAGATCAGGTCACAAGTGTTACTGTCAGCTTCAGTAGGGTCACTGGTTCGGAATCTGAGTTTGTAATGCCCAGACCGGGATACAATTCCCAGTCAGGAAATGAAGATTTATTTCTCTTCTTGTGAGTTATCTTATTGAAAACTAACTCCTGCTTCCTCACAGAACACAGACCCAGACCAACCCAGTGATTGTTTGCATTTATCTAGAAGGAAAATAGCAACAGATACACGAGAGAACTATATCCACAAATCACCCATCTCGGACGTCGCCTTTCTGAGTTGGAAATATCTCGCTGCTCCGACAATGCTTTTGGGTCTAGATCCTGGAACTCTCTCCCTAACAGTATCATGGCTGTAGCTCCGTGGAGCAGGGTGATTGAAATAAAATGAAAGGTAAAGACGCCTAGAATGCTTGAATCAGTAAGTGAGTGAGGAGCTGGTGGAGCAAGGCTCAATGTTAGAACTAAAAGATCAGTCTATACTGCCCACTGTTTGTACTGACTCACACAACACTCCTGATCCATTCACCACAATAACCCTGTTCTCTTGGGGTGATATTCCCTCTGTACACATTAACGCAGTTCATGGGCTCCAGGAGGATGAACACATCCTCTTTATCCTGTCAGTTTAATGAAGATGGAGGGATCAGTTTGAACCCAACGCAAGAAGCGATTGCCTCTTTCTGTGCATTTTCACTGGGGAATGTCCAGCTGTCAACTATTCTTTTCTGTATAAGAGGAGGCTGATTTAAATTCTCACCGAGCAACTTTCAACCCGAAACAAATGTCCTAGTTACTCTGATTGACTAGTTAATGAACTGCAGATCTGGATTTGAAGAGCAGTGTCTGCGCTGTCTCCGTGGATTAATTAGTTAAAGTGCCCGGTAATAACCAGACCAGGAAGGTGTCAAATCCTGGCGTTGCATGTCCTGTATATTGAAGGTTCGTTACTTAACCATCTCGTAAATGCCATTTTGTTGATCCACCATACCGAAAGAGACAGCTCAGAATCCTTCTGGTGTTTGAGCTCAGCCCATTGGTATTTCATGTTCCCACGTCTTACCGCCTCTTGTGGCCCCATCAGTCAATGCTCTATCTTTCTAATTCCACTTTTATTCTCCCTTCTTCATTCCCACTTTGTTGGGAATAACGACGTGAGGCAGGAGACACTGCAGATATCCCAGCAATGTTGTGGAAATGGCACACACACTGCAAGATGATACCCCTCATTTTCTACTGTCAGCATTCATTCGTTCAATTGAAGCAAAGAATTCACTTAAATCGAATAATTGGGGTGAAATTGTTTTAGTTTGGTGGATTATGAATTCTATTAAGAATTGTAAAAGCTCATCATATTTTGAGTGAAGAAATGTCACCTTACCACAGGCCTCAGTGACATATACTCTACCCGGAGAATGTGAGTACAGTTCTACACACTCCAGTCAGGGGCGGGGAAAACCCATTCGTAGGTCTACTCTCAAACTATCTCCGAATGTCAGACTTTTCAAAGAGCAGAAATAGAAAATAAGGGATATTGATAGACAGAGAGTGGGAGAATGTGGAAGAGAGCGAGGTGGATACGCAGAGGAAATGATAGATGAGTCGAGACGCATATTGAGGTAGAGCCTGAAAATAAAACTCTCCATTTAAAATGGGTGCCCACTGACAGAAAGGGGAATAAAAAATAACAATTGAAGGCCAGCGTTTCACCAGCTCAATGCAACGGGATCAGCATTACACCCGGAAAGGTCGGTTGACATTCAGAAAGTTGACATTTCTCAGTTACTGTAATATTCTGATAAATAGGCTGATTTGCAAAGTAAAACTGACAATTCCTCTGGCATTAAAACAATAAAATGCAAAGCTAGCCTGGTTCTGTCGATCTGAAACATTAAACCTGTTCCTCTCCACAGATGCTGCCAAGTCTCTCTGTCAATTTCCGTTTCTGATAACGAATTCACAGTGCTTTGTTTAAAGATACTCTGCATTAAGTATGGGACAACACTTGATCAATTGTCAGCTCCATACTTCATTCCCGGTTTCGGGAAAGTTGACCCCACGACTAATGGGACGAGGATTAGATTAGATTACTTACAGTGTGGAAACAGGCCCTTCGGCCCAACAGGTCCACACCGCCCCGCCGAAGCGTCATCGTCATCTACATCGTCAGATGCCCCTTACCTCACACTACGGGCAATTTAGCATGGCCAATTCACCTGACCTGCACATCTTTGGAGTGTGGGAGGAAACCGGAGCACCCGGAGGAAACCCACGCAGACACGGGGAGAACGTGCAAACTCCACACAGTCAGTCGCCTGAGGCGGGAATTGAACCCGGGTCTCAAGCGCTGTGAGGCAGCAGTGCTAACCACTGTGCCACCGTGCCGCCCTTGCTGTGGCACGGTGGAAAACTCCACTTGCTGCAACAGTGAGAAAACTAAATCCTCACCAGGAGGCTAACAGGGAAAGCAAAAAGAAAAGGCACTGTGTGTTTTCATCATGAAACCGCTTTTGTCTTTTCATCTGTGATCATTTTTGCCGCAGATTAGTTTCTCCCTTTCTTCCGATTTTTACAGCGTGAAAAAGACCTTTCGGCCCATCTGCAGTGCGGGTCATTGGACCTCCATCTATTCTAGTCCCAGTTCCCATAAACCTGCCTTTCTGATGTTACCAGGGTGAATCTAAATGGGATTCTCCCTGTGATCTTAAATGACCCAACAATGTGATTGAAGTTGGACATGGTGACATTATGTTGTAACACCGCCGAGGAACTCAACCTCATATTTACCCACAGATGGAAACAAACAGAGGTCTCAGGATTCGTCCCGTTCCATATGCTTCACATCTGCCAGTTTCTCGGACCAGCTCACCGCAGCTGGTCAAAGAGGTCTGCAGCACAGAAAATGCCCTTCGGCCCATCAAGTCTGCACCAGTCGAAGACTGGCCCCTTACTGTTTTCATCTCGTTTTCCGATGGTTGGCTTGTAGCTCCAACAAAGTTGGGATGGAATTGTTCAACTCATAGTGTCTCAACTTTCTCTGGGGATGTCTGCGTGTTGTACCCTGAAAGGCAGAGGGTTATGGATTGTCACCATTCCCAACCTGTCTGAAATGTCTTTATTTTCCCTTCTCCTGTGTTTTGTATGTGAAAGATGAAGACAGGGTGTAATCTCCCTTTTTTATTTGTTGACATTACGGAATCGTAACCGGTAGGATTCCAGGCTGTGAGGGTAAAGCCAAATGAATTTCAAGTCCATTGCCTTAAACACGCATCGACGATTCCAGAACCACACTGTCCTCTTCATTTTCCAGGTGTCTCTCATTGTGGAGCTGAGGAAGAGTGAATCATTATCGGGTTTGTTTGAATCCAATCACTTCACAGTTTGCAAAAGCGTTAAATGTTGGTGAATGTTGGGTCTGGTTGTATCATCCTGATAGATGGAACGGACATTCATTTAAAACCAAGAACAGGAATTGCAAGAGAAACTCAGCAGATCTTACAGCAGCTATGCAGAGAAAATCAGAGACAACATTTCAAAACTTCATCAGAACTCGGTAATCTCCCACAGGTCCTGCCAAACCCGTCAGATTCGACAGCAGCTTCTGTTTTTGTTTCAGATTCCAAGAATCCACAGTTCTTTACATGAACCATTAAAGCAACGCAGAAACTTCTTTGTGGATCCTCACACGAAAGGGTTCCGTTTGGAGAACATTTTTCTGACCCCACTCGACACACGAAACTGTGCAGCATCCAAAACAGATGCAGCAAGAACAACCATCGCTGTCGCCCTGGGGGCTCTTGAACCGGGAACCTTTCATTTAACAGTCGAATGTGCTGAAACCTCTAACCTAACACCTTGCACGATCCTCTAAAGCAGGCTTTGACTGACTTCCCACTTCAGTCTGCCCTTCCCAGAACGCCAACTGTCCTCTATCAGTTTTACTTGGCCAGAATATAGACTGAGACATTCATTATGGCGACATGGGAACAGTCTGATCCCACCCACTACAGACACACCCATGTCACTGGGAACCAGCTCTCCTCCAACCGGGACCATCTCCCTTCGAGCATCCCAGTGTCTTGTGTGGTCCCGAGTTATTTCATTGATCTAGAGTCCAGATGAGTTTTGTATTCCTCATGTACAGGAACGAGAATTCTTTCAATGTCTCCGATCAGTTCATGTGGTGTCCTCTTAAAGAAGGGGAAGGTGTCTTGACTGTTTCTGCTCAGCCCGACAGTTCACCCTTCTTAATTCTCCTCTGCTTCCATTTCCCAAAGAGTTCCCGAAGATTCACAAAGCTGGAAACTGTTATACGGGTTGTGCCTTTAACATTTGTGCACCTGCCAACTGACAATCTTTTCCCAAAATCTCTTCACAATCCTCTGTCTTACACCGTGTCCAGGGATGAGAAGTCCCGTTTTGTGGAGAGATTCCCGAGGCTGGTGAGTTTCTCTTTGGAGTAAAGATGGTTAACCGGCAATTTCCTGCGGCTGTTTATAATGATGGGAGTGGGAACCGTGGGCCTGGGCACTTTGACGAGCAGGAGCAAGTGTTACCACTGACCAGAGGCAGTGAACAGAGGGACTGGGATTAAAGGATTCTAATAAAAAGCAGCACTTCTGGGCAGTACATTCACAGAATACTGCAGGAGCTCGATGGGTCTAGCAGTCTCTGTGAAAAGAGATACAGGAATAACTGTTGGAGTGTGGGATATTTCTGATTAAGAACTCGAGCAGCCTATGTCTAATCAAATAACTGGCCTGGTCGGCTGACAGGGGATTTCTGAAAGTTGAGCGAGAATGTACCCGACAGGAAGTTGTTCAAGATGCAGTCGGCAGGATTGGACCCTGCATGGGGAAACACCAATGGATTACTAACCCATCGCCTTAATCACTCTGCCCCGAACACACTTGCGTACAAGTGGCTGAATATTTCTTCTAGAATGGAGAGTTGTAACCTGAAACACCAGTATTTGGCTTGTCCTGTCCGCAGCATGACCCCAGTATTCACTGTCACCCTCTCTTGGTTCAGAACGGAGGAGGATGTTGGGAGATCAAGTTGAATGACACACACATTGATGAGAGGTAAAGGGGATGGGAAGGATCCATTTTCATGTGCAGAGAGATTCATAAACATGGCAGTGCACCAAGTGTCCTTGTGTTTGACTAGCACTTACATCGCCAGCTGAATTACAGCCATTGAAGTGCTCTTGAAGAAGACTCTCCATTGGTAAATCTAATGTGCAAAATCAGCTCTAATTGGTTAATCAGATGTCAAAATATGAAATGTTTTCAAATACTCACAGCTGGCAGTAGAGAGTGTAGATCTACCTTCAGGGGTTCATTCTGCTCTGATTTACACCCAGGATAATGTGGGACTAGAGAGCCTCATCACAGCGGAAGGGGTCAAACATTGAAGACTCTGATGGGGAGGATATTCTCTCTATGAGAGGGTAGCAAATCAGTGGAATACTTTCCAACAGAGGGCCTTCAAGGCTGAGACAGACAGACATTTAGTCAATTCGTAATCAAGGGCCAGGGAGATAAGGCTGAGAAGGGGAGTTGAGAATTAAACAAATCAGCCCGTGATCTCATTGAAAACTCGCCGACTTGATAGGCGAAAATGCTTCCAACTGCTCTAATATCTTTGCTGTCACTTGGAAGATGCTAAACCAAGGAAAGCACAAAGTTAGGAAGAGATGACTGCAGACACACGGAGTCACAATTATTTATTGAAAGGAAAATCAAACTGTCAATTTGCCAGATTTCTTTGCTAACGTGGGCGGTAGAGTTGACCAAGGGAGCTGGTGATTTAAGTGTTCTTGGATATGAAAAAAATAAAGGTCAGTGACTTTTGTTTTCTGGCAAAATATATGGCCCTTCCTGATGGTAACAATGAATGAGATGGTTTCCATGAAAAGACAGAGACGAAGTAACCTGTAAAGTAATCGATGGCCAAGATATGACTCGCGATGTTCCATAGGACAGATGTGATTTATTGATTATTGTTCTCCAAACTTCCTTTACAATGGAACCGGGAGTGGGAGCGGGGAAATTAAACCCAACCATGATTATTGCCATCTTTTATCACTCACACACTATTTATTTCTTGTACATTTTATTTCACATTGTGGGAACTGCGAGTGGGCTTGTAAACTGCATCTGCTGGTGAGTTCTTTCCTCACTCTTCCTAATCTCTTCCCAAACCCATTCTGCAACCTTATCTCCTGAATGAAGGTAATCTCTAACCATTGTATAAGTGTCACTAAAACCTCTGCATTTCACACGCCTCTGTATGTCATCTCCCAATATTAATTGACACTTTACTGTGCTGCAATTCTGCATAATTTGAGAAAAACAAAATAGAGACTGGTGGACCTGGGTTTCTAACACACGTTATTGCAGCTAAACCGCAGATAACTGCACACAATCCGATCATGGAAACACGCACCGATCCATCAGGCAACACAGATAAGCTCAGCACTAGAGGACATGTCAGGATCAGTACCAGAAACACAACAGAAATATTTCTCTGCGCTGCTATGGTGGATGGATTTCTCAATGAGCAATCGGGAGTTACATGTGTTCCATCAGGAGTGACGTCACACCCGGAAGTAACCAGTGTCACAGACGGTCATGTGATCCAAGTTCCAAGCCCCGGAATCCGAGACACTCAGTTCCCTGTGGATAGCTCCAAGGAACAGCCATCCGTGGAGTTTATGGGTGAGTTGAACTTTATGAATGCAGCTCGCTAGTTGTCGGGCTGTTTCTCCGATATAGTGTTTCATGCAGTCGCTGCGTGGAATCTACACAAACAGGTGTACATGATGGGTATTGGTTGTTGTGTTCTGGGGAGTTTTGTATGAGTGAGGCTGTCGGTTTATGTGTCTGTTGTAACCCAGTGTGTTCAGAGGAGTCTGACTGTCAGTTCCCAGCAATTTATTTTAACAAAGGGGAGTATCCTTTTCAAATTGCCTGGTGGCATATCCTCGTTGCGAATTTCGTGTGCCAGATATCTGGTAATGAATTCGTGGGAATATCCATTCTTGGCAAAGAAATTGTGTGGCAGTCAGGAATTGTCACGGACCAACTGTCCCGAGTAGCAATCCGGCAAGTAGACGGCAAGGTTTGGTGAGAACAGCACAATAGTAATAGGACAGGGCAAAGAGAAGGCAGACAGAGAATTTCTAGAAGCAGGGCACTCATCCGCGGATTCCATCAATAAACAGATTCATCTGGACCCAGTCTGTCACCCCAAAAACCGGAAGGAGCAGGAATGAAAACAAATCAATTCCAACTGCCCCAGGACAGCAGCGCTTCACAACAGACTCTGCAGCCCTGAGGATGGCACCCAGAAATGTGAGGAAAATGCTGAAAACCATCTTCCCAGCTCCGCCAAACATTCCAACACCAACTCCAGGAGGCGCACGACCTCCACATCTTTCTGCTCCAAAACGCTCCGGTTTTCTGCAGCAGAGGATTGTACCCTGAACCCCCAGGAACAAGGTGAGGATGGCAACCCGTACACGGCCAGGAACGGCAGTGAGAGTGAGGGCAACAGCTGCCATTGTCGTATGGACAGTCACAAACACTCCCTTTGAAAAGGACTTTGTCCATATGAAAGTCTGTGCAGCAGTATAACCCGGGGACCAAACAGCCTGTGCTGGGGATTCATATTCCAGACAATTTACGGTGGGCACCGTTTTCCCTGAAAGTGAGTGGGGATTGATATTTCATTGCTGATGTGAAACCAGATCCTACACTGAATCTGCTCGCCGGTTTGTGTTGCTGTGGTGAAACGGTGGGCAATCACGGTGTGAAACGTTGTTCTAACTCTCTGGTTTCCTTCATTCCTGTCCTGGTCAGGGAGACTGGGGATTGGTCCTCTCCATCAGATGGAGGGACCAGCGCATTGTTGACCCAATTTAATCAAGAATGGAATTGGTCATCTTCACTTCTCATGGTTCATTGTTGTTCTGTTTTGTTGGATGTTACTTGAGCACTTTCTAGGACTTGACAATGCATTAAAGCTCCAGTCTGTTTGGAAGCACCGGTTTGGAATTTGTCTCGCTGCCATTTGTGTGTGAGCAGTACAGGACATAGACGAATCGCACTCCCTCAAAGTCAGCATGCCAGTGTGTCTGGCAATGGTTCCGCCTTTTCTGTTCCACGCTAAGAGCTGTCAGTTTTTGGATTCGCTGGAGTGCTGAGGGGGTAACACAATTTTTGTGGTATTTTTCTTCAGGCCAAACTCCACCCTACAGGAAAAATAGCCAAACGCGCTGAGTAACAAACAGCACGCGTTTTCTTTGGCAAATGGTCTATTCAAGCTGGTGTCAGCTTCTGGAGCGTCTCAGAGTTGCCAAGCACGGAAACAGACCCTGACATCTAACTTGCCACTGCTAAACAGATAACCGAAATTAATCTAACCATATTTGCCAAAATTTGTCCCTTATCTCTCCGAACCCTTTCAGATGTCATTGAAATGTTGTGAGCGCACCAGTCTCTGACATTATCTATGACAATTCATTCTGTACACACGGAAATGTCTGTGTTCAAAACAAGTGTCCCTCACATCCCCTTTAAATGTTACTGTTCTCACATTAAACCAATATTATCTCGCTTTGAACTCATATGCCTTGTGAAAAATTACTCCCTGACTCTTTTCTCTGTCCGTCTGCCTCATGTCTTTATAAAATTCTGTAAGGCCTTTCCTCAGCCCTGAAGCTCCAGGGAAAACTGTCGAAGCCAATTCAGCTTCGTGCTATTGTCCAAACAGTGCAAACCTTGGAAACCCTTTCAAATATTTTCGAAATTGTTCCACGTTCGTTACTGAATGCGCGATCTGTTCGTGCCTGAAGTGAAGCGATGCTGAAACGCTAGTCATGAGATTTGGGCGCTCTGCGCCTCTGTGGTAGCGTGGCCGAGTGGTCTAAGGCGTTGGATTTAAACTCCATTCTCTATCGAGTCGTGGGTTCGCATCCCACCGCTACCAGCGGTTGCTCCGCTGCAAGCAGTTGAATATAGCAGAGCCTCTGCAGGCCGTCTGCGTTTTCGTTGGTGTGTTTGCTGCTGCTCATGTCAACTCATTCCGACTGAGAATAAAAACAGTGTGAGCCCCTGCTGTCCGACTCTCCTCAAACCCTCTGCTTTCGGATATCTGCTTGGCCAGTTTCTGTGTCTCAAATAGTCACTGCATTTGGCTGGAAGTTTGGTGGTTCGAGCCCGCCCTTACCACCGAGTATCAACAATTTCAGTTCAAGCATTGAGTCCAACCATGTCCCGACACTGCAACCACGAAGAACTCACCCGAGTCTGCAGCTGGATGTGGCCCCAATCTCTCCAAGGCCCCGCTGCCAACAGAAAGCGGCTACTGCAGCTTCAATCAGCGGCTTCCTGCTCAGCCCTGGGACACAGCACATGGAAAATCTTTCCCCAGGAACGGCTCTTCTCGTGTGAAAGGGACAACCATTCCACTTTAAATTGGACACGGCTTCAGAGGATTGTTCCTGTTCTTGGAACGTTTCATAAACAAAACTCCTGTCTCGCAAATAAGAAGTGGGAAAAGTTGTTGGCAGGGAGAATAGAGAAAGTGTTGACTGTGAGGACTCTGTCTCGTCAGCAGATGGGATTCCATCTTATGGGCAAGTGGAGACAGCTTTCACTCAGAAACCGAGGTGTGATCAAACACAGTCGGATCGACGTGTCCAAACCAACCCCTGTCCTGGGTTACAATACTGCAAGTGGAGCAGAGAGCTGGATTTCTTTAAAGGAGGGAAAGGGCCCATCGTGAGGCTGGAACCTACGGCCCTGAGATTAAACATCTCATGCTCTACCGACTAAAGTAGCTGGGCCTGACTCACGATTGATGAGTGTGTCATTTCATCCTGAGCATATTTCACCCGGCATTGCAATTTACAAGGATCCAGTTCATTCCTCCCAATCACAAATGTCATCATTCACACTTTCCATTTCACAGCTATTATTCCTTCAGAACTTTATTATCTATTTAACACTTGTCTCTGGATTTAAGATTCAATATAAATATTTTCATATTTTTATCCTCATCTTTATGTCGCTTGGGAAATCAATCAATCAATTGGTTTCCCAATCAATTTCCCAATCAATTGGGAAGTTACCTAAGGAAACCCAATCATTCCTGTTTGGAGTGTAAGGAATCCCATCTGCTGACGAGACAGAGTCCTCACAGTCAACACTTTCTCTATTCTTCCTGCCAACAACTTTTCCCACTTCTTATTTGCGAGACAGGAGTTTTGTTTATGAAACGTTCCAAGAACAGGAACAATCCTCTGAAGCCGTGTCTAATTTAAAGTGGAATGGTTGTCCCTTTCACACGGGAAGAGCCGTTCCTGGGGAAGGATTTTCCATGTGCTGTGTCCCAGGGCTGAGCAGGAAGTCGCTGATTGAAGCTGCAGTAGCCGCTTTCTGTTGGCAGCGGGGCCTTGGAGAGATTGGGGCCACATCCAGCTGCAGACTCGGGTGAGTTCTCGTGGTTGCAGTGTCGGGACATGGTTGGTCTCAATGCTTGAACTGAAATAATTGAGGCTCGGTGCGAAGGGCGGGCTCGAACCACCAAACTTTCAGACAAATGTACTGACTATTTGAGACACAGAAACTGGCCATGCAGATATCCGAAAGCAGAGGGGTTGAGGAGGCTTCGACTGCAAGGACTCACACTGTTTTCAGAGTCAGTCTGGATCAGAGGCCGGAGCAGCTGCAAACACAACAACTAAAAGGTACAGGGCCTTCAATGTTAATGTGCCTGCAAGAGAACAGCTGTGACACTTGTAGGGGTGGGATTCGAACCTGCGACTCAATAGAGATTGAAGCGTAAATCCAAAGCCGTAGATCACTCGGCCACACTGTCTTACAGGACGAGCCTGTCAAAATTCTCATTACTCGTGTTTCGGCGTCGCTTCATTTCAGTCACGAACAGATCGCGCGTTCAGGAACGAACGTGGTGCAATTTCGAAAGTATTTGAAAGGGTTTGCAAGGTTTGCACTGTTTGGACAATAGCACGAAGCTGAATTTTCTTCGACAGTTTTCCCTGGAGCTTCAGGGCTGGGGAATGGCCTTACAGAATTTTATAAAGACATGAGGCAGACGGACAGAGAAAAGAGTCAGGGAGTAATTTTTCACAAGGCACATGAGTTCACAGCGAGATAACATTGGTTGAATGTGAGAACAGTAATATTTAAAGGGGATATGAGGGACACTTGTTTTGAACACAGACATTTCCGTGTGTACAGAATGAATTGCCATATTTAGTGGCAGAGACTGGTGCGCTTACAACATTTCAAAGGCATCTGAAAGGGTTCAGAGAGATAAGGGACAGATTTTGGCAAATATTGGTTAGATTAATTTCGGTTATCTGTTTAGCAGTGGCAAGTTAGATGTCAGGGTCTGTTTCCGTGCTTGGCAACTCTGAGATGCTCCAGAAGCTGACACCAGCTTGAATTGACCATTTGCTAAAAACGCGTGCTGTTTGTTACTCAGCGCGTTTGGCTATTTTTCCTGTAGGGTGGAGTTTGGCCTGAAGAAAAATACCACACAAATTGTGTTACCCCCTCAGCACTCGAGCGAATCCAAAAACTGACAGCTCTTAGCGTGGAACAGAAGCAAAACAGAAAAGGTGGAACCATTGCCAGACACACTGGCATGCTGACTTTGAGGTAGTGCGATTCGTCTATGTCATGTCCTGCAGCGAGACAATTCCAAACCGTGCTTCCAAACATACTGCAGCTTTAATGCATTGTCAAGTCCCAGAAAGTGCTCAAGTAACATCCAACAAAACAGAACAACAATGAACCATGAGAAGTGAAGATGACCAATTCCATTCTTGATTAAATTGGGTCAACAATGCGCTGGTCCCTCCATCTGATGGAGAGGACCAATCCCCAGCCTCCCTGACCAGGACAGGAATGAAGGAAACCAGAGAGCGATAACAACGTTTCACACCGTGATTGCCCACCGTTTCACCACAGCAACTGATGCCCGAGCCCGATTCTACCATTTAAGGGTGCGCTACTCTAATTCTCCCATTTACTGTTGCCATGCACCAGTCTCTAATTTAGCTCCACTGTGCTCCAGGTCTCTCATTTACAGATGGCCCGCACCAATTCTCCAATTCAGTGTTGGTTAACACCATTCCCCTCAATTACTGAAGCCCACTCAGTGTTGTCTCATTCCAATCCCCATACTGACTGATGCCCTCGCCCAATTTAGGGGTGCCGTACACTAAGTCTCCCAAAAGATATTGTCCTGCCTCAATTCTCCCATTTAGTGCAACACAGCATAACTCACCCATTTAGTGCTGAACTGCGCTAATTCACCCATTATCTGATGCCCTGTTGCAAATTCTCACATTTCGATAAGTCCTTTCCCAATTGTTTCCATTTTGTAGTTCCTTCCAATGATTCTCCAATTTCGTGGAGAGCTGCCAGGATTCTTAAATTTAGGTGTGGACAAGTTGGATCGAAGGGTCTGTTTCCGTGCTGTACATCTCTGAGGCTGTAATTAGTGCTCCGCTTCCCTGCACCAATTCTCCCATTTTCCAATCCTGCACTAATTCGGGAATTTCACCAACTCAACCGTTGAGGTTATCCTGCCCCAGTCCTCCCACTAAGAATTTAATGGCACCTGCATGAATTCTCCAATTATTGTTGTCCTACATCAATTCCTTCCATTTACCTGTTCCCTGATACACATCTTTCACGTACGGGTAACCTGCTGATTTTTTTTATCATTTAGTGATGCACTGAACTGAATCTCCAATTTGGTAAAAACAATGACTGCAGATGCTGAAAATCAAATACTGGATTAGTGGTGCTGGAATAGCACAGCAGTTCAGGTAGCATCCAACGAACAGCGAAATCAACGTTTCGGGCAAAAGCCCTTCATCAGGAATCTCCAATTTACCGATGCTTGCAACATTTCTTCTTTTTGTTGATTCCCTGGACCCTATTCCCCAATTTCAAAATACTTTGCTTGAATTTTCTAATATATTGACATTCACACCACTTTTCCAATGTAATGGCACCGTGCACCGAATCTCCCATTTATTGATTCCCCCCAAATCTCTCAATTACACATACACCTGTACTAATCCTTCCATTTCCTGATGCCCGAGCCCGATTCTACCATTTAAGGGTGCGCTACTCTAATTCTCCCATTTACTGTTGCCATGCACCCACTCTCTAATTTAGCTCCACTGTGCACCAAGTCTCCCATTCAGTATTTCTCTGCAACAATTCTCTCATTTAGTAACCAGCTGCCAGAACTCTCTAATCTTGGCGATCCCTGCATCAAATCTCCGAATTACTGATCCTACACATATCTTCCCTTTAGTGGTGAACAGCACCAACTCCCCCATTTCGTGGTGCACTGCATTGATTCTAGACCATTAATCCTTTGCAACATTTGTCCTATTTACTGATTCACTGCCCGTGTTCTCCCATTTGCTCCAATTCTCGAAGTTATCAGCACCCTGCACCAGGTCTCTCATTTACTGATACCCCCACCCATTCTCCAATTCAGTGTTGCTGAGCACCACTTTCCCCAATTACTGAAGTCCTGAACCAGTTCTCCTCACAGTGCTGCCTTGCACAATCATCATATTGACTGAGAACGTCGAACGCTTTTTGGGTGCCCTAACCTAAATCTCCCATCAAGTATTGCCCTGCCCGAATTCTCCCATTTAGTGTTACACTGCACCAATTCTTCCATGAAGGTCCTCAATAGGTTAAAAAGGCAAGGTGATTTCCCTGTGGTGGGGGTGTCCAGAAGCAGTTGGTACGTGTTAACGTTGAGAGGGGAAACATAAAAGGGACCTCAGAGGAACATTTTTCATGCAGAGGGCTGTGTGCATTAGCTGCCAGAGGAAGTAGTGGAGGCTGGTCCAATTACATTTTGATAAGACCTTGCCCAATTCTCCCGTTAAGTTGTTCCTTGCAATGGTTCAATTTAGTGGAGTGCTGCCAGAATTCTTAAATTGTGGCATGGACAAGTTAGACCGAAAGATCTTTTTCTGTGTTGTAAATCTCTATGATTGTATGACTCTATTTATGGCTATTTCCCCCGTTTCCCTATCCTGCACAAATCCTGGAAGTGCACCAAATCTCCCATTGAGTGTTATCCTGCCCCCGTTCTCCCACTTCGAATTTAATGGCACCTGAATGAATTCTCCAATTATTGGCAACTTGCATTTTTTTTCATTTGATGGTGCACTGAACTGAATCTCCGATTAACTGAGGCTTGCAACAACAATTCTTCTTATTGATTTCCTGCCCCTATTTCCCAATTTAGACATGCTCTGCTCCAATTCTCTCATATATTGACACTCACAGCAGTTTTCCAATGTAATGGCACTGTGCATCGAATCTCCCATTTATTGATTCCCACCAAGTCTCCCATTTACTCATACCCCTGGACTAAATCTCCCATTTACTCATACCCCTGTACTAATTCTCCCATTTACTCATACCCCTGTACTAATTCTTCCATTGACTGATGCCCTAGCCAGATTCTAACATTAAGCAGGAGCCTCAGCTTTGGGAAGTGTGACTAGACCACGAAACCAGAAGGAACAGAAAGCCAATCAAGTGAGAGAAACTAAAAGCAATGGAGTTGTCAGAGGGAGATCACAGGAAGTGACCCCTTTTCCTACAGAGAAGAACCTAAGACCAGGAGGCAGTGTTTCCTCCCCATGCTGGGTTTCAGGAAATATGGTCAGAGCTGAAGCTGGGTTTTCAATGGGACGGGCAGGATACCATTTTACTGACCATGTAGGTGTGAACAACATACAAGGGTCTGCCTCGTCACTCTCAGGAACTCACTGTTTAACTAAGAAGCTGACCCACTGGATTAATATCTGGGTACAGTGATAATTAGCACAGAGCCAATCAGATCAGGGATCTCCATTGGTGCCTTGTGGACTGCTGTGGGAGAAATGGGTTCTGGTTCCCTTCTCACAGATGCTGCCTGACCTGCTGAGGTTAGATTTCAGATCCCCAGGAACAGCAGGGGTTTCCCTTTATGTATTTTCTTTCTCCTTACTCAATGGGTCATTTGTGATGCTTAAGATCCCACATGTTTTCTATTTCCCCCTTCAGCAGATCTTGTTACAGTAAAAGACCTGTGCACATGAACACCAAGGTAACTCTATCCAAGTTCACATTTCACACTCTGTAGTTCGGTCGAGTTTGTTTCCCTTTAGCCTTTTATACCAAACTCCATCACAGCGGGCTTCAGTCTGCTCGTTTCCCTCCACAACCTTCTGCTATTTCCTGGTGACATTATTATTCGCCTGTCTGTACAAAACAATCCTGTTGGCTGGTATCATCCACAGTATCTTCTCCAAATCCAAGTTAGATGTCAAAGAAAATATTGATTGTCTTTTCTTTCTGGATAATAAATGACCATCTGTATCATTCGTAGAGAAAGAACAACAGGATTAAAATATTCATCCTTACAGTAAAAAAACAAGTTGGATTTTAATTCTGCTGTTTGCAACTTGCAGCAATTTATGCTCACTCAGCATTTTTCTGTCCTAGCACATTAATTCTCCATGGTGAGCTGGAGCCATTTATGACAATAGCTTCAGTTTTTATCCAGCCTCTTATGTAATAATTTGTGAAACAGATTGGACGGCCTTACCTTCATTAATCTTTTATTTTATTTCATCGCATTTGTTGAATTTTAACTCCACACTGACACTCCTTATACAGAGCCACCCTCTCCAGTTGGGTTTGTGTTGTTCTGCTCCAGGTATATTCCAAGTGTGAACAGCACCGGTGGCAAACCGACCCGCCTGTTGTCATCAGGAAGAGATTCTTGTTGTAGACTGGTGTCATATTGTCAAACTTGTATGTTGGGGCAGTAGAATCACCCTTTGGGTGGAGAACTGGCTCGAAGATAGAAGACAGAGGGTGGTGGTGGGGGAGGGTTGCTTTTCAGACTGAAGGCCTGTCACCAGCGGTGTGTCACAAGGATCGGTGCTGGGTCCACTGTTGTTTTGTCATTTCTATAAATGATTTGGATGTGACCATAGGACGAATGGTTAGTAAGTTTGCAGATTACAGTAAATTTGGAGGTGTAGAGGACAGTGAAGATGGTTACCTCAGAGGACAATGGGATCTTGATCAGATGGGCCAATGGGCTGAGGAGTGGCTGATGGAGATTAATTTAGATAAATGTGAGGTGCTGCATTTTGGAAAAGCAAAAGACAGCAGGACATTTACACTGAATGACAAGGTACTATGGATGTTGGTAAACAAATAGACCTGGAGTGAAGCATCATAGATCGTTGACGGTGGACTAACATTTCGATAGGATAGTGAAGAAAGCGTTTGTCGTTTTTGTCTTTATTGCTCAGTTAATTGGGGAACGGAGTTGGGAGGTCATTTTGCAGTATTGGTTCAGCCACGTTTGGTATATCGTGCAATTCTGGACTCCCTCCTATAAGAAGGGGGTTGTGAAACTTGAAAGGGTTCAGAAAAGATTAACAAGGATGCTGCCAAGGTTGGAGGGTTTGTGCTGGAGGGTAAGACTGTATAGGTTGAGGCTATTATCCCTGGAGCGTCGGCAGCTGAGGGGTAATGTAATAGAGGTTCAGAAAATCATGAAGGACCCTCAATAGGGTAAAAAGGCAAGGTGATTTCCCTGTGGTGGGGGAGTCCAGAAGCAGATGGCATATGTTAAATTTGAGAGGGGAAACATAAAAGGGACCTAAGGGGAACATTTTTCATGCAGAGGGCACTGTGTGCATGACCTGCCAGAGGAAGTAGAGGAGGCTGGTACAATTCCAACATTTAAAAGGTATCTGGGTGGGTGTAGGAATTAAAAAGGGTTCAGAGGAAGTTGGGCCAGATTCTGACAAAAACGATGAGATTTACATTGGATATCAGTTCGGCATGGATGTGTTGGACTGAATGATTTGTTTCTGAGCTTATATTGCTCTGAGTGGGTTGAACTCTGGATTGTAGATTTATGAAGCAGAAAATAAAGTATGGCACAGAGTTAGACCGAGAAATCCTGCTGATCTCATCAGCTTTATCCTGTTTTCCTGATCCTGCTCCTTCAATCAATGCATTTTTCATATCCTCATTCAGAATTCCTGGAGCTCTGTAACTGACCTGGAAAAATGTGTGGAAAGTCCTATTGCAGTCCACACGAGGTACCTTTCCCACTGCCCTGCTCCCACGGCCTGCAATGCTGTAGACTGAGCAGACAACCCGAAGCACAATTATGAGCTCCTTCCGGCCCACGGCCCTCCTTTTCACTGAATGAAGACAATCACCTGAAGCAGAATCCAGCTCTTGTTGGAGCCTTGAATACCTAACTCCGTCTCACTGAGTGAAGATTGGACTCAGAACCAGAAATGAAATCAACTTCCTATCTGCATTGTGTCACTCTTTAAGATCTCTGTGTGTCTGAGTTCAGGTCATTTGATTGGAGACTGTGGATAGTTGGTCCCCAGTGAAATGGAAAGAATGGTGGAGGAGCTCACTGAGGGACATCTCTCAAAGTGAGAATCAGAAAGATGCTATTCCACATTGGAAGTGTTCAAGGGGAATTGATGGCTCAGAATAATGTCATACTGATGTTTGTAAAACTTAGGAACTCTGTTTTGTGGCTGGAGTTTATTTTATCCTTGTGTAGATTTGACACATTAACCCTCCCTCCCGACCACTACAGAAGCGGTTGGAACTGTTCAGTGTTTCCAGCGGCTTCTGTAATTATTTCAGGTTCCTGACGGGAGCAGTCTCTCACTTTTCGAACAAAACAAACCCATCCTTGTGCTGCACCCAATATTTCAATAAGAAATGGGAAGCAGCAGAGGGGAAAGCTTCCGAGATGCCGAGCAATGCTGACCGGTTCCACACTGCAATTCACAGGAACCATCGCCAGGAAAAGCAAGAGCAATCTGACAGATCCGTTTTACCACAGAAGGAAAAATTGATTTCCTCGGTTCATTCTAGCGCGTTTACTTTTGAAAGCTACTTACAGACTGCAACACTGCTATGGCCAGGAATCGAACCCAGGCCAACTGCTTGGACAGCAGCTATGCTCCCCTCTACACCACCATCAGCCTGCTAGCAGCGCCCTCCCCATCCCCAAACACACTTAACAAGGCCATGATCATCACCAACTGGATTGGGGCTGAAATCCAAACAAGAAATTGCTGGAGAGGCTCAGCAGGTCTGACAGCACCAGAATCAGAAGCCTTCAGTTCTGAAGAACAATCCCTGGATCTGAAAGGTTCCCTCCCCACAGATGCTGCCAGACCTGCTGAGTTTCTCCAGCAATTTCTGTGCTGTCTCTCAGATCTGCAGCACCTGCAGTACTTTGTTGGAAACAAAGCAAACGTTGAGCCACCGAAGGGGATATTGGGTCAGGTGATACTCTTCCTCATCCATAGAGGCAGATGGGAAGGAGCATGGAATCATAGAATCCCTACAGTGTGGAAACCGGCCATTGAGACCATCATGTAACCCACCAAGACTCACCCCCGCTACCCTATCCCTGTAACCCTGCATTTCCCATGGGTAATCCACCTCACCTACACATCCCTGGATACTCTGGACAATTTAGCAAGGCCAACCCACTATAACCTGCACATCATTGGACTGTGGGAGGAAACCCACGCACCCAGAAGGATCCCACGCAGACCCCGGGAAAAGGTGCAAACCCCACAAAGACAGTTTTCATTCAGACAGGGATCTGGGTAATTGGAGAGATTTAGAGAGGGAGTCCAGACGGTTAGACTGGAATGTGAATGATGGGCCGAACAGCCTGATCTCAGTGCTGTAAAAACTCTATAGTAACATGCCTCCCGACATGCAGCATTCATCACAGTTTGTATTTTGCTTTAATTCATCCTGTTATTGACCTTATTCTGAATGAAATGGATGGAGAGGGGTTGTTTGTGCATTTAGTCAGATCTGTGTATTGGTGGGTCAGGAGCATCATACCCAATAACAACAGCGGGGGAGGGCGGATTGAATTCCTGCCCCTTACAGACCCCATTGCAACATGCCATTTCCTCATGGATTTCATTTGGTTTAAGATGTTTTATTTTTAATATCACCACAAGATATAGATGCCCTTTTGTGCATGTTATAAATGTGGACCGAGCAATCCCTCTTTTCTCTGTGAACACACGGATTATCAAGGAGTCGGATTGGGGAAAATATCCACTCACAGAAACAGGAACAGGGAGATGTCATTCCCTCTGAAATAAACACAGACCATGCTGAGAAATCTGATAAGGTCAGGCAGCATCTATAGGGAGAAGGGAAAGGTTAACCCGTGTGTTATGAGGGTGGGGTGATTCAGCAGGGCGTAAGGAGGTTAGAAAAGTAATGATTTCTGAGCAATTGGAATGGGGGTAACGCTGAAGAAAGAATGAGATGGTTTGTAATAGGGTGGAGGCTGCAGAGATTTAATGATAAACGGTTTCATGGAACCAAATCCATAGAGATTGGGAATTGGTTCAGTAAATTCCTGCCCCTTACAGACCCCATTGCAACATGCCATTTCCTCATGGATTTCATTTGGTTTAAGATGTTTTATTTTTAATATCACCACAAGATGTAGATGCCCTTTTGTGCATGTTATAAATTTGGACCGAGCAATCCCTCTTTTCTCTGTGAACACACGAATTATCAAGGAGTCGGATTGGGGAATATATCCTCTCACAGAAACAGGAACAGGGAGATGTCATTCCCTCTGAAATAAACACAGACCATGCTGAGAAATCTGATAAGGTCAGGCAGCATCTATAGGGAGAAGGGAAAGGTTAACCCGTGTGTTATGAGGGTGGGGTGATTCAGCAGGGCGTAAGGAAGTTAGAAAAGTAATGATTTCTGAGCAATTGGAATGGGGGTAACGCTGAAGAAAGAATGAGATGGTTTGTAATAGGGTGGAGGCTGCAGAGATTTAATGATAAACGGTTTCATGGAACCAAATCCATAGAGATTGGGAATTGGTTCAGTAAATATCTAAGAGCTCAGGAAATGTGAGCAGGAGGAGACTATACAGCCTGTTTAAACTGTTCAGTCTGTTCTGGCAGTCAATCCAATCAGAGCTGGTTTGAGATTTCAAATCTGGTTTCCTATCCACTCCCCATATCCCATGCTACCCTGAAACCCCGGCAATCTGTCAATTCCAATCTGAAATGTACTCAGTGAGGGACCATCCACAATCTTCAGGGAAAGAGAATGTTAAAGACTCAGAGGCCTTAGAGTGAAGCGCTGTCTCCTCATCTCAGTCCCAAATAACCTGCCCCTTACCCTGAGAGGCTAGTAATCAAACCCGAATGAACTGCGGATGCTGTAACATTAACGCTGATTTCTCTGCACAGATGCTGCCTGACCTGCTGAGCTTTTCCAGCATCTCCTGAGACTGTGTTATCGTGTTTCAGATTCCCAGACCCACAGAATTAATTTCTCAGCATCTCCCCTCTCAAGCCTCTTCACAATCTGAGATAATCAAATGAAACTGCCTTTTAATTTTCTCGAATATCGACCCACTTTATTCAGATACTCAGCACTGGAGTACACGGGTCCCAAATACTGAGCTTTATTTTGTGATTCATTAATGTGTTTGGGTCGTTGCCGCTGGGTCCCCACCGATTGCTCAGATATAATTGCTCTGGTGAAGGTGATGGTGAGTTATTGCCTTGAACTGCTGCCATTTATTTGGGGCAGATAAACCCACAATGATGTAAGAGAGGGACCTCCAGGATTTCCAACCAATGGCACTTGTGGGACTGAGATGTTTTTCCAAGCCAGGATGGGGAGCGGCTTGATGTGGAATTGTCAACTGATGGTGTTCCCGTGTATCTGCTGTGTTCAGCATTCCACATGATAGTGCCGTGGGTCTGGAAGCTGCTCTGGAAGGAACCTTGGGGAATTTCTCCAGTCCATCTTGTCTATGGTACACACTGCTGTTACTGAGTGTCGGTGGTGGAGACAGGGGATGTTTGTAGCTGTGGTGCTGAACAAGCTGCACTGCAAGTTGATTCCACCTAATTCTGGAGAACACAACTCCCCTCCATCATCATCAATCCATTTCCCAGACGGATACCCAGTGATTACACGGATCTGTTAATTGTCCAAATGACCATGAGATTGTAACCAGATTCCCCTCTTCCCTGACAATGGTCTGAGGGACATCCCGTGACTGTGACACTTTCTCCTGGACATTCCATCTGTAAAAGCTGGGAATCAACTGATGGGACCCAGACTGTGTTACAGATGGTTACACTCAGGGGGACTCTCACTCACTGACAGCGTCACAATCAGCTGGGTGACGCAAAGGCGCAAGGGGCTGCGCGGTGACGTCACCCCAGGATGGCCGCCCGCCCCCACAGGGGAAGCATTGACAAGGAGGAAGCGGGAGGAGGGAAGAGGTGACTCACACCAGGGCCGTGAGGAGAGACAGAGCGGCTCCCTCTGGCGGCCGGGTGGAGGAATCAGCAGCAACAGGAGGATGGAGCGGATTGGTGGGAAGGAAGATTGACAGGTGGGACTGGTCATGGGGGCAGGGCATAATCTGGAAGGTTGGAGCTGGGGTCGGGGGGGAGGGGGAATGAGGAAACTGGGGAAGACCACACACCCCCTCCCTCCCTGTCCTCCTGTCCCTGAGGGAGATTTGGACTCAGTACCATGTGGTGGACTGCCCATGTCACTAACACATGTCAGAGGGGAGAGGGCAGAGGGGACAGGGGGGACTGAGGGACATTTCTATGTCTCTCTCTCTCACCTTTTTCTACCCCCCTCTTCTCTCCCTCTCTCCCTCTCTCCTTTCTCACCTGCCCCTCCTCCTCCTCCTCCTCCTCTCCTCCCCACTCCTTCCTCCCACTCTTCACTCTGTTTTACCCTCCATCACCCTTACCTTCCCCCCTTGTTCCTGAGCACTTGCCTTCCCCTCTATTCGCCTCCCTTCTCTCCATCCCCCCTCTCCTTCCCCACTACATTGCCCTCCCCTCCTTCAAGCCTCTCCATTACCCCCTTTCCTCCCCTCCATCCCCCCACTCTTCTCTCTCTGCTTCTCCCCTCAATCCCCCTTACTTACCCCTTTCCTTCCCTGCTAATTGCTTTCCCCAACTCTGCCCTCTCCTCCCCTTACCCACCTCTCCTTCACCCCTTCCCCCTTCTCCTTCCCCCTCTCATTCCCCCTCTGCCCCTCTCCTTCCACCCTTCCTTCCCTGACTCTCTTTCCACCACTTCACCTTCCCCTTCACCCTCTTCTTCCCCCTTTACATTGCCCCTCTCCTTTCCCCTCTACATTTCCCCTCTCCTTCCCTCCACATACTTCTCCTCCTCTCCTGCGCCCCCTCCCTCATTTACCCCTCCTTCTCCTCCCTCCTTCCCCCTCTCCTACCACCTTCTCCTTCTACCCCTCTCCTTCCCCTCCGCTACCTTCTCACATCTCCTTCCCGTTTCCTCCCATCCCCACCTCACCTTCCCCCCTTACATCCCCTCATTCACCCCCTCTCTTTCCATCCTCTCCTTTCTCCCTTTCCTGTCCCATCTCTCCCTCATTCCCTCACTCATTCACCCTACTCTTCCCCCTCTCCTTCATCCCTCTCCTCCACCCTCTCCTTCCCTCCCTCACTCCCTCCCACTCCCTCCCCCTCCCTCATTCCTCCACCCCTCCCTCCTTCTTTCCTCCTACCCCCTTCTCCTACCACCCCTCTCCCTCCCCTCCCTTCCCACATCTCTTTCCCGTCCCTTCCTTCCCCACCTCTCATTTTCCCCCTCCTTCTCCCCCCTCCAGTCCGCCTTAACCCCATTCCCCCACACCCTCCTTTCCATCTCTCTCCTGTTGTGGGAATGTTATATCGGAGAAGTATTCACATTTTTTGGATTATTGGAATCTCTTTCGGGGTAGAAGTGACCTGTACAAGAAGGATGGATTACATAAATTTGGAAGGGGTCTAAACTAATATACTGGCAGGGAAATTTGCTCGCGCTGCTCGGGAGGATTTAAACTAGTAAGGTTGGGGGTGGGGGGTGGGGGTGGGAGGGGGGGACCCAGGGACATAGTGAGGAAAGATATCAATCTGAGACTGGTACAGTTAAGTACAGAAGTGATTCAAACAGTCAGGGCAAGCAGGAACAAGGTAGGACTAATAAATTAAATTGCATTTATTTCAATGCATGGGGCCTAACATGGAAGGCAGATGACCTCTGGGCACTGTTAGGAACAAGGGACTGCGTTAAAGAAAGACAATGTACAGTTCAGGAACAGGTCCTACTGCCCTCCAAGCCTGAGCTGATCAAAATTTCCTGTCTAAACCTGTCGCCCAATTCCTGAGTATCTGTATCCCTCTGCTCCCCACCTACTCATGCATCTGTCCACACACATCTTAAATGTACCTACCGTGCCTGCCCCTACCACCTCTGCTGGCAACCCATTCCAAACGCCCACCACACTCTGTGTGATGTACTTGCCGTGTGTATCCACCTTAAACTTTCCACCTCTCACCTTGAAAGTGTGACCTCTCATTACTGAATCCTTCACCCTGGGAAAAAGCTTATCTCCATCCACCCTGTCTACACCCTTCATGATTTCATAAACCTCAATCACGCCCCCCCCTTAAACTCCCTTTTTCTAATGAAAACAAACCTAACCTACTCAACCTCTCTTCATAGCTAGCACCTTCCATACCAGGCAACATCCTCGTAAACCTTCTCTGAACCCTCTCCAAAGTGTCCACATCCTTTTGGGAATGTGGTGACCAGAACTGTACACAGTATTCTAAATACGGCCGAACCAATGTCTTGTACAATTTGAGCATGACTTACCAGCTCTTATACTCAATACCCCATCCAATGACGGCAAGCAGACTATATGCCTTCTTGACCACTCTATCCACCTTCAGGGTACAATGGACCTGCACTTCCAGATCCCTCTGCCCATCAACTTTTCCCAAGGGTCCTCTGTTCATTGTATAATTCGCTCTCGAATTAGTCTTGGCTAAATGCGTCACCTCACATTTGTGAGATTGTGAGATATTATAGCACAGTGGGCGGCACAGTGTGAGTGGTTGGCACAGTGGTTAGCACTGCTGCCTCACAGCGCCAGAGACCCGGGTTCAATTCCTGCCTCAGGCGACTGACTGTGTGGAGTTTGCACATTCTCCCCGTGTCTGCGTGGGTTTCCTCTGGGTGCTCCGGTTTCCTCCCACAGTCCAAAGATGTGCAGGTCAGGTGGATTGGTCATGCTAAATTTCCCGTAGTGTTAGGTTAGGGGTATGGGTGGGTTACACTTTGGCGGGTTGGTGTGGACTTGTTTCCACACTGTAATGTAATCTAAAAAAAAAATCAATGATAGAAACATGGCTCAGAGATGGGCAGGACTGGCAGTTTAATGTTCCATGATAAAAATGCTACAGGAAGGCTAGAAAAAGAGGCAATAGAGGAGTTTCTGATAAGGGATAGCATTACAGCTGTGCTAAGGGAGGATATTCCTGGAATTACATCCAGGGACGTTAGTTGGGTGGAATTGAGAAATAAGAAAGGGATGATCACCTTATTGGGATTGTATCATAGACCCCCGAATAGTCAGAGGGGAATTGAGAAACAAATTTGTTAGGGAATCTCAGCTATCTGGAAGAATAATAGGGTGGTTATGGTCAGGGATTTTAACTTTCGCAACATAGGCTTTGACTGCCATCGTGTTAAGGGTTTAGATGGAGTGTGTAAGTGTGTACAAGACAATTTTCTGATTCAGTGTGTGGATGTACCTACGAGAGAAGGTGCAAATCTTGACTTACTCTTGGGAAATAAGGCAGGGCAGGTGACTGAGGTGTCAGTGGGGGAACACTTTGGGACCAGCGACCATAATTCTATTAGATTTAAAATAGTGATGGAAAAGGGAAGGCCAGATCTACAAGTTGAAGTTCTAAAGTGGAGAAAGGCCAATTTTGACGGTATTAGGCAAGAATTTTCAAAAGCTGATTGGGGGCAGATGTTCACAGGTAAAGGAACGGCTGGAAAATTGGAAGCCTTCATAAGTGAGATAATAAGAGGCCAGAGAAAGTATCTTCCTGTCAGGGTGAAAGGAAAGGTTGGTAGGTATAGGGAATGCTGGATGACTAAAGAAATTGGAGGTTTGGTTGAGAAAAAGAAGGAAGCATATGTAAGGTACAGGCAGGATAGATCGAGTGAATCCTTAGAAGAGTATAAAGGAGTAGGAGTATAACTTAAGGGGAAAATCAGGAGGGCAAAAAGGGGACATGAGGTAGCGTTGGCAAATAGAATTAAGGGGAATCCAAAAGGTTTTTACAAATACTTTCAGGACAAAAGGGTAACTAGGGAAAGAATAAGTCCCCTCAAAGATCAACAAGGCGGCCCTTGTGTGGAGCCGCCGAAAATGGGGGAGATACTAAATGTATATTTTGCATCAGTATTTACTTTGTGAAAGGATATGGAAGATATAGAATGTTGGGAAATAGATGGTGACATCTTGCAAAATGTCCAGATTACAGAGGAGGAAGTGCTGGATGTCTTGAAACGCATAAAGGTGGATAAATCCCCAGGACCTGATCGGGTATACCCTAGAACTCAGTGGGAAGCTGGAGAAGTGATTGCTGGGCCTCTTGCTGAGATATTTGTATCATCGATAGTCACAGGTGAGGTGCTGGAAGACTGGAGGTTGGCAAACGTGGTGCCACTGTTTAAGAAGGGTGGTAAGGACATGCCAGAGTACAAAAGACCAGTGAGCCTGACATCGGTGGTGGGCAAGTTGTTGGAGGGAATCCTGAGGGACAGGATGTACATGTATTTGAAAAGGCAGGGACTGATTAGGGATAGTCAACGTGGCTTTATGTATGGGATATCATGTCTCACAAACTTGATTGAGTTTTTTGAAGAAGTAACAAAGAGGATTGATGAGGGTAGAGCAGTAGATGTGTTCTAAATCAACTTCAGTAAGGCCGTCGACACGGTTCCCTATGGGATACTGGTTAGCAAGGTTAGATCTCATGGAATATAGGGACAACTAGCCATTTGGATACAGAACTGGCTCAAAGGTAGAAGACAGAGGGTGGTGGTGGAGGGGTGTTTTTCAGACTGGAGGCCTGTGACCAGTGGAGTGCCACAAGGATCGGTGATGGGTCCTCTACTTTTGTCATTTACATAAATGATGCGAGCATAACAGATACAGTTGGTAAGTTTTCGGATGACACCAAAATGTGAGGTGTAGTGGACAGTGAACAGGGTTACCTCAGAGTACAACAGGATCTGGATCAGATGGGCCAATGGGCTGAGAAGTGGCAGATGGAGTTTAATTCAGATAAATACGAGGTGCTGCATTTTGGGAAAACAAATCTTAGCATGACTTATACACTTAATGGTAATGTTCAAGGGAGTGTTGCTGAACAAAGAGACCTTGGAGTTCAGATTCATAGCTCCCTGAAAGTGAAGTCTCAGGTAGATAGGATAGTGAAGAAGGCATTTGGTCTGCTTTCCTTTTTTGATCAGAGTATTGAGTACAGGAGTTGGGAGGTTATGTTGTGGCTGTACAAGACATTGGTCAGGCCACTGTTGGAATATGGTGTGCAATTCTGTCTCCTTCCTATCGGAAAGATGTTGTGAAACTTGAAAGGATTCAGAAAAGATTCGCAAGGATGTTGCCCGGCTTGGATGTTTTGAGCTATAGGGAGAGGCTGAACAGGCTGGGGCTGTTTTCCCTGGACCATCAGAGGCAGAGGGGTGACCTGATAGAGGTTCACAAAATTATGACGAGTGTGGATAGGATAAAAAGACAAAGTCTTTTCCCTGGGGTTAGTGAGTCCAGAACTAGATGGCATAGGTTTAGGGTGAGAGGGGAAAGATATAAAAGAGACTGAAGGGACAAAGTTTTCACACAGAGGGTGGTACGTGTATGGAATGAACTGCCAGAGGAAGTGGTGGAGGCTGGTACAATTGTAACATTTAAAAGGCATTTGGATGGGTATATGAATAGGAAGGGTTTGGAGGGATATGGGCCGGGTGCTGGCAGGTCCGACTAGATTGGGTTGGGATATCTGGTCGGCATGGACACGTTGGACCGAAAGGTTTGTTTCCATACTGTATATGTCAATGACTCTACGACTCTAAATCAGTAACCACCGACAGTTGGATGAATTTTGTGTCAGTACAAATCGGTGAGCACTGACATTTTAAAACCTTTTGGGACAATTCAAATCAGTAACCATCCACACTTAGAAAAATTTGTGGTCAGTACAAATCAGTAACCAGTGATTCATGGAAAAAAATTCTGGTCGAAACACTGACTCTTCGAAAAACTTTGGGGCAGTGCAAATCAGTAACCACTGACAGTTGAAAAATTTCAGGTCAATACAAATCAGGAACCAGTGACAGTAAGAAATAATTCGGGTCAGTGGAAATCTGTAACCATCCATACGAAGAAACATTTAGATTCAGTACAAATCAGTAACCGCAGACATCTGGAAAAAATTTGTGGCAGTGCAAATCAGTAACTACCGACAATTGGATGAATTTCGAGTCAGTACAAATCAGTAAACACGGACACTTTGAAAAATTTCTAGTCAGTGAAAATCGGTAACTACTGACACTTAGAATAATTTTGGGTCATTACAAATCAGTAACTACCGACAGTTGGATGAAGTTTGAGTCAGTACAACTCAATAACCACGGACACTTTGAAAAGTTTCTAGTCAGTGAAAATCAGTAACTACCGACAGAGAAGTTACGGGTCAGATCAAATCGGTGAGCACTGACATTTCAAAAGATTTTGGGTCAGTACAAATCAGTAACCAACCATACTTCAACAAACTGAGGGTCAGTTATGAATCAGTAACCACTGACAGATGGAAACATTTAGGGTCAGTCCAAATCAGTAAGCACTAACACTTCGAAAAATATTAGGTGAGTGCAAGTCAGTAACCACCGACACTGAGAAAATATTTCAAGTCAGTGCAAATCAGTAAACACTGCCAATTCAGAAGAATTTGGGACATTGCAAATCAGTCACCATCTGCGGTTGGCAAAACTTGTGCTCAGTAAAAATCAGTAACCACCGACACTGAGAAAATGTTTCAAGTCAGTGCAAGTCAGTAAACACTGGTACATGGAAAAACATTCTGGTCGGTGCAAATCAGGAAACACTGACACTTCGACAAATTTGGGGCAGTGCAAATCAGTAACCTCCGACAGTTTGAAAAATTTCAAGTCAGTACAAGTCAGGAGCCAGTGACAGTAAGAAAAATTTCCCGTCATTACAAATCAGTAATCACCAACATTTGGAAAAATTACGGGTCAGTTCAAATCGGTGAGCACTGACATTTCAAAAGAATTTGGGACAGTGCAAATCATTAACCATCCACACTTAGAAAAGGTTTGGGTCAGGAGAAATCAGTAACCACCAAAACTGAGAATAATTTGGGGTCAGTACAAATCAGTAATCACTGATACATGGAAAAAAATCTGGTCGGTGCAAATCAGGAAACACTGACACTTCGACAAACTTCAGCGCAGTGCAAATCAGTAACCACTGACACAGAGAATAATTTCAGGTCAGTGCGAATCAGTAACCACCATCAGGTGGACAAATATTGGGTCAGTACAAATCGGGGAGCACTGACATTATAAAAAATTTTGGGACAGTGCAAATCAGTAACCACTGATACATGGAAAAAAATCTGGTCGGTGCAAATCAGGAAACACTGACACTTCGACAAACTTCAGCGCAGTGCAAATCAGTAATCACCGACACAGAGAATAATTTCACGTCAGTACGAATCAGTGACCACCATCAGGTGGACAAATGTTGGGTCAGTACAAATCGGGGAGCACTGACATTATAAAAAATTTTGGGACAGTGCAAATCAGTCACCATCCACGCATTTCAAAATTTGTGCTCAGTAAAAATCAGGAACCACTGACACTGAGAAAATGTTCGGGTCAGTACAAATCAGTAAACACTGGTACAGGGAAAAACATTCTGGTCGGTGCAAATCAGGAAACACTGACACTTCGACAAACTTCAGGGCAGTGCAAATCAGTAACCACTGACACCGTTTGAAAAATTTCAATTCAGTACAAACCTGGAACCAGTGACATTTGGAAAAAATTACGGGTCAGTACAAATCAGAGAGCACTGACATTTCAAAAGAATTTGGGTCAGTGCAAATCAGTAACCATCCACACTTAGAAAAGGTTCAGGTCAGTAGAAATCAGTAACCACCAAAACTGAGAATAATTTGAGGTCAGTACAAATCAGGTACCACTGATATATGAAAAAAAATTCTGGTTGGTGCAAATCAGGAAACTCTGACACTTCGACAAACTTCAGGGCAGTGCAAATCAGTAATCACCGACATTTGGAAAAATTTCGGGTCAGCACAAATCAGTAACCACCGACATTTGGAAAAATTTCGGGTCAGCACAAATCAGTAACCACCGACATTTGGAAATATTACGCGTCAGTACAAATCGGTGAGCACTGATCCTTATAAAGAATTTGGGTCAGTGCAAATCAGTAACCATCCACACTTAGAAAAAGGTTTGGATCAGTAGAAATCAGTAACCACCAACACAGAGAATAATTTGGGGTTACTACAAATCTGTAACCACTGATACTTGAAAAAGAAATCTGGTCAGTACAAATCAGTAAACATTGGTACATGGAAAAACATTCTGGTCGGTGCAAATCAGGAAACACTGACACTTCGACAAACCTCAGCGCAGTGCAAATCAGTAACCACCGATACTTAGATTAATTTCAGGTCAGTAGAAATCAATAATCACCAACAGTTGGAAAAATTGTGGGTCAGTACAAATTAGTAAGCACTGAGGTTTCAAAAAAATTGTTTCAGTACAAATCAGTCACCACTGACAGTTGGAAAAAAGTGGGGTCAATTCAAATCAGTAAGCACTAACACTTCGAAAAATTTCTAGTCAATGAAAATCAGTAACCACTGACAGTTTGAAAAATTTATGGTCAGAACAAATCAGTAACCACCAACGTTAGAGAAATTACGGGTGAGTACAAATCAGTGAGCACTGACATTTCAAAGGAATTTCCGACAGTGCAAATCAGTCACCATTCACACTTCAAAAAGATTCGGGTCAGTAGAAATCAGTATCCACCAGAACTGAGAATAATTTGGGACAGTACAAATCAGTAACTACTGATACATGGAAAAAATTCTGGTCGGTGCAAATCAGGAAACACTGATAGTTGGAAAAATTTAGGGTCAATTAAAATCGGTAATCACTGACACTTCAAACAATTTCTAGTCAATGAAAATCAGTAACCACTGACAGCTGGAAAAAAATAGATTCAATGAAAATCAGTAAAAACCGACACAGAATAATAGGGGTCATTACAAATCAGTAACCACTGACAGTTGGAAAAATTTAGGGTCAGTTCAAATCAGTAAGCACTAACATTTTGAAAAAAATTCTCATCAGTAAAAATCAGTAACCATTGACAGTTGGAAACATTTATGGTCAGAACAAATCAGTGAGCACTGACACTTTGAAAAATATTGGGTGTGTACAAATCAGTAATCAACAAAATGTGGAAAAATTACGGGTCAGTACAAATTGGTGAGCACTGACATTTCAAAAGAATTTGGGTCAGTGCAAATCAGGAACCATCCACACTTAGAACAATTTCAGGTCAGTAGAAATCAATAACCACCAACAGTTGGAAAAATTACGGGTCAGTACAAATCAGTAACCGCCAACAGGTGGAAACATTTCGGGTCAGTACAAATCGGTAAGCACTGATATTTTTTAATATTTTGGGACTGTGCAAATCAGTCACCATCTGCGCTTAGCAAAATTTGTGCTTAGTAAAAATCAGTGACCACCGACACTGAGAAAATGTTCGGGTCAGTACAAATCAGTCAACACTGATACATGGAAAAAAATTCTGGTCGGTGCAAATCAGGAAACACTGACGCTTCGACAAACTTCAGGGCAGTGCAAATCAGTATTCACCGACACAGAGAATAATTTGGGGTCAGTACAAATCAGTAAACACTGATACATGGAAAAAATTCTGGTCGGTGCAAATTAGGAAACACTGACAGTTGGAAAAATTTAGGGTCAGTTCAAATCAGTAAGCCCTGACACTTTGTTAAATATTGGGTGGGTACAAATCAGTAATCACCAAAAAGTGGAAAAATTACGGGTCAATACAAATCGGTGAGCACTGACATTTCAAAAGAATTTGGGACAGTGCAGATCAGTAACCATCCACACTTAGAAAAGGTTTGGGTCAGTAGAAATCAGTAACCACTGACACAGAGAATAATTTGGGACAGTACAAATCAGTAATCACTGATACTTGAAAAAAATTCTGGTCGGTACAAATCAGGAAACACTGATAGTTGGAAAGATTTAGGGTCAATTAAAATCAGTAACCACTGACACTTCAAGCAATTTCTAGTCAATGAAAATCAGTAACCACCGACGCAGAGAATAATAGGGGTCAGTACAAATCAGTAACCACTGACAGGTGGAAAACGTTCGGGTCAGTACAAATCAGTAACCACTGATACATGGAAAAAAAATTCTGGTCAGTGCAAATCAGGAAACACCGACGCTTCGACAAACTTCAGGGTAGTGCAAATCAGGAACCATCCACACTTAGAACAATTTCAGGTCAGTAGAAATCAATAACCACCGACAGTTGGAAAAATTACGGGTCAGTACGAATCAGTAACTACTGATAGGTGAAAACATTTCAGGTCAGTACAAATTGGTAAGCACTGATATTTTTTAATATTTTGGGGCTGTGCAAATCAGTCATCATCTGCGCCTAGCAAAATTTGTGCTCAGTAAAAATCAGTAACCACCGACACTGAGAAAATGTTCGGGTCAGTACAAATCAGTAAACACTGGTACATTCGGGAAACACTGGAAAAACATTCTGGTCGGTGCAAATCACTGACACTTCGACAAACTTCAGGGCAGTGCTAATCAGTATTCACCGACACAGAGAATAATTTGGGGTCAGTACAAATCAGTAACCACTGATATATGGAAAAAAAAATCTGGTCTGTGCAAATCAGGAAACACTGACAGTTGGGAAATTTTCGGGTGAATTCAAATCAGTAATCACTGAGAGTTGTAAAGAAATTAGGGTCAGTGAAAATCAGAAGCCACCGACACAGAGAATAATTTGGGGTCAGTACAAATCAGTAACCACTGATACATAGAAAAAATTCAGTCGGTGCAAGTCAGGAAACACTGACACTTTGACAAACTTCCAGGGCAATGCAAGTCAGTAATCACTGACACTTAGAACAATTTCAGGTCTGTAGAAATCAATAAGCACCGACAGTTGGAAAAATTTAGGGTCACAGCAAATCAATAACCACAGATGGTTGGAAAAATTGTGGGTCAGTACAAATCGGTATACACTGAGATTTCAAAAAAAAATCAGGTCAGTACAAATCAGTTACCATCCACACTTAGAAAAACGAGGGTCAGTTACAAATCAGTAACAACCGATAGTTGGAAAAAATTAGGGTCAGTTCAAACCAGTAAGCACTAACACTTCGAAAAATATTGGGTGGGTACAAATCAGTAACCACCAAAAAGTGGTGAGCACTGACACTTCAAAAGAATTTGGGTCAGTGCAAATCAGTCACCATCCACACTTAGAAAAGGCTCGGGTCAGTACAAATCAGTAACCGCTGACACATGGAGAAAAAACATTCTGGTTGGTGCAAATCAGGAAACACTGATGCTTCGACAAACTTCAGGGCAGTGCAAATCAGTAACCACCGACAAGTGGAAAAGTTATTGTCACTACAAATCAGTAACCAACAACACCTAGAAAATGTTCGGGTCAGTGTAAATCAGTAACCATCCACACTTGGAAAAATTTGGTGTCAGTACAAATCAGTGACCACTGGAAAAGATTTCTAGTTGGTGCAAATCAGGAAACACTGACACTTTGACAAACCTCAGGGCAGTGCAAGTCAGTAATCACCGACACTTACAAAGGTTTGGGGTCAGTACAAATCGCTAACCACCGACAGTTGGAAAAATTTCATGTGAGCGCAAATCAGTAACCACTGACAGTTGGAAAATTTTCGGGTCGGTACAACTCAGAAACCACTGACTCTGAGAAAATGCTGGGTTAGTGCAAATCAGTAACCACTGACACTTAGTGAAAATTCAGGTCCGTACAAATCAGTTACAACCAACAGTTTGAAAAAATTCTGCTCTGTACAAAAACGGTAACCAACGACAGTTGGAAAAAGATGGGGTCAGTACAAATCAGTAAGATCTGACTATTTGAAAAATTTTTAGGCAGTACACATCAGTAACCACCGAGATTAGATTAGATTACTTACAGAGTGGAAATTTGACAAATTTCCGGTCAGTTTCCATCAGTAACCATAGACAGTTGGAAATATTTCGGGTCAGTGCAAAATAGGAACCGGTGACAGTTTGAAAAATTTCAAGACAGTACAAATCAGTAACCACTGACACTAAGAAAGATTTTGGGTCTGTGCAAATCAGTAAACATCCACACTTGGAAAAATTTGGGGTCAGTATAAATCAGAAACCACCGATAGGTGGAAAAAGTTCGGGGCAGTCCAGATGATTCATCACCGACACTTTGAAAAATTTGGGGTCACTGCAAATCAGTAACCACTGAGAGTTGGGTGAATTTCAAGTCAGTACAAATCAGTCAGCACCGACAGAGTAATTTTGGGTCAGTGCAAATGATTAACCACCGATAGGTGGAAAAAGTACGGGTCCGTACAAATTGGTAAGCACTGATGTTTAAAATAATTTTGGGACAGTGAAAATCAGTAACCATCCACACTTAGAAAAAAATGGGGTCAGTATATATCAGTAACCACTGACACATGGAGACATTTCTCGTTGGTGCATATCAGGGAACACTGACATTTCGACAAACTTTGGGGCAGTGCAAATCAGTAATATCTGACACTTAGAAAAATTTCAGGTCTGTACAAATCTGTAACCACCAAAAAGTGTAAAAATTACAGGTCAGTACAAATCAGTAAGCACTGACATTTCAAAACATTTCTGGACAGTGCAAGTCAGTAACACACAACATTAGAAACATTTTGGGTCTGTGCAAATCCATAACCATCCACACTTGGAAACATTTGGGGTCAGTACAAATCAGTAACCACTGACAGTTGGATAAATTAGTGTGGGAAAAGATTTGCTAACCCACGATAGGCCCACAAAAGCAAAATTGGCCAAACTGTACCAGAACCCCCAGAATTCCCCAGCAGCTCACAAGCCGAATCAGACAGCACACATACAAGGGATTAGGATTTCTGCTCCCACTGACATGACACAGCACCACAGTTATCTCAAAGCCCTAAGGACAGTTTCACAACCCAGCAATACTAAAGTCACACAAGGAGTGGGTCAGACAGAGAGGCACCAACAAGGACACCCTCCAGGAACAGGACGATGGAAACACCTCACGACTTCAGAAGAGATATTAACACCCACCTGTGAAGGGGAATGGAACTGTCGATACTGTCAGGATGTTGCATTGTGGGAAGGAACAGGACATTCATCCAATAAACTGCTTTCCAATTCGCATCCTTGGAACTGGAATACTCCATTTCCAGATACATTGTAGTTTCCTATTTCTTGATCAGTGCCTTCCTTCCCATCTCTCCTTCTCCCCTCTCTCCTTCTCCCCTCTCTCCTTTCCCCTTCCTTCCCTCCTGTCATTCTGCCCGCGATCCTTCCCCCTTCCTTCACCCCTCTCCTTCTCCCCTCTCTCCTTCCCCCTTCCTTCCCCTCTCTCCTTCTCCCCTCTCTCTTTCCCCCTTCCTTCCCTCTCTACTAACCCCCTCTCCTTCTCCCCTCTCTCCTTCCCAGTCTCTCCTTCCCCCTTCCTTCCCCTCTCTCCTTCCCCCACTCGCTCCTTCTACACTCTCTCCTTCCCCCTTCCTTCCCCCCTCTCCTTCTCCCCTCTCTCCTTCCTTCCCCTCTCTCCTTCTCCCCTCTCTCCTTCCCCCTTCCTTCCCCTCTCTCCTTCTCCCCTCTCTCCTTCCCCCTTCCTTCCCCTCTCTCCTTCCCCCCCTCTCCTTCCCCCCTCTCTCCTTCTCCCCTCCCTCCTTCCCCCTTCCTTTCTCCTCACCTTCTCCCTCTCCTTCCCTCTCTCCTTTCCCCTTCCTTTTCATCTCTCGTTATTCCGCCCCCCCCCTTCACTCCTCTCTCCTTCGGACTTCCTTCCCCCTTCCTTCCCCCCTCTACTTCTCTCCTCTCCTCTCTCCTTTCCCCTCTTCTTCACCCCCTCCTTCTCCCCCTCTCCTTCCCTCCGTCTCCCCTCTCTCCTTCTCCCTCTATCCTTCCCCACTCTCTACTTCCGCCTCACTCATTCCTCGCTTCCCCGTCTCTCGTTGCCCCCTCCTTCCCCACTCTCTCCTTCCCCCTCTATCCGTCACCCTGTCCTTCCCCTCTCTCCTTCTCCCCTCTCTCCTCCCCCCTTCCTTCCCCTCTCTCCTCCCCCCACTCTCTCCTTCTACCCTCTCTCCTTCTCCCTTCGTTCCTCTCTCACCTTCTCCCCTCTCTCCTTCCCCCTACCTTCCCCTCCTTCCTTCCCCCTCTCTCCTTCTCCACTCTCTACTTCCCCTTCCTTCCCCTCTCTCCTTCTCCCCTGTCTCCTTACCCCTTCCTTTCCACCCTCCTTCTCCCCTCTCTCCTTCCCCCTTCCTTCCCCTCTCTCCTTCTCCCCTCTCTCCTTCCCCCTTCATTCCACTCTCTCCTTCCCCCACTCTCTCCTTCTCCCCTCTCTCCTTCCCCCTTCTTCCCTCTCTTCTTCTCCCCTCTCTCCTTCCCCCTTCCTTCCCTTCTCTCCTTCCCCCACTCTCTCCTTCTCCCTTCGTTCCCCTCTCTCCTTCTCCCTTCCTTCCGCGCTCTCCTTTCCCCTCCCTCCTTCTCCACTCTCTACTTCCCCCTTCCTTCCCCTCTCTCCTTCTCCCCTGTCTACTTCTCCCTTCCTTTCCCCCATCCTTCACCACTCTCTACTTCGCCCCACTCTTCTACCCCCTCTTCTTACCCCCTCACCTTCACCATTCTCTCCTTCCCTCTCCTTCCCCCTCTCATCTCCCCTCTCTCCATCTCCCCTCTCCTTCCCCTCTCCTTCCCTCCTGTCCTTCACCACTCTCTCCTTCTCCCCTCTCCTTCTCCTCTCTCTCCTTCTCCCTCCTTCCCCCCTCCTTCTCCCCTCTCCTTCTCCCCTTTCTCCTTCCCCCTTCTTCCCCTCTCTCCTTCCCCCTTCCTCCCTGTCTCCTTCCACCTTCCTTCCATTCCCCACCTCCTTCTCCCCTCTCTCTTTCCCCCTCTCCTCCCCCCTCTCTTCTCCCCTCACTCCTTCCCCCTTCCTTCCCATCTCTCATTACTCCTTCCTTCCCCCTCTCCTTCTCCACTCTACTTCCCCCTTGCGCCTGCCTTCTCCTTCTCCCCTCTCTCCACCCCCATTCCTTCCCCTCTCTCCTTCCCCCGCTCCTTCTCCCCTCTCTCTACCCCCTCTCTCCTTCTCCCCCTCTCCTCTCCCCTCTCTCCTTCTCCCCGCTCCTTCTCCCCTCTCTCTACCCCTCTCTCCTTCTCCCCCTCTCCTCCCCCTTTCTCCTTCTCTCACTCTCCTTCCCCCCTCCTTCCCCCTCTCTGTCTCCCCTCTCTCCTTCCCCCTCAATCCTTCCCCACTCTCTCCTCCCCCCTCACTTCCTTCCTCCCTCTCTCCATTCCCCGTCTCTCCTTCTCCCCTCTCTCCTTCCCCCTTCGTTCCCCTCTCTCCTTCTCCCCTCTCCTCCCTGTATTCTTCCCAACTCTCTACATCCACCTCTCTCCTTCCTTCCTCTGTTTTCCCCATCTCTCCTTCTCCCCTCACTCCTTCCCCCCTTCCCCCTCTCTCGTTTCCGCCTCCTTCCCCACTCTCTCCTTCCGCCCTCTATCCGTCACCCTCTCTTTCCCCCCTCTCTTTCTCTCCACTCACCTTGTCCCCTCTCTCCTTCCCCTCTCTCCTTTCCTCTCTCCTACCCCCCTCTCGTTCTCCCCTCTCTCCTTCCCTCTTCCTTTCCCTCTCTCCTTCTCCTTTTTCTCCATCCACCTTCCTTCCCCTCTCTCCTTCTCCCCTCTCCTTCCCCATTCCTTTCCCCATTCCGTCTCCCCTCTCTCCTTCCCCCCTCTCCTTCTCCTCTCTCTCCCTCCCATCTCTCCATCGCTACTCTCTCCTCCCCCCTACCTTCCCCTCTCCCCCTTCTCCACTCTCTCCTTCCCCCTTCATTCCCCCCCTCTCCTTCTCCCACTCTCCTTCTCCACTCTCTCATTCCACATTCCTTCCCCCTTCCTTCCCCCCTCTCCTTCCCCGTTCTTTCCTATCACGTTTCGTCCCCTTTCTCCTTCTCCCCTCCCTACTTCCCCCTCTCTCCTTCCCCCTCTCCTTCTCCCCCCTCTCCTCTCCTCTATCCTTCTCCCCTCTCTCCTTCCCCCTTTCTTCTCCCCTCTCTCCTTCCCTGCTCTGTTTCTCCCCTCTCTCCTTCCTCTCTCTCTCTCTTCTCTCCTCTCTCCTTCTCCCCTCTCTCCTTCCCCTTCCTTCCACGCTCTGTTTCTACCCCCTTCCTTCCCCCCTCTTCCTTCTCCG